>NC_141797.1:7681934-7998383 GCF_054643075.1 Acanthaster planci | reverse complement strand
TGTTGTCATTCTCCCACAGCCACCAGAAGGAAGATGAGATCGAGGAGTACTACAAGAGGAAGTACGCGGAGACATCGTCGCGGAGTCGCTATGCCGACGAAGATGAGCTGCCAGACCAGATCACGCAGCAGGGACTCTTGCCTGGCGTCAAGTGAGTTTATAGCACCTCCTCCTTGTACTTCGTTCCCGTGGTGATGTTTAAACTTGTAATTTATGTACAATGATGTCATGTCTTACGATGTCATGTTACGTACGTGTTTTGCATGGTTTTAAGAAAGTGGTCTGCTCTACCTGATAATGTGATATTCATGCTCTGTGTAGAACTGCTTCCTGAATGTCTGACCACTTCTTAAAATAAGTTGTACTTTGCCTTTCTTTGTATAGCGCGCAGGAGAGATGACTGTTTTAAACAGAGATTTGTTGTTAAAAGTGAAATTAAAAACAGGTTGAATTGACATTTCGCACATTTTCAGAGTTCAATTATGTCATTGTTTGCAACGCCAAATAATGCACACAATACTTTTGGTACAGAACAAAGTAAGGTATCCTTGACAGACTTGATACGCACGATGTCAACCAGGCAGAAGCTATCCAGAAGAAAGCAGGTGGATTTGTACTTAACATTTACCAAAGAACAGAAAGTGTGAGTGAGATGCTGGAAAAGTGAGTGAGATGCTGGAGTGAGATGCAGTGGGCTTCACTCCAATCCAGGAGGGAAGCGGCCGTCAAAACCATGCTATGCAAGATGTCTCATAACTTCATTGCAATGAAGCAACGCCAGTTCCTGACACCCACGACAACTACCAGACTCAGAAATTACCAACCGGCACGATACCAGCCTGTCACAACTCACTCCTCCAGAGACATCTATAAGTTCTCATTCATGCCAATAGCGGTTCGGCTCCGAAACGCCCTTCCAGCGGACGTCATAACAGCTCCATCGGTGGATGTCTTCAGGGCACTCATTTCTGCCAATTAGCCCCAAGATGGGAGCTCTTTCACCTACTTTGTTTCTTTCGCACAAAAATAACGTCCCCCTTGCTTTGCACGCACCTCGCTTCACCTCGGCGTTTATATCCAGAAGAGGACTTTGCTGAGTATAAGCATAGATGTAGATACGTCAGTTTGTGACGCAGCGACTGTCCGTGGTACCTCAGACGGATGTGCAACTGACGATATGATGGTCAACCATTCAATGTGTTGGCAGGGAAAAGATGAGACGGAAGAATTTGCTATTGTCTGGGAGTGAAATGAGAAACTTGTGAGAAGTTGGAATATTTGCTGGATAAAACCTTCATGGATCTGTAAATACTCGTAGTTATTTTGTATTTATCTAGGGATCCCAACCTGTGGATGGTCAGGTGTAAGATTGGTGAGGAGAAAGCCACAGCCATGCAGTTGATGAGAAAATTCATCGCTTACCAGTACCAGGACGAGGTAAGCAGTTTTTAGCAAAAGGCCCTGTGTAAAATGTAGCACCCAAGAGCGGTTCCCTGCTCGTTCTTCTGCTGAGCAGAATAATTTGCCAAGCAGTGTCTTCATGAAATTCAGTCTTTCGTCTAGGCAAACATGGGTTTGTGACATGTATGGTTTGCATTTTTAAAAAGAAAGCTATTAGTAAATGTATACCAATTTCACATTCCTCTGAGGGAGGAAGCATTGCTAAGCAAATTTTATGCGCTTAGTTGAAACCAGCTGGGGGAGCAGTTGCAGAAATCTTAAGCGTATGCCATTTTGGCTGTTAACCTGTGTTTTTCTAAGCAAATTTTTCTGTGCTTAGCATATTTCTGTTCTAAGAAGCTCTTTGAAATTGGACACCAATGATACCTGTATTTCAACCGTCAATTCTGATCTTCCGTCCCACCCCCGCAGCCCCTTCAGATCAAGTCAGTGGTGGCCGTGGAGGGCCTGAAGGGTTACATCTACGTGGAGTCCTTCAAGCAGACCCACGTCAAGCATGCCATCCAGGGGGTGGGCAACCTGCGGATGGGCCAGTGGAACCAGCTGATGGTGCCCATCAAGGAGATGACCGACGTGCTCAAGGTGGTCAAGGAGATCGTGGCCCTCAAACCCAAGTCCTGGGTCCGGCTCAAGTAAGTCCGGTCCACTCCCCTCTGGCATCACTGAATGCCAAACATGAACATCACAGGTAGCTGCATTTGGTGTTTGATTTTTTAATTCTAACCCTTCCGAATACTTGGTTTGGAGGATTTTACCGAATTAAGAAAGTTGAACTCTTATTTTGGACTTATGCACGAGGTAGCCAGGTCGTTGGTGTGTAAAGAATTCGTCATCAGTTTCCCACATACTGTTTACTTTTTATGTGATCTGACTATAAGTAGCTAGAATTTGCATAATAAAGGGACTGGCTCTCAATTGTATGATACTCTGCAGAGGAGTATAAGGGACAATGACCTGGCATTAACCTCTGACCTTGGACCTCTCACCAGGCGAGGTGTCTTCAAGGATGACCTGGCGCAGGTCGACTACGTGGAGCCGTCCCAGAACCAGGTCACCCTCAAGCTGCTGCCCCGCATCGACTACACTCGCATGCGGGGCGTGATGCGCACCGCCAACCCCGACAAGAGGAAGAAGAAGCGAAGGCCCATGCAGAAGCTGTTTGACGAGGAGGCTATCAGGTGAGGGCGCTCTTTACATCTTCAGGCAAGGTTTTGCGCTCAGGGCAAAGGGAAGTCAGGTTGGCATAAAGTTCCTTTCCACTTCTGGGGACCTGGGTTCGAATCCGGCCGGGGTCCACATGAGGATTGGGTTTTCAGTCCCTACCAGAGTCCTTGAGTTTTCCCCGAAACACTTATCCGGGGTTTTCCTCCCTCCCCTAAAACTGAACATTTCTTCATTGTCTTCTTCATTCATTATCTTCCTGTAATTTTCACTAAATTCGCTGTTGGCTGAACAGATATAAATAAAAGCAAATGCATATTGCATACCTGTGACCTTGGGGTCAAAAGTTTGTGCTGCAAATTTGCAGAGTTGAGTACGTTTCCACGTATTTCTTGCAACTGTTTTGCAAAGTCAAGTTCACTTTACTTTTTGCCCTGGCCTGAAACCTGAACCAGCCTTTGGGATTAGGGTTAATCATTTAAGGTACATTCATTTTGTTTTACCAGAGAAGTTGGGAGAAGTATTCAACTTGCTGGATGTCCAGCAATCTGGACGTCCTTTTGTTCAAGAATTGTGAAGTCAAAGATTTCAAATCCTGACTGAAGGATTGGAAAGTGTTCAAATATTAGCCAGTTGGCGGTATACCTACGAAGTCACTGGCAAAATAGGATGTCTTTGCCGATACCTGTTTTCCAGCGCAATGAATTATTTCATTGAGTCGGTTTGGTGATTCAAAAAGGCATGGTCATTCAAGAACAAAGCATGCTTGCTAGACGGTGTGTGGCCGAGCAGATAGCGCTGACCTCACACGGGCATATTGCTGTTCCCCAGTGACCTTGGACGCGCTTCATTTGGGCATGCCCTGTTGGAATCCCGAACTGGCTCATCAGTCTGTTTCCGTTATTTTCCCTGGACTTTGAAATGGTTGTCATGTTCCTGTGAGCTGTTGAATCAGTTGATGACTGAAGTTAGCCAAATAACCAGTTTGCCAGTGAATTAATCCTTGGTCTGTTGTTTGCTTTCCGTCAGAGCAATCAGTGGTGAGGTTTCCAAGGATGGTGACTTCTTGATCTTTGAGGGCAACCGTTACAGCCGCAAGGGATTCCTCTACAAGACCTTTGCCATGAGCGCTATCGTGAGTTTCTTTTGTTGAGTAATATTCCTGGCTTAATTAGATTTTAGCTGAAGAGCATCTTTGAAAGATGACCGAGCAACTGTTGCTAGGATTTCAAACAAGCTGGTTGGGATTTATGATTAGTGAAAAAGAGATTCAGGAGAGTAAAAATGGAATTTCATGGAAGGTATGCAGTATGTGCCATCTTCCTTTGTGCCATCTTTATATATGGTGATACATGTATATTTTACGCGTTACATATTTGCCATATTTAAATGTGCTGTTTGAATATTTTGTCATCTCTGCATATGCCACATTTATATTTGTCATCTACATTTGCCATCTATTACTGGGGTAATTGTACCATCTTTAACGATTTTTCCTTTTGACTAAAGCTAACTGTACTGACATTTTGACTACAAACTTGGCCATTCAGTGGTTCCGTTTGGGGATGATTTCATCCGTGTATGCTCAAGTCCTCCGTTTGTTTTTCCTCGTTATCATCTCAGGTAGCTGAGGGCATCAAGCCCACCCTCACTGAGCTGGAGCGTTTTGAAGACCGGCCTGAAGGAATCGACGTACAGCGTATCCTCTTGAATTATATATGCACTTTGTTTATTAAAAAAAAATAGAAAGAGGCACCCAACTTTTCTTGATACCATCTAATTTCTTTTCTTCTTAACTTGTGTGGCATGGCAAACTGAAAATTGCTCCGCAATGTTTGGTGCAGTTTGGAAGTTCCATCTTTTTGTCTGATATCTTGGTTGCTTAGTGTATACAGCTAAGGACAGTATTGGCTGTTAACCCCAACATTCCCAGATCCTTCAAAATCTATCGGGTCTGTTTTGGAGGATTTTATAGGATGTAGGAAAGTAGAGCTCAGGTACACTGATTAGTTTACGTGGGCCCATGAAAGATGGATTTTAGAGAATGTGCTCTTAACCTTATTTTCGAGTTGGCCATCTTGGATCAAAAGCGATGCAATCCCCCGAAAAATGTTTCTGAAAAAGTTATGTGTGTGGGAATAAAGATGATGCATGGGGCAAATCATAGATTACCATCCGCACGCTGTGTTCAAATTATGGATTAACCACTTCGGACCGGGGCATTTTTCAACGTTGAGGATGCTGGGCCGGCATGACTATCATTTTTTCCGTTTTCAAAATCCTTCAACAATTCATCATTCCATTTAACAGTCGTTTATAGCCGCACGGAGTAATCTTCAGGCACTACTCTAAGTTGACAGGTGACCTTCATTGACGCCCGAATATTTCAGCCAGGCCTGCAGCCTTGTAAACAGAGCCCAGATTGTGCGGTGTTATACAACTGTCTTTTGTTCACGAACCTGGCTCAGTGCACTGCTGACCTCTTTTCAATAGGGGCCAGATTAGCATGCAGCGGTGCTGTGTGGCTCATCGCTGCGGTGGTGGAGAGCTTTTGTCCCGGTGGTAATCCGCTTGCTCTAAATACCCCAAACCCTGGTATACGGTTTCAAAATAACGCTGGATTATCACCACTTTTGAGAGTGAAAAATGCCGGTCATGCCCAGCAGCCTGGTCTTTTGTTCGGAGTACGGTCTTTTGTTACAGGGCCCTGTTTCCTTTGTCCGAGTTCGGAGACCCCGGCCACACATATAAACCATACAGCTCCGATCCCGGAGTCCCCGGCTGGTAGTGGTTAAAAGCCATGCCCTTTTTGTTGATTGACTGAAAAATATTTTTTACAGTGAGGCTATATCTGTCATTATAGTAAAATAGTCAGGCTCCTTTCCATTTCAGAGTGTTATTCAATTAAGCATATATGAGGAGCATGATTCAAAATGGTCAAGTAAAAAAATCCATGGATGTTCTGCATAGTAACAGATTTGGCAGTGCATATCAGCTGCTGACTGTCCCAACTAGAGTTGAAAAGAGACGGTAGAACTTTTTTTTGTCTGAAAATTATGAAATCAGAAGGCCATGTGTTTATGTGAAGAGTTTCTGGTGTAAGATTAGAAAAGAATAAATTAATCACTGCTTGGTTGAAGTAGGAATCAATTCCATCCAATGGTGGTTGTAATTTATGAGCCATGACTGTTCCTCTCAGTGGTGGCAGAGACCAAGAGCAGCCAGGAGCAAGCTCACAGCTTCGCCCCCGGTGACAACGTGGAGGTCATCGAGGGAGAGTTGATTCACCTGCAGGGGAAGGTCATCACGGTGGAGGGGAACACCATATCGGTCCTGCCTACGCACGAAGATCTCAAGGTGAAATGCATACCCCTATTTTGAAATGGATGTGACCCACTTTATGAATGAAAGCAAAGAAGTTGGTAAAGTGGATTTACCAGCATGAGGGGTAACACCGCCAGTGAAGGGAAATACCATATCTCTGCCGTCCACATAGGAAGTTACAAGAAATTCACCCATTTGTTAAATGGATGTTACCATGTTAAAATGGAAACAAAGAAAAGTAGGGACAGAGTATTCACCTACTGGGAGAAAAGTACCTTTTTTCTAGCCCATGCGTTAAGATCTGAAGGTGAATAAGCCCCTTTTTTTAGTGGATCGTTGGGATAACCAAATAAAAGATTTTCAGAGTGGACAACTTCTAGTTCTGATTACATTCTGGTCGTGCAACTGAAACCTTTTACCTGGCCAACTGTGGTAGACTGTATCCGAGTAGCCGACAGAGGGTTTGCATGGCTGCCATCTTGCAGGCCAATTCTTTGTTCCATAGGGTATGCACAAAGGAGGTTTCGCTGTGGAAAAAGACCTGCCCTGTAAGATGGCTACCACGCATATAAGGCCACTGACCCGGTAACCACTGTATTTGTTCAAAGATAGTTGGACTATGTTTAACGGTCTGTTTTGATCAAACTTGGCCTAGACTGTTGGAAACTTTGCAATGTGAACGTTTTGATTTGAAGTGGACATTAGAATATTCCATCCTCGGCTTAATCGTCTCTTCCATCTGATTCCTATGGCTCATTTTCCAGGACATCTTGGAATTCCCAGCCAGCGAGCTCAGGAAACACTTCAAGATTGGTGATCACGTCAAGGTGATCGCCGGCCGCTTTGAGGGCGACACCGGTCTGGTGGTGCGAGTGGAAGAGAATATGGCCGTGCTGTTCTCTGATCTGACCATGCATGAGGTATTGGAAGCAGAGACCACATCCTAATAGTACTGTTGTCACACCCACCTGCTAGACTGGACGTAAGACTAGTCACAAGACATAAGACCAGACTTAAGACACAAGACCAGACACAAGACCTGACACGACCAGCCATAAGACCAGACTCAGGACCAGACACAAGACCAGTCACAAAACAAGTCACAAGACCAGACACAAGACCAACCACAAGTAATCGGATAAACAGTGACAAAGGAATGCCTTTTTTGCCGTTCATTTGAATAGTTTGGGACTTAAATACTGACTGGAGTTCTGCTGTTGGTAGTTTCACCGTCTCGTTTCTCTTTCCTGTTCCGTCAGATGAAAGTGCTGCCCAAGGACATGCAGCTGTGCCAGGAGATGAGCTCCGGCGTGGACTCCCTGGGTCAGTTCCAGCTGGGAGATCTGGTGCAGCTCGAGTAAGTTTACCGCAGCCTTGTGGGGTCGGTCTTGCCCCCATATTTAGAGGTTTGGGAGGGGTGGAGGAAAGTTGTTGTTTTTTCAGATGGTGAACAAGTCTTAAAGTCTTCGGAGCTCTCAGAAACTTTGTCTAGGGACTTCTTCCTAGTTTTGCAGTTGCATGCCTGAAACATGTTTCATGGAATCGGGCGTTACGTAGTAAGATTCTTTGACATACTGTAAATAAGAAGAAAAATTGCCCTCAACATTGGCATTGACTTGTTGAATGGCATGGCTAGTCTCCAAACGAGCCTGGCTTGTGACTGGTTGTTCCTTGCATTTCTACAGTCTCCAGACAGTGGGTGTCATTGTGCGGCTGGAGAAGGAGACATTCCAAGTGCTCAATATGAACAACAAGGTAAGATGCTACTCTCATGGTCATTTTGTATCGGCCTGCTTCAAGGCATGATGGGATTTCATTAACCCCTTCTCGGCAGGAATTTCTTTCCGAAAGCCGACTCGAAGAATTCCAGCCTCGCTTGACCACGAAGGCCACCTGCCAAACCGCAAATTCTCGGTCTGTGGCCCAGCGTGCTCTGCACACTTTGAATTACACAGTGAAAAGGCTGATTGTTTGGTGGCATGCGGCTCTACTCAAGCTTCCACATTCCCGTTGCCTCTTTTCAAAGTGGGGACTATTGTGAAGCTGGTGATTATGATGCAAATTCGGTCTTTTCATTTCTGGGCTACACACAAAGGCCAATCACCATATGTACAAGAGCCGGGGTTTGCCTTCTTTCACCGTGTTCACTCGAGCGTGGGCTGAGAATAAAAGCTGAAAAGCGGGCTGAGGGTCTCAATTTTTACGGCATGTCTTAATGCGTCCTGGCGTGAATGGGTTAAGAACCACATGGCAAAGATCGCCTGATGTCCTCAGACTTGCGCAGTAAGGGCTTGGGATACCTCCATACTTGCAACACTGTCAAACTTCAAATGTCTCACTTCTTTTATAACAGTTGGTCCACGTCAAAGCGGCAGCCATTACCAGAAAGAAAGATTCCCGCAACGCCATCGCATTGGATGCTGAACAGAACAACATACAAGTCAAGGATATCGTCAAAGTCATCGACGGACCACACTCGGTATGTTTAATAACAGAACTTGGTACCCAATATTAGGTGCACTGTTAAGGAAGTGCAGAAATTAAGTACATTTGGTGTCCTCAACCAATGTTGGAGTTGCGGCCATCGCAAGTCCTTTCACCGGTCCCTTCAAAAGACCATTTACAAGCCCCTTTGCAAGGCCAGTCATAAGCAACAAGGTGAACGATGACAAAAGAAGACTTTTGTCACACCTCATTTGAACAGCTTGTGAATTGGCTTCAGACAGAATGACTCGCGATGGATTTGTGGTGGACTTACTCAAATAAAACACTGTCCTTAACCCTGGAGGATATGTGACAAATCATATTAGAAATGGAGGATTGAAGATTGCAAGGAATGTTATATTTCTCGTCAGACAGCAAAGTCCCCCCCTCCCCGAGATAACCGAGTTTGGATTTCTGACACGTTATTCAAAACTCCTCAAAAGTTCATGTCTTTATACCTGAATGCCTAAACCCCGTCGAGTGACTGTCTGGTGGCTACTCTAATCTGACAGACAAAATCTATTGACACCCAAGTATTTTAGCCAGGCTTGCCACCTTGTAGCCCAGATTGTGCGGCGTTTTGTAATTTTCTTTTGTTCCCAAAACTGGCACAGTGCGCTGCTGGCATCTTTTCAACAGTGGCCAAATCAGCGTGCAGCAGTATTGTGTCGCTTATCAGAGTGCTGGAGTGCTTTTGTCCCCGGTGGTAATCTGCTCGCGCTGAATGCCACAAACAGTGGTATAATCTTTCAAAACAGTGACAGATGTCCTCCGCTATTGACAACTGAACAATTGTTGGCAATTCCCAGCAGCCTGGTCTTTTGTTCCAAGTACGGTCTTTTGTTATAAGGCCCAACTCTTTTGTCCGATTTCTGGCAGCCCGGCTATGTATACAAACCCAATGCTGGACACCCCGGCACAAAGTGGTTAAGCCCTTATGGAAATTTTCATCACTGTTGTACATTTGCTCTTGCTGTTATTGGCAGGGTCGTCAGGGTGAGATCAAGCATATCTATCGGAGCTTCGCATTCCTGCACTCTCGCTTGATGACGGAGAACGGCGGGATCTTTGTCTGTCGGACAAGACACATCGTCTTGGCTGGTGGCTCCAGGGTGAGTTCATGAACCTCAACTTCCTCCATTTCCCTCTGACGTACCTAAGTTTTCTCGTCTCTGGTGTCACTGTCATGATCCATTTTGTTCATATCATCATCTTTGCAAAAAATAGATAGACCGATTGCGCCCGCTGAGTCACGTGACCTATAATGGGTATCAAACGTCAACAAACATGGTGTAGTCCCGTAGCAAAAAGCGTAACATGTGTAATAATACCGAAACTGAAGCCAATGGTCGGTAAATTACTCAGACTACTGAGGTGCCGAAAATCAGCTTCGTGTTTTGTAGACAACACTCAAAAAACACACGGTCAATTGCCAGAACATCAAAGCAATTTAATTTTGAAGAAAGGGTTTGCATCACGTAAGCTTTCCGTGTTTTGTCAATATCTGTATTCCCATATTGCTGCCGTTGAAATGTGCTGTCCTCAGAAGAGCTTGCTAATACATTGATCGGTACGCAAGTCCTTTCCTCGTATCAATAAATTGGACCGTAGAAAAGAGTGTTTCAAAAGAAATTGTTCTTCATTTCTCTCAGCAAATGGATTCAGGATTTGGCATTGGATACACCCCAATGTCTCCCAGAATATCCAGCCCTGCCCACCCCAGCAGCGGTGGTAAGATAACGATTCATTTTTTTCTCTGCCATGGTCTTAACCTCTTGCCAGCTTTAAATCCAGCCTGAAGTCTTCTTAATGAAGTTAACCACCAAAGTAGTGACACGTCTTTGAATTTTTGTATAATGTCCAATAACGTAATACTGTGCATCAATGATGATGATATACAGGGTTTGCCAATAGAGGGTTTGCACGGCAGCCATCCTGCAGGCCAGTGCTTTTGTTGCACAAGGTATGCAGAGAAGAAGTTTCCCTGTGGAACAATGGAACTGCCCTACAATATGGCTACCGTGTAAAGCCTTTATACCGCCCCAGGCTAGTGCTTTATTACTTGTCCGTGTTCAGGTATGGGCAACGCACCGATGGGCAGGGGACGAGGCCGAATCGGTCGAGACATGGAGATGATCGGTCAGACAGTCCGGATATCACAGGGACCATACAAAGGTAAAGTCTGCTTGTGTTTGAGCTGCTAAGCAGAAAACAATTACTCAGCAAATGCTGCTTAACCAGCCTAGAGCATGTGTGGCATTTAGAAGGATACCAGTTTTTTTTGCTAAGTAACTATTTTTGTGCGTAACAAATTCACGTTTGGCAAATGCAGCTTAGAACTAATTACAAGTAGTAACCTCATGTGACATTTTGATTGGTCAACCTGTTTTTCTTTCTAGGTGAACGCTTCTTGCACTCTGCAACTTTCTCTGTTTAGCATTTCCATGAAATTTTTCTTAAAAAACCAAACGGCCTGCTAGAGACAGGGCATCTTAAACAGGAAACTCCAGAACCTGGGAATTCTGGGTATTGAAACATTGGAGAGATTTGGAGCAAGCACTCATAGAACAAAAGGCATACTTGAATTCAACCTGTATATTTAGAGTAGGCCTATGTACCGATTCAGAGTTACTTAGGCAAGCAAACAAACCGCAAAGAAATCACAACATGGGTCCCATTACCGTGGCAAATGACAAACCATCAAGAGGATTGTTTTTATTACGCGTCTGCTTTCCTTCAGCAGTTCCCCTGGTTGACTTTCTTTCCCCCCTTTCTTTGCCTGTGTGTTTCCTTCTTGCTCGAGACTCTTCCAATATCTTTTATCCCTTGAGAAAGACTCTGCAAGGATTGACACACGAGGGCCCTTGAACCTGTTTTCAGGTTGAGAATCAAGCTGTCATTTGGTGGTGTCCGTTCATGTAGGTCACATCGGTATCGTGAAGGACGCTACGGAATCCACAGCCAGGGTGGAGCTACATGCCATGTTCAGAACAATCAGCGTTGACAAAAACAGATTGAACAGAGTTGGGTAAGTGAAGAGGTTTTTTTTTTAATGAAAGCAGTGTTTTGAAATCATTGTCTCATCAGGAAGGAGATATTTAATAACTGCCATTTATCTAGCAGCAAAATATGAAAGGCATTTCTCAATATGTTCATGTCCGTTTTGTAGACGGTAAAGAACATTGTTTTAAAAATCCATTTTTTTCTTTCAGTGGGCAGATCAGAACTGGCGCAACGACGGCTTATGGTCGCACACCTATGTATGGTTCCCAGACTCCTATGTACGGCTCTGGATCCAAGACACCAGTCTACGGCTCGCAGACACCTCTCCATGATGGTAAGGTTCCCGTTTGTCTTAAAGCTGTAAACTTGTTGCCATAAGCCTTGTCCGAAACTTTCAGCTGCAGCTGACTGGAACACATGTCTATGGGAAGTGGATGCAGCCACTATCAAGCAGCTTCCATAAGCGCTCATGCTTTTCTTAGCCATAGCCGTTATTTCAGGGTAGCCATATACATGCGTATTGCAAATTACTTGGTAGATGTTCACAAAGTCACTCTACTTCATTCACTGTCAGAATCAGTTGTCCTTATCACATATAGATCAGACATAAGGTTTGTTTGAACAAACTATTGAATCGACTTCATTAGACTAAGCCTTTCACTAGTCTTTGGCTGAGGCACTCATAATTGCACAAGCCAGCTTGCCCTAACAAGCTTGGTAGTTGTCTGGTTAAGACCAGAAGGCACAAGTAACGAGGAGGTTATGGGTTCGACTTCCACCTGCAGAGCAACTTTTTCCCACAAGCTCCTGTAAATCACTGAGCATAGAGTGTTCAACAACTTGCATTGGTGAAGGTCAGACCAAATATTCAGAGTGTGTAGATTTTGATGAGTGAATTCAGTCATCAAATTTGGGGAGCCGGGTCGGCTTGGTGGCTCTTCCCTCGACTTCCACTGCTGCAGCCCTAGCTTGCATTCTGCTGAGATCTGCAGGAGGATTGGGTTTTCAGTCGTTGCCTTATTCGGTTGGGTTTTTACCTAGAATATTTGACTAGGGTTACCCTCCCACTTCTGGGGTTCTCCTTCCACCTCTAAAACTGATCATTTCTTCATTTTTCTTCTTAATTGTCACTTTATCCGATATTAAATCCTTTGCGGTAGCACAGGGTTTATGCAGTATTACAAGAACGCTTGTTTTGCCTTTGCCCTGCAGGAAGTAGAACGCCCCACTACGGCTCACAGACCCCGTTGCATGATGGGAGTCAGACGCCAGGAAGATCTGGAGCCTGGGACCCCAACATCACCAACACGCCCAGCAGGTAACTCAGCAAATTCCAACTCTGACTAACGCAAGCATTTTCGGGAACCAGATTCTAAAGGCATCAACGCCAAGTTCATTGTGGTTTCGTCATGGGAAAGCTTGGGAGGTATTCAAAGCTACAGTTGACTGTCAAAAAAGTTACGCTTGGATGGCAAGGGTTCATCTTAAAGTTCTTTAATACAGCTAGAGATGAGTCCTAACCTGCTGTTGGTGCATGTAGCAATGAGCATTTGAAGGGTCTTCATTAAACTGCTCCCTAGGTCTCCATTTCTTTCGGCCAATCTCGATCCAGTGTGAAGTCAAATTCAAAATCTGATATCAGCCTTATATAGAAGACGCAACAACATTTCATATCCAGGTCCAGTGATTACGACTTCAGCTATGACGAGGCGTCCCCCTCCCCTCAGCCGTACGGTGCCACACCCAACCCTGCCACCCCTGGTTATGGATCGGAGACCCCGCCCAGCAATGGCCCTTACACCCCGGCCACTCCCGGTAGCTCGTCTGGGATGTACGGCAGCGAATCCACCTACTCGCCCTATCAGCCAACTCCATCTCCTGGCAACTACCAACGTAAGTCCAAACTCTGCGGTTTTTTTTCTTTCAGGGAAAATTCTGGACAGATTACTGAGAGGCAGTCATGGAATTGCCATAAGGTCAGTTGTAAACTCTCTGTTCCCACAGGATTCTGAATGGAAATGCTATGCTGTCATGGTAGTGTTAACAATTTTTGTCAAGAAAAAAAGTCATCTGGTTTGTTCTAGGAAGGTCTTATAATTTTTGCGTATAACTTTCTTGGTATATTTTTTGCGGGACTTCTCACAATACATAAGTGTCAAGTTTGTCAAGAAAAGGTCACATTTTTAAACGGAAAAGTTGAGGGTGTGTTTTTGAAAGCCATTGAGGACTAAAACTCAAGTGCTGTTGAAATTATCAAGGAAGAGAAGGTCATTGATTTGCCCTTGAAAAGCTCCCTATTTTCTGAGACATCTCTGTCTAGGAAAATTCAAATTATTTTAGGGTATAATGTCCTTGAAAACCTTGGCACATATAAAAGTTGTCAAGGGAAAGTAAGGCTGTGCCAAATATCCAAATAACCTAATATTCGGTGGACCATCGAATATTTGAATTTTATTTTTTGGATTTGAATATTCGAATGCAAAATTAATGAAAAGGAAGAGAGAATTTTCTTTTGTTTTAAATGAGAAGAATTGCACTATGGAGGCAAGTAAATTTAAATGAAAAGTGACAAAACCTTACAATGATTTGAAAAGTATATTATTCATTTAAAAATTTAAAAGAGTATTCACTTTCAACTGGAAAGGAAGTATTGTTGATCTTTCAAATCTTGCTAAATCATGCCCGGAGATACTTGTAAATGTGAGAAGCTACTACAGTGATTATAATGTATAATTGTGTCTATTATTGCAACTTATTTTGTATATGGTTTGTTCCTCAACAATCTATTGGTTGGTGCGACTAAATATTTGGATGTTTGACTGAATTGAAGGTCGAATATTCAAATAGTGAATTATTCGAATTGACTCAGCCCTAAGGGAAAGTTGCAGTTCTTATTAAAAAGACTGCAAGTAATTTTGTTGGTTATCTTCTGAAGAAACTTTTGACGTACCCAAGTTTCCTGGATTCTGTGCAGAAAAAAGTGAAGATTGGCTCTGCAAAAAGTTTCTGTGGTATCTCTGACTATGATCAAGAAAACATCGTGGTTTACTTGCTCCCTCAGCCACTCCCAGCCCTTCCTCTGCCTCCTTCCAGCAAGCCCCTAGCCCCGGCAGCTACCAGCCCACCCCGTCTCCCTCTAGCTACCAGCCCACGCCTTCCCCAGGAGGCAGCTACCAGGCCACCCCCAGCCCCGTGGGCTTCCCCATGACACCCGGAGCCCCCTCCCCACTGGGCTTCAACCCCCAGACCCCCGGCGGAGGGATGATGGGCCTGGAGGGGGGGACTGCCTATGAGTGGCAGACCACGGACATCGAGGTGACCATCGTGTCGCACGAGGATCAGGCCTTGGTCAAAAAGACGGGGGTCATCCGCAGCATCTCGGTAAGTGTTTCTCTGTGTTTTCCCACACAATTTTCCAGAACTTTGAATATCAAAGAAAAACAAAAAAATTCGAATTTCAAGGTGCGGGGCTTGGGTTCAAGTCCCACCCGAGTAGGCTTGTGAATTTTTTTTACAAACTCTTGAACAAACACTGAGGATATAGTGTTATGAATATACGTTGATGAAAAGGAGAACACCTGTTGTCATAAAAGATGACATTTCGATGATCGGTTTGATTTGTGCTCAATGTAAATTTAATGAACTATGCGTTGATGTTAAACTTGTTTAATGTAGCAGGCTGTATGAGGGTAAGTCACACCTGTGCCTTTAGACATTCATCAACAGACACCGCTCAAAGAGCTCCAAAAACTTCCTCTTGATATGTATGATACAAATTTTACATTAAGGGCTCACAGGTTATGTACCGGTGTGTTGCACAAATCGCAACATCCCCACATGAATTAGGGAGCGTTTCATAATTGTTGAAGGCGGTATTTACTGCGGTACCGCTGTTTTTTTTAGCGGCACCGCACTAGTTACCCGAAAGGGCTTAATGCTGGTACCGCAAAAAAACAGCGGTACCGCAGTAAGTACCGCCTTCTGTATTTACGAAACGTTCCCTTAAACTTCCAAGTGGAACTAGGCTGTATAAGGAGTCACTCTTTATAAGAGGCTGTAGGGTGATGGAACACCCAACAGGACAAGTAATCCTTGTTCATTTTTGCTGTTGCCTTTGCAACTTTGTGAGTCACTCTTTCCCAGCGGTATGTTCAGTCACGGATATTTGTGGTCTCTGTGTTTGTTCTCTGCATCCCCCTTATATCAAGCTGTCTTTGATATTAAAGATAAGAGTTGTTAACTTTGCCGACAGGGAAGGATGTGTTCTGTCTACCTGCCTGACGAGGAGCGTGTGGTCAACGTTGAGAGCGTCCACCTCGAGCCAGTCACTCCGGCCAAGATGGACAGAGTAAGTAAAAAGATCTCATGAACCAGCTCGGGCATTCCTCCCCCCACATTGTTTTCCTCCTTACCCGGGCTGTTTGTAGAGAGAGTTGCAGCATGAGTGTTTTTAACTGTTGGAACCAAAATGGCGGATTATGCATCAGTGCACACAATAACTGCTGCTGCACTGCAAACATAGTGAACAGCCATTTTGGTTCCAAAGCTTGAAGTTTAGCTAAAACTTTTATCTAAAACTCTGCTCCTTACCATCGTCACTCCTTTTTTTCTCTCTTACCTTCCCTCCCCCTCCATCAAGGACCCCTCCTTGGTCCCTTTTGCCCCCAGGTCTTGCTGGCCTACCTTGCCCCTCTGTCATCCATACCCCCTTTCCTGATTGTAAGAGTAATCATGGTAATAACTTTCTTTTTCTTATTATTGTGCTTACTACCGTAGTGACCTTAACCACTTCATGTCCAGTAGCCCGGTACCGGAGACGTTGGCTTTAAGCGCATAGTCAGGGTGCCCGAAATCAGACAAAGGAGCTTGGCCTTGTAACGAAAGACTGTACTCGGGAAAAAACGACTGGGCTGCTGGGAATTGCCAACATTGTTTCAGTTGTCAAAAGCGGAGGAAATCCGTCGTTGTTTAGAATGATTCTACCACTGTTTGTGGCATTCAGCGCGAGCAGATTACCCCTAGGGACAAAAGCGCTCTAGCGCTCCAGGGTTGAGCAATAAAATACCACTGCAGGCTAATCTGGTCCGCATTGTAAGGACGGCAGTAGCGCACTGGGCCAGTTTCGGGAACAAAAGAAAATTACATAACACTGCACAATCTGGGCTGTATTTACAAGGCGGCAGGCCTGGCTGAAATACTCGGGCATCAATAGATGTTGTCTATCGGATTAGAGTAGCCACCAGCCCATACGTTGCATGCCCCCCATGCGCTCTGTTTAATTTGACCAAGTCTGTGACACAGTTTTCCCGTTCTCTTCCCATCAGGTAAAAGTCATCGACGGTGACGATCGTGACCAGACCGGCGTACTGATCAGCATCGACAATGACGATGGCATCGTCAAGATGGACGGACCATCCGACTTCAAGATCCTCAACCTTCGAGTACTGGCCAAGCTGCACAAAGACTAAAAGTAATATTTTGACCATGGATGAGTACATGTCATAATAGTGCGCCACCAAGAGTTTGCAATGCGTTGGCTAATCGCAATGCGCGAAATCTGTCGACCTTTTTCAAACGCGCATTTGGTTGACAGATTTCGCACATTGTGATTGGTCAACGCCTTGCAAACTCTTGGTGGCGCTCTAGTGTGAATAGCCTGTATTGGCTCATGGTTTTTTTGTTGTAAATCAAATAAGGCCAAATTTTCACAGAGTTCATGAGTCCAGAAAGCTGCTTAGCTCTGCAAATATTTGCTTAGCAAGCCAGTTTACCAGCCAAAAAGGTCACAGTTTGACTGTTGGTTGAAAGTGATACACTATTAATATTGGCTAAGCACATAGTCATTAAGCAAGAGTTTGTTGTTTAACAGCTTGTTTGGAAATTGCACCCTGGTTTGTAGTCCTTTATGGGTTCATTTGTTTCAAACAGATCTGGATCACTAATTCCAAACACTGGTTCGCTCCATCCATGAGACAGGTTCTGATGTCAGTGAACCAACGACAGATTACCAATTGAGATCAGAATCTGTGTGAAACAAACAGGTGCGAATACTGAACCTGTTTCCATCACTCACACTGTTGTGTTTACCTGTGGACATCCAGCAGCCATGTTGGTTGTCCCACACATACAACTTATCCATGTTGTGGGCATGCTAACCTCCCTCCCTGCCTCTCACAAAGTGAGATCAGTTGGTGGTGGTATTTGTTATTCCAGACAGTACCGTTGTTTCTCATTGGAAAACATCAGTGTAAATAGTGTATAGTATCGTTTCTCAGTCAAGCCGTGCAGTTAGCATTTTAGCATACCATAAGTATCAAACTTAAATGTGCGCCATTTTTTTTTAAAACAAATTCGGACGTGACTATTCATAAATGCCTTTTTTTGTCATCCTGAAGATTTTTTTTTTTTTACTTGCTGCTGACAATGTAGGTCATCATGGCTTTCCCACACATACAACTTATTCCTCTACCACGCAAGCCGGACGATGGATAAAACACTCACAAGTACTGACGTTAACATTAACATATTAAAATTAACGATGTCCAGATATACTCTTAAGTCATTGCATGGTAAGCCACGTCATGGTGATTATGGGAAAGAAAAACTGGAGAAAAGTTAACCTTCATGAGGAAGAAATCAGAAATGCTGCGTTCCATCCAGCTGCCGTGCTTCAGACGCAGGGTCTAGATAATGAATTCCAGAAATCTTTCTTTCCGGTTGCAAATGTAACTGCGGGACCATTCCACTGGGGAGCACGTGTTCCCAATGGATTGCTGCCTGGAACGGTCTGATGGAAGTCCAGCGTTCCAGTGGGAACGGTCGGACGGAACGGGAACGTTATTTTTTAACCCATTTGCAGGACTTTTTACTCAACTGTAAAGGTAGCACCTCTTTGAATAGAAAGCATATTTTTCCCCTTTCAGAATGAGCTTTCAACTGATCAAATTCCTAAACACCTTACCTTCACAACCCAAGATTTTGAGTTATTTATTACTGTTACAAAATCATTTCACAGGGATTTCGTTGGTTTTAAAATTACAAGCTCAAGCACTGGAAAACCATACAAAAATTTTATATTAAAATTACTGTTTAATTTTTTGCTGTACCAGAATAAAGTAAACAAGCTAGCATGGCTTGTCAAAATGTCCAATTTTATTCGCATATTTATGTACACAGATGTGTATTGGGCAAGATTGTCATTTTCAATAAACAAAAACAGTAGTATACACATGCTTACGCAAGGTCTGTTTTGAAAACTCAGAACGGAAAAGAAAAAACATTTAAATATACGCATATATCCAAGTACATAGCTTTGACCAGATTGCCAATTTCGAAACTGTTAGCTTTGAAAAATCTTGATAGGTAAATATAAACATTAACTGGAGTATAAAAAATATGTAAATGGATACAAACTGCTATAAAATATACAAAATGAGCTACACTGTATTTGGCATGATCTTAATTTTTAAAAAAAGAAAACACAGTTTTGGTGTTTTTAAGTATTTCTCCAAAGTTTCAGAAAAAATGTTCAACAGCACAACAGAGGAAGTCATTTGGTAATATTGCCAGACAGGTATGTAAGTTGTACAGCTGAGTTCTTAGCTTCAAGCATTACGGGGTACTTTCTTGATAGAGATGATAGTAACATAAAAAACTACACTGTACCTGTGATGAACCTGTGAAGATAAGTCATAAATCTCGGGAAAAACATTGATATTTAAGGTAATATGTAATCTGAGGAATTGACCGAAACATCACCGGCTGTCAGAGTTACATTGAATTCAAATTTCCTTGAAGTGGTATTAACCTTTGAGAGTGGAAATTTGTATACACAGAAAGGCAAAACGTAATCTATTTTGCACCAACTAAACAACATCAAACTATTATGAAAGTAATCTTTTACAAGATTTTGTCCACATCCAAATCAAAAACATGACATGAAGTACAAGAATGTTATAATGTTATAAATAAAACATTTTGCCCAAAACTAATACACCCCCAATGAACGTAGAAAATGATGTTAAACACGTTTTTAAAAACAAGTCATAGTTCTATGACATCAGGCACAGTGGAATCAACCGTAAGTGGACTCAAAGCAGAAATTTATTGCTCTCTCTCAAATGATGTCACTTCTACAGACTGGTACGTGCATCTGCAGTTTGGACACCAAATTATTCTTGACGAACGTTGGCTGCACCATACTTCAAAAAACATTTGGATCAGCCTGTGTGCATGTACAGAAATTTTCATCGGTTGCACCACAAAGTGACGTATCAAGCGAAACTACATGTCACTTTGTGGTGTAATCGACGATTTGCACACTTAACTCTCATGCACCTGTGGGCATTGAAGAGAGAGATCTGTTTTTTAGCATTTTAATTGCAATAGTCATACACAGAAAAACAAAACAAATGCCCCCAATTTTCTTTTTTTTTTGGGGGGGGGGGATTTCTACGTTCTCTTCCGTTAAAACCACATCATAAGTACTGCGGTAAATTGATTTAAATCAGTGTATCTATTGGTATACGCTTTGTACACTGCAAATATGTTTGCCCGATATTATATTAACAATGTAAACTTTAAGTAACTGCTTTTGACCTTCAGGTTTAACCCTGCAGGGATTTTTACTGCAAAAGAACATAATAAATAAATAAAACACACACCCCTAGAAACAATTATACTTGGACCAAAATCTATAAACACATTGCTATACATACTAAAATAAATCCACCACCTATGGCAAGTATCGAAGGGAACTTTCCTTGTGAGGTGAATATTTATACCAAAAAATCTACTACTTGAAGGCATTGACACTGTTTACTTCCAGAAATTTTTCAAACACAAAAACACTGTTTTTGATACCAACCCTCCAATAATTGTTCTAAATAACATGGAGTTTGAAGGCCATAACAGAATTTGACACATCTATGACCAAGGGGCCTATTTCATGGAGCTACTTAAGCACAAAATTTGCTTAAGCGCAAAAAAGGCCTTACTTGATAAATCAGGTAGCCAGCCAAAACTCCATGTGATGTATAATGCTTTGGGATCGTATTTAGTTGTCTTTTGCTTAGCATAACAATCACATAGAGTTTGAGCTGGTAACCTTTGTTTTTTAAGCAAGGTTTTTTTCATGCTTAAGGAAAATTTGTGCTTAAGCAGCTCTATGAAATTGGCCACAGGTCTAGAATATCCAGGCAATAGTTGCATTCAATTGTGGATGTCAGATAACAATGCCGGATTTTGACATGACTTTTTGACGTCAGGTTAGGAAATGAGATTGATGCCAGATAAGGATGACATGCTTTGCTGGTCTTGGTGCCAGATTCGGATTTCAGATTTTGATAGCAAGTTCTGACAGACGATGTGATGCCAGGTCTTGAAGCCATGTTTCATGCGAGGTTTTCAAGGCTGGTTTTGAAGGCAGGGTTGCATTCAATAGCACATTCTCATGACAGTACGGGCCTTACACAGAAAACTTCAACAGTGTTCGATGTATTCAGGAATGTTATAAGTAGTATGAATGCAGCCCAGGTTTTCACAGAGTGTTTTGACGGCAGTTTCTGACAATAGGTTTATGGGGGATGTCTGAAGGTAGATTTGATGACAGATTTGATGGCAGATTTTGACACCTGGTCTGATGTTAGGTTTCGATGGGAAGTTTTGTCACCAGTATTTGATGGCAGGTTTTCATGGAGGTTTTCACACCAGGTATGGATGGCAGGTTTTAATCAGGGGAAAAAAAGTATTAACTTGACCGGTCTTAAACGTGCATTTAAGACCGGCTCAGGAGAATGGACGCGACTATTGCTCAAGCCGGAAGGTGAGGGTATTATCAGTGTTCAGTCTACTGAACACTGATGCATATAGGGAGACTGTCTGAGGTATTTATGAAAAGTTTTTGATGGCAGGCTTTGATAGAGGGGATTTTACTCAAGGTATTAATGGCAGATAATAATGGGAGGTTTTGACGTACGGTTTGGATGGCAGATAGTAATGGGAGGGTTTTGACGTACGATTTGGATGGCAGATAGTAATGGGAGGTTTTTGACATACGGTTTGGATGGCAGATAGTCATGGGAGGTTTTTGACGTACGGTTTGGATGGCAGATAGTCATGGGAGGTTTTTGACGTATGGTTTGGATGGCAGATAGTAATGGGAGGTTTTTGACGTACGGTTTGGATGGCAGATAGTAATGGGAGGTTTTTGACGTACGGTTTGGATGGCAGATAGTAATGGGAGGTTTTTGACGTACGGTTTGGATGGCAGATAGTCATGGGAGGTTTTTTACGTACGGTTTGGATAGCAGATAGTCATGGGAGGTTTTTGTCATACAGTTTGGATGGCAGATAGTAATGGGAGGTTTTTGACGTACGGTTTGGATGGCAGATAGTCATGGGAGGTTTTTGACACAAGGTTTGATGGCAGGTTTAGTGGGAGTTTCGATGACAGGTTCTGACACATTCTAATGCCAGGTTTTGACACTAGATTCCGATGGCAGGCTTGGAAAGCTGGTTCCGGGTTGTGAGGTTTTTGAGACAGGTCTGGAAATAGGTATGGGCGGCAGATGTTGACACCAGTTTTGGTACTCGTTTTTGACAGCATTATTTGACAAAAGGTTACTTGCATTACTAAATAAAACTAACAACTCTAATCATAGAATTCTAGAAAGCAACACCTTGTGGCAATCAGTGACAGGTATCAGCCTCAATTTAAAAAAATGAAGTTGATAAAATTCTGAAATTTTTACACAAACAAATTTTAATCTTATTTTGTCTGACACCAGTCACTCTTTCAAAAACCCATAGCAAAAAATTCCTCCCCTTCCCGGAATAAAAAGAGAAAACCTTGAACCTTGATAAGAATTTCAAGACAACCTTTCTGCTTTGTTTGCCAATTTAAGGCTGAACATGGCAAAACAACTCCCATGGTGAGGCTGGAGGTTTAAACCCCACTCCAGTCAATTTCTTCAACCAAACTGATTCCAAATTGACCTTAACCAGTATCAAAGAAAAGTCACTGCATAAATCAATTCTTAAAGACTGTAACCAAAAAAAATAAGTTCAATAGAACAACATACTAGCCTTTTCATTGGCTGTGGAAATCCTGTCCTCAGCATTTGGTAACGACATCTTTGACCATCTTGGTCAGTGGGAAGTCTGAGTCGCTGATTGTCGGGATGGGGTTGAAGCCTACCTCTCTTGCCCTCCGCCTCCTGATGAGAAAGACACCGACGATAACCACCAGCAGGGCCAACATGAGCAGGCTGGCGATGAGGATCCACTTCCAGAAGTCTAGACAGGGGCAGGAAAGAAGAAATAGCGCATTCATTAACCCTTGCTCTACTCCACCCTCCACAGCATTTCAACAGAGTTAATAATGGCCTGTCCAAAAGTGTTGCAATCAAGACCATCACCAGACCTTTCACAAGTCCAGACATAAGACCACACACAGGACCAGTCACAAGTAATGGTGACAGAGGAATGTTTTGGTTGCAGTTAAGTTGAATAAGAACAGCTTGTGATTTGAATTCAGACTAGAGGTCTTATATCGGTCTTCTGACGGTCTGATGGGGCCTTTTGACTGTGTGATGGGGCCTTTTGATGGTCTATGAAGCCTTTTGACAGTCTGATGGGGCCTTTTGACTGTCTGATGGGGCCTTTTAACGGTCTGATGGGGCCTTTTGACAGTCTAATGGGGACTTTTAACGGTCTGATGGGGCCTTTTGATTGTGTAATGGGGCCTTTTGATAGTCTATGAGGCCTTTTGACGGTCTGATGGGGCCTTTTGACAGTCTGTGCGGGCCTTTTGACGGTCTGATGGGGCCTTTTAACGGTCTGATGGGGTCTTTTGACAGTCTGATGGGGACTTTTAACGGTCTGATGGGGCCTTTCGATGGTCTATGAGGCCTTTTGACTGTGTGATGGGGCCTTTTGATGGTCTATGGAGCCTTTTGACGGTCTGATGGGGCCTTTTGACGGTCTGATGGGGCCTTTTAACGGTCTGATGGGGCCTTTTGACGGTCTGATGGGGACTTTTTACAGTCTGATGGGGCCTTTTGATGGTCTATGAGTCCTTTTGACGGTCTGATGGGGCCTTTGATGGTCTTAAGAAATCTCGACTACAACACTGCTGTCAGAGAGCCCAGGTTATTAAAAAGCAGTTGTAAAAACGATAAGCATACTGTTTTACTAACCCATGTATAACATAATGCCAAAGGCTCCATTCTTTATAATTTGCGCTTCAGTGTACATAGAAAATTTTTACTGAATGCTTTCCCTGTGCCTGCAAAGATGAAAACAAGTCATCCTAATGTCCAAGCTGACTTTGAAAAACACTCAAATTTCTACTCACCAGATTTACTCTCATACTGTTCCACGTTATTATTTCCCCTATTATTCCTGTCATCTGTTCGGGATTTTGTCGGACTGGCAGGGCCATTGCCTTCGGGGATGACATTGGACTCCACACACAACCCAGATGCAATGTCTAACCCGAAGCCGGACCCACAGGTGCATTGGCCGTACTGATTACACACAAAGTGGGGGAGTGGACAGTGGTCATCCGTGACGCAGCCGCTGATCGGGAAGCAAGTGTGACCATTGCCTGTGGTCAAAAGGATGAAAACCGGATGTCAAGTCTCAAAAATTCAACAAAAAAGGTTCATATCACCACAGGCCCAGAAAAGCAAGATTAAAGGTTTAGGTACTACTAATCCAATTCCAGTCTGCTCACTGAAACGAGTCAAATCTTGAGTCTATTTTTGAGCTACATACATGTATATCATTTTCAGATGCCTAATATAAGATACTAGAGTATATTAGATTGTCGAGTCCATGGTACCATGCAATAGCGCCCTCAGGTGATCAGATGTATGAACTGCACCACTTCAGATAAGTTAACAAGTTCAAGAAATAAAGCAAGGTGATGGTTACGAGTATAACTGATTTTCTTGCATACTTACTGCCTTGAGTAAGCCCTGGACACAAAATATTTGGCAAGGAGTACGAGATAGATCGTACTTAAAGCATCTTTGCGTCACGGCAGATTAAACCACCTCCATTTCCTCTCGTAACACTGGCAACAATGTCTCAGCTCCATTGGAATGTATCTTTACTGTCAAACTGCCATACGGTACCTCTTTAAAAATCCATTCATCGGCCATTTCAGTTTCTTCTCATCCACAGCCACACGAGAAAATCAGTCCTGAACAAAATCTCTCAATCCAATCTTACCTTCAAAACCCTCGGCACAACGGCAACTGCCCTGGTCGCAGACGGCGCCCAGTGCAGTGCATTGAGGGTTGCAGTCAAGGACAGGCGATGGCCTCAAAGCATCAACGCAACCTCCAGTCACATTTAAGACCGTGGAACCATCTAAAGGCATCAGATATTTTCAACAATGGATCGGTTATTTTGAAGCTACAACTAAGACTTTATAATACCAGGAAATTACTGATGCTGTAATTCCTGAACAAGTCAGCAATAATCAAAAATTTTTTAAAACAAATTTCAGTGAAGAAATTAATCCATGAAACATTTAAGATGGATCCCCACATGCCAAGCAAATGCTGCAGCATGTACCTTCTATCTGGCACCAGACCTCTCTGCTCTTGGTCCCTGTATCAAAGGGGCCAGTCTGCCAGGTGAAATTGGGGCAGACTGCTTGATCTGATGGGCATGACCTGTGCACAGAAAAACAAAAAGAAACTGAAATTTTGACCATCCCTGAAATAAAATCATGAGTCAAATCTGTCACTACCACCACAGGTGACAGTTTTCTGTCAAACTTCAAATGGTCTAAAAGTGAATTGTGGAGCGATCGCAGTAGTAAAAAATCTTTTCTGTGAAGGTAGAAAGTTCTACGAAGAACCAAACATAGGAGTCAACCCTTGAGGTTCCTAATAAGACACTCTCATTGTCTTCAGAAGAAGCAATCTCCTTCACAATCTATCAATCTTTAACACCAATCACAATACAGATTGCCTGATATGTTTGACCAGTAACCCTTTTTGCTGAGCGAATGCTTTCCAAGCTTAGCAGATATCCCTGCTTGGAAGTTTCATGAAACAAGCTGCTGGTGGCAGTGCCAACAAGTAACCTGCACAGGACGGTTTCTACTCTCTGGACCTAATTTCATGGTGCTGCTAAGCAAACGATTTTTAGGCTTCAGATCTGGTGTCTTTTGGCTGACAGGAGTGTTGCTTACCTCTGATCAATGAGATTTTCAGGACAAGGCACTCCGCCAGGCCTGGCCGGCCTGGTAACTGCCCTTGATCTTGTGACATAGGGCGGGTCACTCTGAGAGTAGCAGGAACCGTAGCAGGGGGTCTGAGGACTCCACGGAGACATCTGACGATTCAAGCAAATGGATTAGTCATCAGGAAGTGACAATGAAAGTTAATCACAATGGCAAAATCAAAGCATTCAACTAATCGGAACCTCGGTTGGGTATACCATTCGTAAGGTTTACTTTAATATCATGAGAAGATGGGCACTTCTGTTGACAACTGGGGTCTCATTTCTTAATTGTAAGGAGAAAATGGTCAACATGAGCAGTAATCAAACGAGACAATGTTATATATTTCACCATGCATGTTTAAATGGGTCCACTCTAACAACTTGATGCAGATGGTCGACAAAGTTGACAATGACCAAACTTTGCAGACCGTCTGCATCTCTCTTTGCATCAGATGCAAATGATGCTATCTATGGTTGCATCCACATCTGTTGTCTAGGTCTAGGTCTTCACATTGGAAATATGCGGAGATGCGCATATGATAGACCTAGCCGTAGCTCTGGAAGTCCATTTCGGAAATGGCCTGTATCTCTCTGTACAGATATGGAAACTAGGCTTTGCTTTGCTGGTTCATGGGGACTACAATCAGAGGTGGTGCAAATCCTCCACTACGGCCTTGCACTCACCATGCAGTCTCCAGGACAAGGCTTCTCACAACGCTGTGATGTCTCGATGTTTAACACTGTCGCATTGGCAGTGGAAAGGAACAGGTTCATGGCATTTGGATTTTGAGCGTCTGGGAATTCTTTGAAATAACAAAAAGTTAGCTTGAAATCACTGCGAGGGTTAAATATCTACATACCTGTGATTTGTACTACAAAAAGGGACACCCAAGAGTTCCAAATTTTGCTCAAAAGCTGACAGCTAGGATTTCTTGACTATCGAGGGATGGCTACAAAAATTTGGAAAATTCTGCAGAATTGTAATATCAAGTCTTGACGGTTCAAAATTAGTGGCTTGCCACATTTTCTCTTCCAAAGTAGCTCAATGTGAAATTTGAAAAGACTTTTCAGAACAGATTCTTCAAAAACATCCTGTGCGCAAGACCCATACGAGCATTATTATACAACCAGATGTGAGTTGTTATTCAAACAGATAGACTATTATAAACAGGGTAAGATTTCCATTAAAAAAACACGGAAAAAAAGTAATCCACATCCAGACAGCCAACTCAGGAAGAATCTCCACCAAAGTGTAGCAACAGAATTGCTGAGAGAAGGTGCAAATTTGGTAAAAGACCTCAGAAGTTTTTCTTGAAAGGGACTAAATGTTTAAGCTGTAAGGTAGAAAGCTGATTTCTCTCTCCACACCTTGTATTATGCAGTACTCGTGATCCACAGTGAGCCCGTCGCTGCGCAGACACTCAACGAACCGCGTGCGCTCCCCAAAGCCGCACCCGCGCGCTGTCTCAAACCGGCACTCGCTCCAGAAGCTCCGTTCCCATGCATAGGTGTGACAGGGAACCGAGTTGCACGGCATCGTCTGGGGGAAGAAATGGAAGCAGAGTCGATGTGACTTTAATCAGGTTTGGTGTACGCTCCATTTCCATGGCACAGAAATAACTGAGAAAAATTTCCTCTAGCACATAGACAGTTACACCCACCTGATACCAGTATCCCACATCAAGGAGGAAAGAAATGAATTCAAGTAAAATGGCTTGCTCAAGGACACAAAACATGGCCAACAATTGTATTGGAACCTCTAACCCTGAGACCTGTAAGTTTCATACCCTAGCCCCTGGGCCACACTCTCCTCAATCAACATCATCTAGACCTGGACCTTGGTTCTTATTACACTGCCTACACAGACATGACAAAGGTTTATTGGCACTCGCAGAAACAGAAAGCATAAGCAACTTCGGCCAGAACAGCAAAACAGGAATTTCCAGTTTTAATTTTACCTGACTTAAAGTGAACTTCTGGGAGCATTTCTTGCCAGGGTATAAAGATTCCATGACCCTTGACCTCTCCATGACCCCTGTCAGCCCACAGGTCTCACTGCATGGGGACCAGTCAGAGTACTTCCCTGGTTCGCAGGTGACAGAGCATGGTACATCGCAGGTCTCGCTGGTGGTAATGTTCTCAAAGGGGCAGTGGTGCATGGACACGGGGAAGCCTCTGGCATTGACACAGTTGAAAGTCCGTTGCCTAATGCCTGAAAAAAGTAAATCGCCGAGACTTTCTGAGCATGATCACAGGAAGGCAGAAGTGAAGAGAATTCCTGAAAACCTCTAACAGAGGGGTTGGAACAATGACAACATTAAAATTTTGTGACTTTTCAGGATATTTAATCAGCTGACGATTTATGAACACATTCTTAAAGGGAATGATCATGTCTGAGCCTTGCACAAGTGATTTAGTGGAGGCTCCTTTGGTGAGAACTGTACTTTGCTGGTTCATAAACGACTATGAAATGCACATGTTACTGTCGCGTCACTACCAAGAAAATAAACACTCCCAACTAACATGGCCCTTTTCAACCAATAAGGGGATAATTCTGGTCAAGAGGGATACCCACTGACGGCCTTGCATTGGTCCCATTCACCCACCACCGTTTAAAACCATGCAAAACTGACATCCAGCCCCCCTCACCTGTGCCACATTCCCCGCTGACGGCTTTGCAGTGGATCCACTCGCCCGTCACCAGCCGGTACCCGTCAGCAATGCAGTCAGCCCCAGTGCACAGCACAGTCTGAGTCAGGTCCCCACACTGTTCCCCTGTCGCCATCGGGTGCCGGATGACAGAGCGGATCTGCGACTTGCTGCTGTTCTGCTGGCAGGGGGAGGGGCAGTGCGTCTGATCCGACCAGTCGGTCATGACGCAGTCCCCTGAAAACAGGAAAGAGAAAAACAGTGCATCATCTTAATACCGACTGGCAATCTGATCCATCACCTTGAAGGAACACAACTTTCAACCAGCATTGTAGAACTCATGATCGAGTACTTTTTTGGAAGTAGTACTCGTACTCACAATCACAAAAGCATACTCATTCTTGCATACAATACTCATATATCATAAGTTCCATGCTCAAAAACTCACACCCATAGTCATGCAGAAGTACCCACACCCATACTCATGCAGAAATGCTCACACCCATAGTCATGCAGAAATGCTCACACCCATAGTCATGCAGAAGTACCCACACCCATACTCATGCAGAAATGCTCACACCCATAGTCATGCAGAAATGCTCACACCCATAGTCATGCAGAAGTACCCACACCCATACTCATGCAGAAGTACTCACACCCATACTCATGCAGAAGTACTCACACCCATACTCATGAAGAAGTGCTCACACCCATACTCGTGTAGAAGTACTCACACCCATACTCAAGCAGAAGTACTCACACCCATGCTCATGAAGAAGTGCTCACACCCATACTCGTGTAGAAGTACTCACACCCATGCTCATGAAGAAGTGCTCACACCCATACTCGTGTAGAAGTACTAACATCCATACTCATGCAGAAGTACTCACACCCATACTCGTGTAGAAGTACTAACATCCATACTCATGCAGAAGTACTCACACCCACACTCATGCAGAAGTACTCACACCCACACTCATGCAGAAGTGCTCACACCATACTTGTGCAGAAGTACCCACAACCATACACGTGCAGAAGTACTCACATCCATACTCGTGCAGAAGTACTCACACCCATACTCGTGCAAAAGTACTTATACTCCTACTCCTGGAAATGTACTCGACTACAACACTGTCTTCAACAAAGTATTAAATAAAACACATCAGCCCATTTTCCTCTCAAATTTCAAGACAGGAAAGTTGACTGACCTGGACAAGGTAGTACACAGCCCCTGCTGGCATCGGGCTTGGGGAGCCGTTCCTCGCACTCCTCTTCAAAGTTGTCCCCAGCCTTGCAGGACACTCTCCGTGTCTGTGCTCCACTGCCGCAATTGCTGCGCGGATCAATAGACTCACAGGGACCCCACTGCCAACAAAAACATTTACTGATTGCTTAAAGTGAGAGTACAACAAAGGGGCAGCTTGTTTCATGCAGATCTGGATCTCGTTTAGTTATCCCACAGCTGGTGGGTGCCATCCATTGGGTGAGTTTGGTGTCAGTGAGTCAATGATGGATCACTGATTGCGATCTGGATCTCGTTCGGTGATGCCACAGCTGATGGGTGCCATCCATTGGGTGAGTTTGGTGTCAGTGAGTCAATGATGGATCACTGATTGCGATCCGGATCTGCGTGAAACAATCTGGCCCCATATGAACTCTAACCCCAAATAAAGCTGCTCAGTGCAACACTTATGGAATCCCTCTTTGACCAATAGACCTTTTCACCGTGACTAAATGTAAACAACACCAACGTGTGGACCGCCTTGGCCACGGTCATCGCATATATTCCTACAGAAGCTTTAACCACGTGCATGCACACACGCAATGCTGCATGCTTGACTTAACCACTTCCTGCCGGGGATTCCGGTACCAGACACATGTGCTTTATATGAGTGGCCGGGGTCTTCGAACTCAGACAAAGGGAACTGGGCCTTGTAACAAAAGACCGTAATTGGAACAAAAGACCAGGCTGCTGGGCATTACCGACATTTTTTCATTCTCAATAGTGGAGATAATCCAGCCTTGTTTTTAAACAGTATACCACGGTTTGGGGCATTTACAGCGAGTGGATTACCACCGGGAACAAAGGCGCTCCACCACCGCAGCGATGAGCCACACAGCACCGCTGCATGCTAATCTGGCCCCTATTGAAAAGAGGTCAGCAGCGCACTGTGCCAGGTTCTTGAACAAAAGAATGTTACATATTGAAACCGCACAATCTGGGCTCTTTTTACTAGGCAGCACGCCTGGCTGAAAAACTCAGGCATCAATAGATTTTGTCTGTCAGGCTAGAGTGGAGACCAAACAATTCTTTGTGTGGGTGCAAGTGTGCAGTAAATGAAGATTTTTAAAGAATTATGAAAACAGAAAAAAGTGATAAATATCCTGCCCCAGCATCATCAACATTGATAACTGCCCTGGCAGGAAGTGGTTAAAGTCACTTGGTGGTGACTCCAATAGACACCTGCCCTATTGGAAGCCACAGCCAAGTGATTTAGACGTAGCCTCATTTACCTGTGACACCTCCCACTCAAGTTGGGCACAAGGCATCTCCATGCAAATCATGCTGTCAATCAAATGGGGGCAGTCCCGCCCACCATGTACACTCTGCTGCTGAACGTTCCTCAGCCTGGTCCTGATACCTGACCATGAATATTCATATCCATATCATTACATAACTGCTAACCACATTCATGAATATTTATGACTCAAGGAACTAAATGCCCCAAATCACAACCTTTCAAATGCAAGATAAGCCTGAATCTGGAAAATGGAAATATCTTAAGCAGTTTCTTTAAACTGTTCATCTCTGGTGTTTTCATTTGTTTTGAAATTAAATGTGTTAAACATTTTTTTATTCAGTCAAATGAAATTGAAACATTTATGTAATGCATCACTATTCAGTAAGGTATTTAGAAGTAATGACAAACTGCTCCTCAAGTTCAGGCATGAGACTAGGACAGCACGGCAAACAGAGCTTGTGGAAGTATAAATCCTTTCAACAGGTGTGTGGGGTGGAGGGACAACTCCAATCTGACAACCAAAGATGGTATAGCGCCGCCTAGCGGTGCAAGATGGCGAACTTCATCGTGAATACACGTAAAACGTTGTAATCGCATGGGCGCCATTTCAGCAAGCGATATGACTGCGCAATGCACATTAATGCACAGGCGCCGCGGCGGGCACGTACACCTGGTGAGCCTGCGCCTAAGCATTATCGTAAACCGCAGGCATATCACTTGCTTAAATGGCGTCCATGGTAATTAAATCTTTTGGGCAGAGTTATCCATCTTGCGCCTTCGGCGCTATACAATCTTTGCTGACAACCCTCCTTCCGGCCTGCATCTCTTTTTATCCCTTACCCTGTCCGCAGGCTTGAGTGCAGGGTGACCAGTCTATCCACTCAGACACGATGCAGTCGACGGGGCAGGGGACATCACAGCTCTGCTGCGTGCCAGGCTTGGCGGCGGACACCTGGCAGAAATGATCAGGGACGAACACGCCATCACTGCGCCTACAGAGCACGCTGCGGTGCATGGTGCCCGGCCCACACTCGGCACCTGCAGTCACATAAATGACAAAACTGATATTGAAAGTAACACCATTTCAATGTAGGCCACTAAAACAGACAAACCTTTGACTAGCCTATCTAGAAGGAGGCGAGTCTCTGTTAAATTTTTGTTGTAAAGAAGGGACAAAGATCTACGGCACTTGGGGTCATGAACAGTATCTATCTAGACCAATATCTGGCAAAGCAAAGGTCCTCTCAAATCTAAGTATAACCTTCTTGAAGAAGACAGCTCTGCCAGGTTCCGTTTTGCCACTCATACGTAAAGGTCTCGTCGTCGCATGACATGTAATTTCTCAGGTCAGAGTCAGCAATGTGAGGGCAGAGTTCGCCGGCGTTGTCTATAGCTGGAGCTGTAAAAAAACAACAAATTATGTAAGGTTTGGCATGTCAAAACGGACATCTGAATTTCCAACATCCCAAAAGTTTGACCAGATTCAACAAAACAAGTCTTAGAGCCGTTTATTCAGCATTTTTATTTCTCCTTGCGTTAAGAAAGGGCAAGCTAGGCTCACTGTTTTGGTGCCCTACCCAGTTTGGCTTCCTTATATGACCATGCACAGGTGGAAAATGTTAAGGGTTCCTATTGACTGACATTGTTAAGTTCTTTTCAAGGTCTTAAAAAGAATTCCGACCAAATATCGTATAGCATCGAAGGTGGAAGATGGATAACTCTGCCCAAAAGATGTAATTAGCATGGGCGCCATTTGAGGAAGCGATACGCCCGCGCAGTTTACGGTAATACTTGGGAACAGGCGCACCAGGTGTACCATGCCTGCCGCAAAACCTGCACCTGTGCATTAATGTGCATTGCACAGGCGTATCGTTTGCTCAAATGGCGCCCATGCGATTACGTTTTACGTGTATTCACGGTGAAGTTCGCCATCTTGCACCACTTCGCGGCACTATACGATCTTTGCTGCCAACTCATTTTATTGGGAAAGGCCACAAATGCTTCATGACAGATGAAAACTGAAACACAAATTTACATGCAAACTGTGCCAATACGATTTTGTCAAAAAGAGCTTTTTACTTTCTTGATGTCACTAAAGGCTGCGTGCTTACCGATGCTTAAGATGGTCCGTGATCGCATTCGGCAGTAGCCACTATGATCTAAATGGCCACAGTCGTGGGCACACGGCCCAAAGACTGTCCACTCAGAGAGGAGACAGTCCCCAGGACACGTCACAAGACACTGCTGGTAGGAGGGCGGTGGAGTGGACAGCAACTCGCGAAGGCACAAACCTGATTGAATCCAGAAAGAGCAGAAATATCACACCGTGTCAAACTTACTTGGCTGCAGCCAGAAATTACACACATGCCTATGGACGAAGTCACAGCCACTCCTCACTGCCGTGTTCTCCCAAATGCAGAACAGCAATTTGGATGTGACTAGTCCAAACACTATTTGAAGCACACAGACATCGTCTCCACAAGAGAACAAGTGAATAAAAGCGACGCCCTTTTTCCAAGGACCTCCTATGGGGTAACACAGCAGGTACTTGTCTTGTTAGCACACGTCTCACATGGAGAATGCATTCAGTTTTGAAAATCTGTGCAACATACGTGCCCCACCAATGGTGGTCACAATGGCATCTCTATTTATCATCAGTGAAGGAGCACTTATAGACTAAGCAGAGTCAGACAGTAGTTGACTCATAGTTACAGCTTCTCTCTCTCTGACAGATTTCGACCAAGGGTCAAGTGTGAGCACTGTTACATGCGTACTCAGGCCACGGCATCCTTACCCAGTTCGACAGTTGTTCCATCGCTCCTCTCGCAATGTACCTCTCGGGTCTGCAGGCCCTTGCCGCACTCGGTGCCGACAACCTCGCAGTCAGTCCAGTTCCCAGCATTCCAGCGGTAGCTGTAGCATGGGGGGAGATCGTCACACGATTCCACTCTGACAACGAGACCTAGTAAATGACGAATACAAAGATGTTGGCTACTTTCTCTTCCAAAAAGATATACTTCACTGCAGCAGAGGTACTGGAGGGAAGGTCGGATAGGGGAATAGTTTAATTAATTGACAACAAAACTTTATGGCATTTGACCTGACTGAAAAATGTGGTTTTTTTTATTGGCTGTTAACCCTAACCCTGCAAGCACAGTGTATAAGGTGAAAAAGTCTGATGTACTTTGATGCACTGGGCAATCAACAGCAGCCGAACAAACTGGCCATGTTGAGACAATGGGAGCTAGTCCCATCGAACAGTGCCACTGTTGGATCTTGTGGTGACTGGCAACCACAGACTCCAAGGATGTTGGCCTTGGGAAAAGTTGACCTGTTGGATCTTGTTACACTATATAGGCAAGCAAGCCACTTCGACAAATAATGCAGACTGATGTGTCTGGCAGGGTTTCTAGACAAAGTTGGCTGGAGGGTTGAAGATTTCTCACCATCTTCATCTGCTTCGCTTGGACACGGAGTGCCACCGTGCGCAGGGAGTCGGACAATGATCTGCATCTGCACCCGCATGCCACTGGCACCGCATGTCTCACTGCAACCAGAGAGGGCGCTCCAGGCCGACAGCCTGCAGTCGATGGGGCAGGGCACATCACAGGCACGCTCGGCAGCTGGCTTGGAGGCTGGGTCGCAGTAGCTCTCATCTGGTGCCATGCCCGTCTCCTTCTCACAGGTGACCTCCCGGTGCTTGATCCCGGCCCCCTGGCCGCATCCCGCTTCTGACACCGAGGACCTGATGCACCCCTGCCAAACCCCGACCTGCCAGGTGTAGCTCTGGCAGGACACGTGCAGGTTGCAGGGCCGTAGCTGTGTCAGTTCGTTCTCTGGAAGGCAGGAGTCCTCTTCCAGATCCGAGTAAGCTGTGATAAACAGAGACATTAAACTCAAAGTGCAACAATCTCAGGAAGAAGTAAAGTTCCATACATGTCTGTTATACATGTCAATGTGAATGCTTAGTAAACGTTTACAATTTTCACTTGCTGTTCTTTAACTTTCATATTCCATCATAAAGAATTAGTTGACAATGAACTTATCTCTAAACATCGTTTTATCAGTAGCTGTCTGCGTTGAAGCAAGATTAGCCACGTTAGGTTTCATCGAAGGCTACTATTTTGATAATACTGCCGTTCCAAAGAGTGTCGGAACATACGAACAGTGGAATGACCAATAATGGGTACCAGTAGGTATAGGAAAATGTATGTATTTGCGCATAAATATTTGCACTTGAAACTTAAACTGTAAAATTTACCTTTTAGCTTCAATATCAGGAAACCATTCTTACCAAGGATCTGTCTGGTCCTCATCTGCGTGCCGCCTTTCTTCCCGCAGCTCTTGGAGCAGGGTCCCCAGTCTGTCCACTCCGAGATGACACAGTCCGTCGGGCAGGGTATCCGGCACTCCTCCTGGTAGGCTGGGGATGCCCCAGGACACTCCTCATCCTCCAGGAGCTCGTCCAAGGCACTCATGCAGTAGACGGTGCGGACATGGCTGCCCTGGCCGCAGTCCGTCTGCCCATGGTTCAGGAAGCACTTGCTCCATCGTGCTGTCAGTGAAATAAAGATCCCTCCTTTGTAATACAGGCATGCCAACCGCTTAATCTTGGCCCAAGAGTGGCTTTGGAGTATATTCCCCGGACAAGTGCACAGATACCTTGCCAGTGTATTTAAGGCAGTACAAAGGGTAACAGTCTGGTTGGTTTAGGGGGGTTCAGGGAGTAATAGGCAAGGAAGTTTACAGAGACAAATCGGTAAACCGCTTGAGGATGGTAGCATTTTTTGCCAAAAATTCTTGCTTTCAAAAAAGGAGAGATACAGTGGTCAGCTTGTCAAATGCAGTACAACATACAAAAACTAATTTAAATTTTTTCAGGTGAATGAGGTATTTCTTTAAAAAACCTATTTTGCAATAATCTGGGAAACTGCCACGATGTGATATTTTGCTATGATGGGGATCATGCACAATGATAAAACTCGACATACGATCTGCCTCTGGCTCCAAAGACTTTTCAGACTTTGTTCATACCAAAAAAACTGGGAATTTGGTACAAACACGTCTGCCAGGCGTGATTTATTGAACCTGTGTTGGTTTTAATAACCTGCTGGTCCTGCGTGTTTGATTACAGATTGGGAAGGAATTCCATGCACAGTTGCCACTGATTTTTCCCAACGATAACACGACATAAAAAGCCACATGTAGCAGGTAAATATTGAGGTATTCACACAAGTAACATTTTTCACATCAATCTCATAGAGTTTGTGCATGGGGTGTCAGATGGCATCCATATATGTGACCCACTCTGTGAAAATGAGTCTTAAGTCACCAGAGCCACTTTGGAGTAAAAAGACCTTTGGAATAATTTTGCAAAGTGTAAATCAATAGGAACCCACAGGATTTTTTACCATGGAGTAGCCACTTTCATCAGGATGCCAAACTGAATGATTCATCAAAACAAAAAACTCAATTTGCTCTTTCCAATACAAATAAAAACTCAAAAGTAGCTCTGGCAACTTAAGACTCATTTTCACAGAGTGGGTCACATATGGAACTCTTTCCACAGACTGCAATATTTTGTATTCACATCCTTCAGCACAAACTGGTGAAGCAAAGGATAACCCTTTTTGTAAAACTTACAGGTGTGCCACCAGGCGCACTCCACGAATTCGCACTCCTTTGCTTCAGCCAGCGGCCCACACTCCTTCCCACCATGGGCCGGCCTCACCAGGATCTCCCTGGATCGGACCTGGATGCCCTCCTGACAGCTCTGAGAGCAGGGAGACCAGCTCTGCCACTCCCCCAGCTGGCAGTCCACGGGACAGGCCAACCAGCAGGCTCTCTTCCTGGGTGGCTCCAGACTCGTTGCATTGACAGCTACGGGAATGAAAGTTTGGCATTTTTCACTGATTGTCTATTACAAAAGGGATTAAATTATAATTGATCCAATACTTTGGCTTGATTGAAACCTATGTACCATGACTAATATTGGATTATTCCTTGACAACAAAATTTAATTAAACATTTAATCAAACAAGAAGGCACAACAGCAGAATGCTTAATCTGTTATTTCAGCTGTCTTTACAACGTATGCCCACAGAATGCGTGAATTAAGCTTTTATCCACAACAGCAAAGGATAGTTCACTCAAGACACCATTGACAATGACCTAGAACAGGTGCCTATGTAGAAGTCTACAGGCATACTTTTATAAGCTTTACCAAAGAATCAGCATCTTCTAAAGACAGCTTCAAACCAGATCCTTCAAAAGCCTCCAACTGGTTTCAGAGGGGTCTGGAGGATTGAGGACATTAGAGTAAAAAGGAATGTGCCATGAACTTCACGCAAAGTGAAGTATACTGGAAGATTTTGTAAGATTCCTGCTAAGAATGCCAAGGGAGTCGAAGCGGCCTTACCAGTAATGCTGCACACTCTTCTTTGTAACATCTTTTTTTGACTCATTAAAATGCATGCACCAGCAACCCATTAAGGTCATACAGAAAGTGTACTAATGCACCTGCCTGAAAGTGGCTTAGACATGGAATACAGGAAGAAGGGACGTGGCAAATGAGGAAACATCTGACAGCTTACGAGAGTTGATGCAGTTATCGTTCGTGACAGGGATACGATCGGAATCTCCTTCCTGGATGCAGTAGACTTGCCTCTTCTGTCGTCCTGCTCCACACGTCTCATCGTTGCTTGGCGACAGCCTGCACGGTTGCCACTCCTGGTATAAATGAAAGTTACAAACACAAGTGTCTCATTATTCAAAGATAGAATCTATAGCCTATAGGTATGGAATTTATCCAGTTTACTAACTAAATCCATGATTTCCTAGATGAAGATCTTATAAATTTTAATCCTTTGGTTAGCTTACATTGTAGACAACATGCACATGTAGTTCTCACACATGCACATGAAACATGTACAGTTGATTAACTTTCTGTTTTCTTTTCCAAGCCACATGGAATGTATAGGCTTTTGGCTAAAAATGGATCAACGCATTGACAAATGCAGAGAATATCGAACACAAACCTATGCAGTAGGTACACATAGCGCAGTCAGTAGGCCCGACACATTACATTACCCTCAACACCACATGTTCAACCCCAGCTTTAGGCAGCCAACTGAGCATGTTTGCTCAAGACCAATGGTGAACCATTATTGAACACGATGCTAATCCATGAGGACTAGAGCAGTGAAGCCGGGTTGGTCACTATCACAAGTAACGTGCAGGTGTCGTATCAAAAAGTACTGATGATCTCTGTGGTTTTACTACAGTTGGTCACATTTCAATGCTAGTGTCTGCACACAAGGTCCACAACAGACTGGCCCCTGCTCAATCAGTGGGTTTTGAATGATCTTTCTTTTCTGTAAATGCAATAATTTGATTTGTTAAATGACCTCTGCGACCCATTCAAAGCGTGGGCAGTCCGGCAGTGGCTCCCCCTCGCATTCCCTCCGCTCAGCCAGGCTCGGGCAGGGCAGCCCTCCGTTTTCTGGCAGCCTCACGATCTCCCGAGTACGGGTCTGCACGGTACCAGTCTGAGCTGGTGCAAGGTGGTTCTGGCAGGTCTGAGAGCAGACTCCCCAGGCGGCCCAGGGCGAAGTCTGGCAGTTGCAGGGGATGGAACAAGTTTCAGCTGATGGGGGCTGCATTCCGCGCTTCTGAGGATCTGAGTCAAAAACAGTTTCAGAACTTAGATTACTACCCAAAATTGAATTGGTTGAAAAAATATCCTCCCAAATTCAGATGTGTAAAATCTATCCCAAATGCTTTGAAATAGTGCAGTCCACAAGAAGTTTCATACAGAACATCCAGTGTCAATATGCACAATGTCCGAGTTTTAAAAAAATTAGAAATAAAAAAGACGGATAAAATTAAATGAGAAAAAAGTGAGTGCTACAAAGAAGCAGAATAACAGATACGTGTAGATGAGACTAAACTGACACCATGGCACTGTGACAGTGACAAAAGACAGAAATTGGTGGCATGCCTTCACAGCCAAGTTGAACTCCTGGAGGCTGATTCATACTCGGCGTGAAAGTGAACAAAAAATGCGAAATTGTGAGGTCTGATCAAATATACACGTTGCAAATTCACGAAAGCTGAACACATTTCAAATTTTGCAACGTTGTCATGACAACCAATTCGCTTTGTTTTCACCTTCGCCTGAAGAATGAACCGGCCTTCCAGTCGATTGTATCAGGTCAACCTATGCCAAGTACCCTGTGTTAGTAGCTGCACCAATGCTACATTTGCCATAAACAATTCATCTAGAAGTAACAAAAGGCAAGCATGCTTGGCCACCTCCATGTACAGAGCATACCTTTTAATTAATGCTAGGATTCAGAAGCATGATTGCTTAATGATTCACATTGGCCCTACGGAAGTAAGATGCTTTTAACTTCAAACATAAAAACCACACAAAACCTACACTTTTCTGTTTGTACACCCATCGAGCATTTGAATTAATGTGTCATTAAAAAATCCATTCACAAGCAAAAGATGTTGCGGAGTAAAAGTCGTCAGATTCTACTCTGTGCAATACACATGTGCACATAAGAAAGCTGCAGACTGCATTATGAGTGTTTGCTTCGAATGAAACAAAATTCAAATCTTTGAGCATGACATTTTCTTCTACATGTAAATATGAGGTAGAAATATCGTAAGGAAATCTACAACATTGGGCCCAAGGTACACATACTGAGTACTTCATACACACATGTACATGTGGTTTTGAGCGAGTATGCCTCACTCAATGTGTTATGCACCATATGGCGAAGAATAGGCTTTTCATGAACATGACACCAACCTTGGTCGTCAGAGCACAGATCGTTGTCAACAACTTCTCCTTGGGCGTCCACACAGGAAATGGATCGGAACCGCTGCCCGAGGCCGCAGCCAACCTTAGCATGCTGTGCTGCCTGCAAGAAAACAAGAACACAGCAGGAGTTGAAGGGTACACAGTAAAGACACCTACCAAAAGCACAGATGAGACACAAATTACTAAGCCTGAAGCTGATCAAAAACCTCTTTATACCATAAAAACATTTGACCAGGACAAACTACACTTTGATAAAAAAAAAGAACAACAACAAAGCACCGGCATATATGCCTGGATTGAAAGTTTACCTTGAAACTGCGACCCAAACTCCTTAAATTCCAATATCCCTGTGGATTATTACTTGGAAACTTCCTGACATAGGCCTAAATGTATGCTAAAAATTACCAACAAGTGTTCTATAGAAAAAGGTACTACATGTAGTTTTACCATTCAAGTGACATCAAGCAAAATACAGTAGCCTCCATGGCACAGGTGCATGTATCAATTAAAAGTTACACAAGTACTGTACAGGACTGTCACGTCTGCACATGTATACATGTATAGTACATGTACTTTCCTAATCCTACATGTACAAAATTCAGTCACTGCGGTCACTTACATGTATGGAGAATTTGAATTGTAAGTACATGTAGCTTTAGTGTATGTAATTTTTAGCTGTTCTATGTGAAATGTTTTATGTATTGTGATTTTTTTAGCTGTATTATTTTTACTACTATACTGGTATTTTTAATATTTTATTTCTACTACCGGTATATTCTTTTTACGAGATATGTGTAGCTGAATAAATAATGAAAGAATGGAATTCACAACAAAAGATCTAAAAGTTTACATTTAAAACTGAGACACATTTATCAAATTTTGACTATGTTTACATGTAGGCTAAAAAGTGCACTCATCCTTTGGAAGCACAGATATTTAGATCCCAAGTTTCATAACAATGTTGTTGTTTTGTGTTGTTTTAATGGCGCCAGTAACTGTACGTTTATCAGCATCACATTACGGAGTTAGGAAGAAGGTCCAGATTTAGAGGCAGGAGGAAACCGGAGTACCCGGAGAAAACCTGCAAGAGCCAGTATGGACTGGAAACCAAATGCACTTAAAGTCTGGGCCAAGCCGGGACTCGAACCCAGGCCTCATTGGTGCAAAGCCAGGAAAGAATTGCTACGCTAACGCGATCCCCCTTTCATAACAATAAGACTTAATTACTCATTTCAGGGCACTGTTAAACCTTTGAATAAACAGTAAAGCTTGGACGCCATTCCACCATGTTTGTCTGTTTGTTTAGTATCAGGGGTGAGATTGACCAATGAAAAAAATAGCTGACAACAGCTGAAAAAAGGCATTAAGAAGCTGAACTGTGAAAATCTCCTATACTTTTGTGCACAACCAGTGAGGGATAAAAACTTGAAATCCAAAACAAGAAAAGCTGAAATCAGCTAAAAAGCTGGGAAATCTCACCCCTGTGGTATTGAAAAATCAGAACTTTTTTATTCATCATCATCACCACAAAAAATTAAATGGATGACAATTTGTGATTCAGTTAGCGTAACTCTGCCTCTAAATCCTACTTGGATACAGCGCTTGCTTTCTTTTCAAAGCTCATTCACACATCAAAGGAAACAAACTGAAACGATCACTAAGAATTAAGTCCTCCATGGCTTGACTTTATAATGATCAACAAGCAGTCTTGTTTCATTAACCAGTCAAAAGGAGTGACCATCAAAATAAAGCTATCTTTTGAGATGAAGAAAAAACCTCTTTGGAGGAAAACTAAACCAAATCTACACAACAACCATCTCAGCTATAGAACAACCAGTCATCGCAGCGAATGAAGCCCCAAGCTTCTTAAGACTGTTCCCCTCCTCCTCGTGTTTTGGACACAGGTGCATTCCGGACAGGATTTACAGTCCAGCTTAGCCATTGTAAGCCTGGATGGATGTTATTCCATTGACACAACATTGGATTGCTGTGATTGGGCCTATTGGGTTTGTTCAGAGGGTGTGAAGGCTGAGCCTTCAGTGTTGTCCTTTTTTGCATCTTAAATACTCAAGGCTGTTTGAAACCGGCTACATGCAGCTTGTGAGGAATACAGTACACAGTGCAGTGCTTAGTGTGAAAAGAAAGCTAGAAATATTGAACATTTCGGTAATGGAACAACTGGAAGAGTATATTATGTACATAAACATGTATGTACTTTGCACATTATGCTATAAAATTTGTACATGTAGCTTTAATTTGTGGCAACTGTAAACCTGTAAAACTTGAGAGAGAGTCTAAAACTGAGAATTGCGTAAATGTAATGTGGTTAATGGCAAGCAGTGGCTTGCCTGCTTTGCTGAACCCATAAAAATGCAGCAGCTAGTGCAGTCCACTAATTCAAACGAGAATTTCTGGCCAGCTCATTAGCATTAAAAGTGCCCCTCCAGTATCTTTTGAAAAAGGAGATTGTATGGCTCCCAAAATGGTGACATTGTGTACATCTTCACCAGAATCAACTCCCTGGGTGTTTGGGCTTTCATCTGAGAGCAGAATGGCTAAAAAATACTGTTGAAAAATGGTCCTAAGTGCCTGAGAAAGTTGAGGGTTGTCACTTGAAAAATGGCTGAAAGCAGACTTTGGAAAAATCACTTTTTGGGGGTAATTTTGTTTTGAGGGAATAACTCAAAATGTAATCGGTTAACCCACAGAAAATTCAAAAGAAAGTGCAAGATTACGGACCATACAATAATTTAACGTGTGTTTCAGATGCCTCAGGGATGTTAGTGGGCCCCGAACAATGCTAACTTGACACTGTTTTCAATGAGGTCTGAATTAGTGGACCAGTATAGTACATTGTGCATTATACTGAGGGTTTATTTGGAAAAGGTACATGTAGTTCTTATCCCAACTAGCCATAGAATTGCCCATTCGCTCCTCACTTTGAAATGAAGTAACTGTTTCTTTCCCTAGAAGGCAGAAAAGGGACATTCCCATGACAAATTAAATGCCGGTACACAAACCAGTGGTGAGTCTATCAAATGCCCAAGTATTATGGTTGAATAATGTTTAATGTACATATGGGGTAAAAATACATGTAGCATTTGCTATTTGGTCAACAATCCTTTACTTGCACTGGTCGGTGCTACAGTAGAGACAAAGTGTCATTATACCAGTTCGTGAAATTTGTCCAACACTAAATACGCTTTTTACGACAGGATTGATAACTGTATTGTATCCACTTTGCAGGCTGATGATTCTAAAGTCATACATGTATGAAGCAATTTCCTGTGATAAAGAGCTGTATAAATTGTAAACTGAACAATGAATTTTTGCTGTTATTGTTTATGTTTTGCCTGTATAATATTATCTTTTTTGATCTCTAAATATTAGAAGAAAAGTTGCATTTTATGATGCCTAATTATCTAAGACAACGAATAAAAACTCAGAAATGTTCAATGGTGTTCACCCAAGGCCTTCAAGAGCTAGGGCTACATTAAACAAACCCAGGAACCAATCCAGTCCACTCATTTCCTGCCTTCCCATTCTCTGATTGCATGCCCCAGACAATAATGCCATGTTTTTTTTCTACAATACAAGTTCCTTGCAGACATGAGCCTTTCACACAGATTAATACAACCAATCCAATTATGCATGCCAAACTAATGATATTGCAAAGCACATTGCCTCTTCAGATCAGGTCATGTTGATAACTTTGTACCGGTAAGTACTGTATTAACCCTCCTTTGGTTTTACAGCACAAATGTGCAGATATGCCCACAGTCACTGGTGAGCATGTATTCCCTATTGTAGTGTCTACATACAGTGTACACCCTAGAGGCTAGAAATTCAGTTTGAGTAAAAACTCACTTTCTCTGACTGAATATGGGAGCCCAGCTCTACGTGTAGCTACTGATAAAAATTTATTCAACTACACGTTGATAAAAACTTACCAGAGTTTACACTTACATGTAAGTGGTTCATTTCCAAAGCATTATTCCAATCTAATCTACATGTACCGGTATACATACATGTAGAATAATTTGTCACTCTGAATCATCTCGTCTCTTGTTTCATTATTGGAAATATTTAAAGCAAGCATCCCAACAAGAATGAAAAATCCTGAATGGTACTTTGATAAATTTTTGGCGAGAAAAAAAGCTTTAATTCACTTTCTGAGTTTGTAGGATGTTTATTTCTATCGTTTTACATAAATTACACACATGTACATTGTACTTGCTCACTCCCATCAATTTAAATAATTTTTCTCTTAAACCTTTGTACAAAAAGCAAATTTTATTGAATGCTCTTCGAGTGGATGACTCACAAGGGGACCTTACAGGTAATGTACGTTCATGGAACATTTACATGTAGTTCCATTTCAAACGTGATTACTTCAGGATTGATCATTTTCCATGATCAGAGTCATACACTATTTATCAGACTGCACATGTGGTCCTATTGACATTCTCTTCCGATGAAGATGGAAAGAGGTTGAATGACTAGTGCATGCGTAACATCACACCTGAAAATGACTTAGCCATGACTCACTCATGAGGTCATAACTTCAGTTGTGCATATTTTCTTCCCCTTCTGTCAGATTGTCTCACAAGCAGGGAGCAAACTTTCTCTGTCTGGGGATTAACCATAACTAATCCACAGGTTTGTATCTAATATTTTGTCAACATCCTTTTTTTCCCCCATGAAAGAGAAAGAAGTACCGAAATATGTGACAGTAAGCATGACACATGTTACAAAAGGAGATTTGCACGAAATACACGTATGAGGTATTTCAAGTGCACGATTCACATCTGAAATCACAGGTGCCATCTCCATACCAAATACAGTCGACTCTCATTAAAAAAACACTGTTATAACAAAATACTTTTATAAAGAACAAATTCTGAGAATCCCACTTTCTTGAATTCTTATGTTCTCCTTTGTTTTTCCACTCCTCTTATAACAAAATTCTGATTATGACAAAGTAATTTGTCTGGTCCGTGCAACTTTGTTGTAACGAGAGTTGACTGTATAATCAAAATATTAATTAGTACTTGGTCAATGTGCAAACACGTGTATCCACACATGTGCTATTAGTTTTAATACCTGTACAGGACATCAGCCATTGAGTTTGACAGGGCACAGAGAAAATGTTGCATTAATTAATGTTATCGAGTTAAAATAATTGATGTGCATGTAATAATGATAATATCCTTATTTTATGCTAAAAGCCATGCCAAAAAGCCAAAGCAAGGCTTTTCACTGTCTCTTTTTGGGGGTAAATTACAAAATGCCAAAATCTTGCTAGTCCTGAGTTAATTTAGTGTGTAAAAAAAACACAAACTTCTGCAATATAAAAGTATGTGTGGGCTCTCTGAAGGGAAATTCAGATTGCAGTAACTAAACACGAAGGTCTGTACAAGGTTCAGGACAACACATTTCATTTTACCAAGTAGTTTCTAAAAAAAAGAAAACTTAGGAATATAATCTCTATCACAAATGCCTACATGTACAATGTACCTGTTCGCATTTGTGAAAGACTAATTTTTGGTACTGGTCCCTCGGACTTGGTTTCTTTGGATTTGGGTCTCCTCAAGTACTAAAACATGTACATGTGCATTGGTAAAGCGCTACATTATAATGAATTCAGCTCTTCCCTACTAACAAATCTGCAGAGTTAGGGTTGAAGGTTCAAAGCATCAAGTGAATTAAAATATATGTATCTAATGTCCTTACCTGCCGACAGCTACTCCACTCCCCAATTTTCCAGGTATAAATTGGCACCATGACCTCAACTTCACAGTCTGGCAATTCTGAGCAGGCCCCTCTCTCAGAGAGATCCCCGCATCCCCGACCACCGTGCCTGGCCGCTGTCAGAACCCGCCTGGTTCTGAACCTGGTTGCAGGGGAGCAGGTGGAACTACATTCCGACCAGCCCGACCAAACAGTCATTGCGCAGTCCTCCGGGCAAGGGTCGCAAGGCCGATACATCGGTTGGGACAAGACTAACGAGGCACAATAATGCATGGGAACCGGCTTGCTCTTTGCGGTGAAAATACACGTAACATTTCTCAGTGTCCGTCCGCAAGAGGTCCTGTTTTTCCTTTCGCAGGGGGTCCATCCATCATGCGACAACCGAAAAAAAACTTGTTGTGATGTGGGTGGGGTTATGCCCCCAGCGTCCCGAGTTCTTTCCTTAGCTCCACCTTCCAGAGGTCCGAGCTTGTTCCCTTTGTGGCCCTTGGATGAGTTTGAAGACTTTGGAAGGCTGTCCATTGAGCCGCAAAGTACTTGCACTGGTCCAGCCAGTGCCAAACTGGCGACGAGCAAAACTTCTACAAAATGTCCCATGACGATTTCAGATTTGGAAGAAAGACAGACCACTGGATGCAACTGATGTTACAAGAGATTCGACTGATGCAAGTTCTCTGCTTATGGACAGCTAGTTTCTACGTTTGAAGACCTTCAGGGGGGAAAAAAGGCAGGTTGACTATGTACATGTACCCTGTCAGTTGTACTTTGTCAATCTTTCCAAACAGTTGCCTGTCAAAATGAGTAATAAAAAGAAATTCTAGGATGCATGTAGCAATTTGGATTAAAGTATGAAAGGACAGTACCATAGTCTCTGAAAATGAGTACATGAAACATTTGAAATAAAATAGATGAACATATCACTTTACATACTGTACGACAAATTCAATTCCTGCAGGATTTGCCATCTCCAGAAGAAATACGTTTAACCCTAACCCCCTACATGCATGTAAAATCATATTGAAATCAGAGGATTTGCAACTGCACTGCCAATACATTTTAAACGGTAAACCTTATGACACATACATTGTATATACATGTATGTTACTTCTTAGTTGATGAAATAATACTTTCTACAGTCAAGTTTTAGCAAAGCGCCTTAATTAATGACCAGAAATTGTTACCTCAAATGAAAATAATCACAAATTTGCAAGCTAAATACATGTACAATAGCACATTAAGTACAACTTATATGCAACTACATGTACATGTACAAGTAAAAAAATATGGAAGGCTGCGTAGCAGAATATTGACAAGAATATAATACACAGAACTGAATCTGCTTGCTCTGAAGAAGGTACTAAGTTACCAAAAGCTCAGCAATTACATATTCCAGAGCACTGATTTTTATATTATATTCTTGTCAATATTAGCTACAGTACAAGTAGGCCTGGTAATGGAAGTACCAGCAGTCACGGCAGTGACCAACTGATATTTATAAGGATGCACAAAAAAAATGTGTTTGTCGTGCTACTTGGACAAACAGAACCGACATAATAGAGTAATCCACAGATACAACAAGATATTAAATGGAAGTCTTGTTAAGTTGTTGGCCAAACAATAAAAATAAAATAAAACAATGATAAAAACACCCCTATGCAACAACTTGGCCCTAAAAACAAACAAACGAAAAACGAGAACAAATCCCCAATCCTGATTTCCATAAGATACATGAATAAACATTTTGTGACAAACATTCACAGGGTCTCCGAAAAACCTCATGCATACTTGAGTTAATGCATTAGCCATTACTTTAGTCATACCATGTCGCTGACTCGCGTACAGAAAACAAATAAACACGACAATCCACACACTATACAGACAAAATTTGACAGCTGAAAACTGCGCCAAGGTTTATCTAAAAACACTTACCATACATACACGGTGAAGTTTCAATCCTTGCCATGACATTCAGGTATCTCTTTAATGAACTTAGACTTCATTAAGGGCACGCTTTAAAGGTATTCTGAAAATTCTCCATGAGAGCTTTCAAAACACCAAGCTCGCGCCCGCTGGAAATGGAACTTGGAAGTGCGGCGATGAACGTGTCGTCTGCAAATCTTCGCGAAGATTTTAAGCCACCTGCCACATAAAAACGATATAGCTGGTACTCGTCGTCAATTGCCGTATGCATAACATACCTGTAGGGGCCAATTAAACGTCAAGTGAGATTGTTCCATCTTGATTAGGTAGGTATGGTACCGAAGAAAATCTCTGTAAATTTTTGAAAAGCAAAAATACTCTCTATTTCGCTTACTTGTTTTGCTAAGTTAATACCCAAGTGTTGATTACGCGACAAGATGTTTCTTGAAATTCAGTTGCGTGAGAAAACGAGACCAAGTAGTACTTCCATTTCCATCGGAAGTTTCTAATAAAAGTTAACTAAGTCTTCCCTGTACGACAATGTAGTCGTCCAATGAAAAATACAGAACACGTCAACAAACAAAATGGACGACAGAGGGGGTCGACCGCGCAATGGTTTGTGAATTGTTTCAAATTTGTATTGACTTACTGTTTTTGTAACACTCAATTTCTGACCAAAAATTAGATTTTATTGAACATGCTAATTTGATATGATATATGCCCTCTACAAACTATTTGCGTATTTTAAAGGCAGTTTCACAAGTTCAGCGTCAAGGAAGTTTTCTGTAGTCAGGTAGTCTTTAGTTAGAAAAAAAATGGGGGGGGGGGGAGTTCACATACCCACCGGTACCTAAGCAATGTACTCCCTTCAACGAAGATTTCTGTAGTCTTTAGACCCTAGTTCAGGCATGGCTTCTGTCTTTTTTTTTTATTTCAGGGCGGGGTGGGGCGGCCAGCACAGAAGACATGCTGGAGGCAGAGAACAACCGACTGCAGGAGGGGCTGTCGTCAAAAGTCTCCACACTCAAATCGGTGAGGGTTCGGAATGGGACTCGTTGCGTCTTTGTTAGACTTCGTCAGGGTGTTGCGGCTCTACAGATTTTGTGCATGTATTATCGGGCACATTTGGTGAACGAGCACTGTTGGTTGATTATGGATAATATTGACCTCAAGTAGTCCTCTTTTTCAAAATGACCTTCCACAGCTGTGAATTAGGAAGAAAAGGTGACAAAGGATGCCAATGGGGTGGACCAGATTTTATACCGGATAGACCGATAGCGCAGCACGATCAAGTGATCGTGCATATCTACTGATTGCACAACGTGCACATGCATAGACACATTGAATGAAAATTGGTCCTAAACCATTTCCAAATCATGCACTTGATCTACACATGATAATTGTGACGGCACACGTTGAAAATGGTGATCTGTAGAAGGGAGGAGTTGTGCAGAAATGTTGACACATACCCGGTGTAAAAATCTAGGAGTCGTTTTTCCATTTTTACACGTGACGTCTGACAGGACATGATGCAGTCGGGGTCAGGCATCTGGTTCCCGCGCTGGGCTAATGGTAGAGCGGCATGTTGTACCAGGCGCCAGAAGAATAAATGTTTGGCACCCTTGATCAATCATCGCAATGGTGCGATCACATCAGTCTATCTTGTTTGAAATCTGCGACTCAGATCATTTTCCAAAACACAACTTCGGCTCAGTCTCAGGCTTCAACTGTTTTTTTTACTAATCAAATAAGATGCAAGAAAGCCAAGAATTACGGTAATCCAATGTAATTTAAACACTTCAGGCCTACAATCAGGGATTGGTTTTGGGAACGAAGCCTGTTTTTTTTACTAATCAAATAAGATGCAAGAAAGCCAAGAATTACGGTAATCCAATGTAATTTAAACACTTCAGGCCTACAATCGGGAATTGGTTTTTGGGAACGAAGCCTGAGACGGAGATGAAGTTCAATATTGGAAAACGGCCTTGGCCTCCCAACTGTGAATTAGAAAGTTCAATGGGCTGAAAGTGAAATTATTGGATAGTACAAGATCAAGCAACCGACAGTGTAGTCCATCACAAGTCCCTGTAAGTCCCTGTGAGTCCATCACAAGTTCCTGTGAGTCCATCACAAGTCCCTATAAGTCCCTGTGAGTCCATCACAAGTTCCTGTGAGTCCATCACAAGTCCATCACAAGTCATTCAGTCTTAAGTCAATTCACAAGCTATTCAAATAAAATATGACAAAAGCATTCTTTTGTCATTGTTCACCCCGTTACTTATGACTGGCCCCGTGAAGGGACTTGTGGCTGGACTTGCGAAGTGACTAGTGAAAGGACTTGTGAAGGTCTCGAATACAACACTGGCAACCGATCACACAAAGATCAAGCAATCAGATTGACTGATTTTACCTACAAATTCTGATAATACCAGAGTTGCCAGTGACAAATCATTCTCAAGTCATATTGCATTTCAGGTACCAAGAAGTGGGCGAAGAACGACAACAGGTGTAGAGCTCTTGTCACAATTCATTTGAAAAAGCTTGCAACTTGAGAACTGTGAACAGCATGCTGTGAAAACATTTTCCCAAGTGCTCTTTTCTGCCATTTTTTTTAAAAGTTGTTTCCTTACAAATGTTCTCCAAATACTCTTGCATTGTTAAGTTAAACCTCACTATTTGATGAAATTTTCAGCTTGCATTAGATATCGAAGGAGAAACCAAGGATCAGAACAGATACTTGGATAGCATGGTAAGTTATCATGTGCTGCTCTGATTTTCAACAGTTGCATTAACCCTCCTGTGCTGAAGTCACTCTTTGGGTCACTTGGTAAACACCTCAAAGAAGCACAGCTGTGTCCTGTTGTGCACTGCACCAACATACAAGAGAGTGACCTTGGGCACTTGTGCATATTTGTGCTGTAAAACTAAAGGAGGGTTTATAAGAACAATAAGATAGTAATAACTATTTGTATAGCATCCTCCTGTAACTGATCTGACTCTCAGTGCACTTTCCATCATATTACCCCTGCACACTGGGCCCCAAAACAGTCCTATAAACTAGTCCAACGCCCTGGGGAGTATTCGCTCTTTGCACACTGCCTCCATAGGCATGCAGAGCCTCAATCTGGCAGCTTCACACAAATATAGCTGGTTGAGTGAGTCTTGGGTATGTTGCTTAGTAATTTTGTACGTGCTGCATTTGTTCTTAAACCATGCTATTGGATATTTTTAAAAAGCAAAGCTGTGTTGAAGCGATTCTGACGTGATTCTACAAGCTGCCAGTTCGAGGCTCTGCATGCCTATGGCGGCAGCGTGCAAAGAGTGAATACAAGGAGCTTTGAAATTGTTTGACAATGTGAGACCCTTTTTAAGAATACATTATTATTATGACAGCCATCGGTACAACCACTTCAGATGCTCCAGGTTAATCAACCACAAATAACTCTCTGCCCTCGTAGGGTACCCATTTATACTCCTGGGTGGAGAAAGGCAAATGAAGGTAAAGTGATTTGCCCTAGGTCACAACACATTTCCCACGGCAGGATTCGAACATCTGATGTTACAATTCATGTTAGTGCAACAAGGTCCTATCTCGTGTACAACACCAATGCAAGTTACGACCTTGTTGCACTGAAACAAACTGGAAGTTACAAGCCCTACCTACTAGGCCATAAAGCCCTGACACACCCTTACGTGCATGAGATCTTGCAGTTAATTTGGTTCAATTGCAACTCGTCTAGGATGGAGACTTTGACAGCTCAGCGGGTCTCCTCGGAGGGACAATCAAGCGTTTTGACACCATGCTTGGCGCCGGCAGGAACAACCGACGTCTGATGTGTTACCTGATCGCCATCATTGTCGGAATATTCATCCTTGCCTACTTTCTCATGACCAGGGTCACCAGATAATTTGTCTGAAAATGGCTATGAATTATTCATACACTAATTTAAAACTTTCAGATTGGTTCATTGAGACACTGAATAATTCATCAGCTCTCCCATTTGTTTTTCAAAGAAATGAATGGGTCCTTGCTGCTGAATAATTCATTGGCAAATAATTTACACCCTTCGTGTGTCTAGTACCTTGCAGACTGTTTCTGTTCTTGTTCTGTTTCCTTGATAGTAGGAAAAAAAAGTGAAATGTGATAAAAAAAAGTCTTAACTTTTGAACTATTGTTTGTTGGCTTTGTAATTGTTTTGTTCAGTTTTATTATTTTTTCTTCAAATTTAAACATTTTTGCCGAAGCGACTCAGATTAATTCAGAGTCTATTTTCTGCAGTTAAATCAGTAGTTCAAAGCAGTGTCCAATGAATATTTTTTGGGGACTTCACTCCCAAGAAATTCAAATGATGACCCAGTTTGGGGGTGTGGTAAGTGTTGGTGATACCTCAACTTTGGTGTTAAATACTCATTCTCAAAGTTAAAAATAATTACACATAGATCAAGGGATGGGCCATGTGAAAAATGTTTGTGGGATTTATTTGGGTCTTGGTACAAGGCAATGTTTCAGATTCTGGTCACAAGGAGACTTGGGGAGGTTTGCTCTATTGCCCTTTTCCAATGGTGGGATTCTTTGCTTTCAGAAATGCAATTGCAACGTACTGAACCAAGACTAGTGAGCTCTTATTCAAGTGCCAATCAAGAATTGGAGTTTACACTGCACAGGAACTGAGATATTGAAAAGGCTTTACTAATTTATGGTATTAGTGATGTTTAATACTCATAAGGCTTTGAGGTGCACTTGTGTAAATCCATCAGGTACATTTGTACAAATTATAAAGAGTGAATATTGTCTTTACGCGGCTTAACATTTCGCTTTCACATTTATGGGCTACCGTTTCTGGCTTTGACATGAGAGAAATTAGGCACTTGTGGCTGTCTATTGCTCAAGAAAAAGGTCTACCAGTTATCAGGAGAGAAATGCAAACATGTTTAGTCGGGTGGTGGTGATGGCATTCTTGCCAGTGTTGGTGATCAAAACACGCCGTGGCAAAGTTGCTGCCGTCTGGAAAAGGATTTCACAAGTGGCATTCAGTCTGCTCTTCAGTGGCTAGTTGGAGCTCGATTGTAAAAAAAAAACTCAATAACTGCTGATCTTGTTTCACATGTACTCAGACATGGCTGAGATGGATTTGTATTTACACGTATTAAATGTAAATGAACATGGTTAACATGAACCTTTGTGGTGGAAAAAAAATCCATACTTTTCCTCATTTGGTTAATGCTATCATGTGTAGAAATATAGTGTACATTAATGTATATTTTATTCATTTTTGTTAGATGCAAAGGCATTAAAATGTGAAGCTGGTAATGGCAGAAAAAATCAAAGTTGAATGCCAGGATCTTGTTGTGTTTCAAGTTTTATTTTGTCATGCTGTCATTAACTGCAAAATTTTTTGTCATCACATCTGTAATACTTGCAATTCACAAAAGTGCGCCCCCAAGAGTTTGTCAATCCTTTCCGAAGGCTCATTGGGTCGACAGATTTTGCGCATCGTGATTGGCCAACGCATTGCAAACTCTTGGTGGCGCACTTTTGTAAATCGCCCGTATTGACTGCAAAACTTGATACAATAATGAACCCCTTACGTAAATTTCAAGGCAAAAAAAAAATGTGCTTTGAGGTACGCTTATTACGGGTTATTCAAATTGTACTTAAATTATTAAAACCACTTGTACACTTCTTATCTTCAATTCAAAAGATATATCAGACTCAACCCACTCTGGGTTCAGCATACTAATTGGAAGCAGAGTTTTCACCAAAGCGGAGGGTACATTCCAACATGCATGCCTAGGTCATGTTTTATAAAATTTTAAACTCAGTACAGCAATGCTGAAATTTTAAACTCCAGAAACCCTTGCTCCACAAATGCCAAACTGCAAAAAACATGAACTTTATCCAGCAACTTGTTAGGAGGAAAGTGCTAAGCTTAGGTTGGCCAAGAAAGGACATCAAAATTGTGTAAATTTCTTGACCTTTCTCAATGCTGCAGATTACTTGTAAGGAATCTGAAATAAGAATTCATGCCATCATAAAAATCATAAAAAAGTAGCAAGGCAGAAAAAAAGTAGCAAGGCACAACAAACCATCCCAACGTGAGCAAAATGTATTGCGAGTACATTTCCAATGGCAACAAATTGATGATGCGCCATTTTGGCCACAAACTAAAGATCCCAAATGATAAAACTTTCTCTATGCCTCAAACCCTTGTATGAGGACATCCCCTGGTGTGCGAACATGCCCTTATTTTGTATAAGGACATCATGGCAACCAACAGATGCCATTTCCTAGGTAAAATCACCCAGGGTATTGGTGATACGAAGTCCCATTAAAAACATAATCTGAAACCATTTTAAGACCGGGGCCAAAAAGATCACTTCCTTCCTGGAAACTAGCTAGGGCCCTTTTCCAATACTCAACTTGGGCTCCGTCTCAGGCTTTGTTCCCAAAACCAATCCCCGATTGTGGGCCTGAAGCATTTAAATTAAATTGGATTACTGTAATTTCTGGCTCTCTTGCATTTTATTTGTTTTGTGGCACTATTAAACTAATTACTGCGCTTACAGCTTCAACGTCAGCTAGTAAAAAAACAGTTGAAGCCCGAGACAGAGACGAAGTTGAGTATTGGAAAATGGCCTGGGATTACAACTGGCCTGTTTATTTCAAACTGAACTTAAATGGCACTTTAAAGCAATCTACATGTACTTTTTACAGCTACAATGTAAATTTAACCAAACTAAATGCTCTAAAATTACTCCCCAATATTCTAAAAACCTGTCCATTTGTATAAGAAACTTGTTAACAGTGGGATTGTTGTCAAGTTGAATTTTGCATCTTGGCGGGCAATATTAAGTGTAAAAGGATATTAAGAGAAATACTAGATACATATTCAATATTGCTATGAATAAGTAATTAGAATAACATGAATATTCAGGATGAGCTTAAGCCTGTATGTACATGTAAGTGTGGATGCTTTGTCGAAGAATGTCCCCTGTCCATCCAATGCATGTACAGGTATCATAATTAACAACGCGTCTAAGCTCAACAGGGCAATAATGTCACAGAGCTGCTGAGCAAACTTGCTTAGCAAAAAGTATTCGTCTCATAACCTGCCACAGCTCATGCACAAACAGGTACAATTTGGCCGGTATCCTGTTTTTTGCTGAGCAATAGTCCTCTCTGTTTAGCAACTTTCAGCCCAGTGGAATTGGTCCCCAGTCACTTGTTCTCGTTATATGATGGTGCGTTTAGTCCAGCTGTGTATGGCCAGATGTGGTATTGCTCCAACAGAGGGGCAACTAGGGTACAGTTCATTTGGGGACCCTCATTTTCTGGAGGGGGACGGTCAAGGTGACAGATTTTTTCCTTCCCTGACAATGAACTTTAAGATCTATGGTAAGAAAAAAAACCCATGTTAATGGTCAGTTGAACCTAGAGAAACAATCGATCCTGTGATCAGATGTTTAAGAACCTTCAAATTTGCCTGTTGTGTCCAACAAAAAGTTGAAAATGCTAGTGATCTGCAGCGACTATGGGCATACAATTATTACTGAATTATTATATAAATATTACTGAATTCCAAAAATACACGTTAAAAAGAGGGACAAAATGGAACATCATCAACTCCATTCAAACTAATAAATATCAACTCTGAACAGAGAAGCTGTTTACATGCACAAGAAACAAGATTTATTTCCTTTCTTGCCAACAGGTAGTACTAACTGGAGTAATGAAGCAACATGCAAATGCAACTCATTACGCATAATTAATTTATTTAAATGATTTACATACAGCACCAATTACATCCAAATGCTACAAAGCCAATGTCTATATGGGGTGGTAATGCCTATTTGTTTACTTTATGGAAAAAAACATTCAACAAAGCAGAATATTATAACAAAGTTGGTATATTAGATTCAACATCAAAGTTCCTGTTTTATTTGCTCTGCCTTAAATTGACCACTGGGAAATTTTCCTGTTTTGATGTGAGGCAAGTGTCTCTTAGCCACAAGGAGCGACTGACCAAAATGTAAAGTGTGCACCGGTTGTGGTTGGTTACCGGTGAAGTTTTTTGTTTCAGCACAGCACTGTATATTTGCCTGAAGTATGCACTACACAAGCAGCACATTATCATCAACCTTTTCCCGGGCAGGCGCTTTATCCGTATTTCCAGCTTGGCTTGCAGAGCAGGTAGCCAGGGGGCGCACTGCTCAACATCATGGGGACAAGGTTGCATTATTATCTTCGTTCAGAAGTAAAACAAAAAAGGTTAAAGGGCACTCAGGGCTGGTTGGTGAAAAGTGGAGGGGAGCCTTGACGTCATCTTTTTTATGATGCTACACAATTTTATTTCACGGCGTGCATGCAGTTTTCGCTGTGTGCACCATTTGTTTTGACCACTTGAGGCTGCTTACACGACACTGCTCTCAAAGGTACAATAAAACCTAAAGACACATCTCCCTGATGGAAGCCATTTCGATTACATTCCAGGTCTGTATAGTCAAGACCAATTCACAAGTCTGTTCACAAACTGTCACATGTTCAGTCGCTAGAAGCTGGGTGCCTGCAAGGGCAGATCGGGGGGGGAGATAACAGGGGCGATCTCCCCCCAAAAATCCCATTTTATAAATAATACTGAATGAGATATTGCTTTGGTCTATTTTGTTATCATTTTCCTTCCTTTCAAAAGCATGCACAAAGACCTACAAGTATCCCTCAGAGCAACAAGAGACGGAAATATCCAATTTTTGGGCTCCCAAAAAAGAAAGTTTGCCCTCCCCCCAGTTTGTTTGTGAATCCATCCATGGATGAATTGAAACAAGGTAAAAACGTTGGTCACGGTTCACTGCAACGGCTTGCGACTTGGCTTAATAAGACTGGATGAGTTGTGGGCGACTTGTGGGCGACTTGTGGGTGACTTGTGGGCGACTTGTGGGTGACTTGTGGGCGACTTGTGGGTGACTTGTGAATGACTTGTGGGGGACTTGTGGGCGACTTGTGAATGACTTGTGCTTGGCTTGTGGGCGACTTGTGGATGACTTGTGAATGACTTGTGGGCGACTTGTGAATGACTTGTGGGCGACTTGTGAATGACTTGTGCTTGGCTTGTGGGCGACTTGTGAATGACTTGTGCTTGGCTTGTGGGCGACTTGTGGATGACTTGTGGGAGGCTTGTGGGCGACTTGTGGGCGACTTGTGGGTGACTTGTGCTTGGCTTGTGGAAGACTTGTGAATGACCTGTGGGTGACTTGTGCTTGGCTTGTGGGCGACTTGTGAATGACTTGTGGGGGACTGGTGCTTGGCTTGTGGGCGACTTGTGGATGACTTAGTGGGTGACTTGTGCTTGGCTTGACTACAGTCCAATGAGATTCTAATGTAAGTTTTAAAAATGTAACAAACCTACGCAAACTAGCAAGTGAGATCATATATCAATCTTTGTACAGTGCAAAACGTCCGATGGACTGTACCCTCAACCCACATACAGTACAGGGATAGTGACAAAATTTAACCATGCACCATAAATATTCCTGGTAAGTCAGCTGATCTCAATTTCTGAATGTCTCATGTGTACTAAGTTTTGGCTCCCAAAATGCCCTATTCTACCCCTCTTATAGCTCAAGCTCTGCCCCTAAAAAAAATTACAATTAAAGTGGAAATGGTTTATTAACAATACCCAACATTAAAATATTACACGTACATTCCTTCAAGTTCACAAAACCAAATTGTTTGGGGGAAATTAAAAAGACAATTCAACAATTGAACCTTCCATCTAGGTTAAGCAGAATTTTTGGAGTTTATATTTACACTGTACACTTAACGTGAATTGATACTTCAAAATGCTACAATCCACTACTTTTTAACCTTTTTTTTCTTTTAAATAAAAAAATTACTTGATTTAAAAATATCATTCATTTATCATAATACGTTCAAAGGTAAAATTTGAAAAATTCATTAGATGACGTGCAATTTTACGAAACCCATTGCTCCGTGGGATTTAGAGCACTCCTCAAAATATGGAAATTAAACGTGTGAGGGAATACAGAAAGCTATTGATCTCCATCACAGGGCAGCCATCTTGCTCTCCTACCACTCAAAGCAATGTAACCAAACTGAGGCTGGAAGGAAAAATAGTCTGCTCCCTTACCAGTATGTTTGTATTACTAATGCCAAATAGGCTACGGGAAACAAGACAAACATGGCAGCATCGTGATGAAGGTCTACTGCCACCACAGAAAGGCAGATCCTCTCAGTTCCTCATATTGCAAACTAAAAAAAACACTGACTGTTGACTTGGGTTAGATGTGTGGAGGTAAAACACAATGTTTCCCAAAATACCAGCACAATTGGGGTAAATTCTGTGTTCCTTTGTAGACTAATCCAGCACAGCAAAATTTGCTTCTTTTAACCCTCGTCCCATGAACTTCTCTCTGGGTACCCTGCTGAATGCTGAATGCAACACAAGGCAACAAAGCTGAAAAGAATCCTACTGAATGCAACAGAACCTAGTAAAAGTGTCGGGGGGGGGGGAGGTCGAGGAAAGATGTCGGGGGGAAGGGAGGGGGACGTGAGCTGGCAGGGATGCATTCAGGTCCTGTTGCAAATCTGTAAGCTCCTCGCATGGGTGCTACAGGGATACTACAAAAGGTGTGAACACCCCCCCCCCCCCCGATTTCCTGAAATGTTCCTGGGACTTTTTTCCCCTCTGTGAGTATAAACCAAGCTTATGAGGAGAAATGAAAACAGAGGCACACAATGTCGATGGAAGAAATGTGCACAAACATAGAATTGAATACTTGAGGTTCAAACAAGACCTTGCCTCAAAGGTATCAACGCAGAAAATTGCTTCAAACTGAGTGGCTGGGATCTTCGATTGATTCTCTAAGTGCTTTTTTTTTTCATCTATTTTGTCACAAGGCAGTAAGGCTAGTCCTAATGCATACATGTACCTCACTGGCCGTTTACATAAGATCTGCTGATAAAACTGCTAAAAATACACACAAGATTCCCCCTGAATAAGAAGTTATCAAAGAATATCATTTGACACTACTCAACAAATATGAAACTGTACCCGAACATATATGATTAATATACTATATCGTCTATAATGTCCTGTACAAATCATCAATGTTGCGCACGGACAACACTGCATTGATAGTTCTATAAAAGAAAAGACAGTAATTCAACATTTTGAAGTTTGAGAGTATACGCTTTCATGTGCACATATCCGATCCCACAAGAACGTAAATAAATTGTAAAGTTGACCCAAGCTCTAAAAATTTTGGCCACATTTTACCGATCTGTGAGAGAGGCTGTGCTTAACAAGACATGGCCCATACTTAATGATAAATTCATCCTTTAACTGAAGGAACATGAAACCATGCCTTTGGTACAAATAACAAGAACATGTGCTGCTTTTAGGCATTTGGCAAAAATATACGGAAGTGCACAATTCACAAATGGTATATATTTGTCACGGTGAAAGCAAACATTGAGGATGTTAGCTGTTTTGGGGGAAAATTCATTTTGGCCAGATTGTGATTTTTGAGCTGGTGATGCCATGACAAGACGGAAGCATTTGTATCTTTTGAAACTTTATAGAAATGACAATCAATGCAACAGAAAAACTGTGAGTTAAAAAAATTCAAAAAAAAAAAAAAAACGGTTGCCATGGTTCAGATTTCTTGATATTTCTGCAGCGTCTCTTGCAGCTTGGAGGTGATGTTTTGGTAGAACCTGATCTGCTCCGTGAGGTAATTCTGCATCACCTGCTTGAAGTCTTGGACTCGCTCCGAGTGAAAGTGGTTGATCTCCGCTGGGAAGAACCAAAAAATCCAAAATAATAAACCGTTCTTACCGTATGTACAGCTTATCACGACAAAAAGGTCTCTATCTGCTTGGTAAGAAACAAGTGATTCTTAAGCTGTCATTTGAGTATTCGAATGGGCAGATCTCTCTTTGAATAACAACAGCGATTATTGCTGTGATGTAGGGGCGTGGCATTTTAACATCAAGGGGTTCACAGCATCTGTGGCGAACTTATTGAATGTGCCAAGTGCAATGTACATGTACTCTACATGTGGCTAGTTCCATCTGGAAAGCAGACAGAATGTGCTATCAGTCTGCTGCTCAGGAACACGTCTTCAAAAGTTCACAAGATTTCCTTGGAAACAGTAAATGACCCCACTCGGTGGACTTACACATCATGGCGTAGGACACCACGTCCGCCCTATTTTTGACCGCCTCCGCTTCCTCGTAGTCGATCTTCTGCTCCTCCCGTTGCTTCTGGCATTCCTTGACAGTTGAGATGGTGTGCTGCGAGAGACGACGGGCCAACGCAAACAATGTTGTAAATCAGTGTTGAAAAGTCCGCTCCTTCATTTGTGAATATTACCGTTCACAACTCATGAAGCACTTAACAAGGTCTCGCATTCTGATTTGAACAGAATTTTTCTCAGAGGCCCAAACCAAAAACCCAAATACGGGTGATTCACAATACACAGAGCCACCAAGAGCTTGCCGCAGATGGGCCGATTTTCTAGTTCACAGTTGACACGCTGCTGCAATTAAGTGCACTTTGTACGTAAGTTGGGGATATGTGATGGATTAAGGTATTCCCTGCACCATGTAAAACTATCATTTAAGACTACCTAACACCATTCGCAATAAGCAATTTTGAATTTTCAACCAAGATAAACAAATAGTCCGAAAAAAATTCAAGTTTTCTTCACACAGTGCAGTCAACAAATGAGACTTTGTCGACTATTCATCCCATAACACACTGTGAACAGGCTTCTCCGAGACAACCGTTTGGTGGCGCACTGCACTGTGAATCGCCTGTATTGACAATCCAATTGTCAACTTACCTTGTGGAAGCTGATCATGTCGGGGAAGGTGGACAGTAGGCCCGAGTACTCCCGCAAGAAGTCTTCCAGGACATACCCGTCATACTTGGGCTGCTCAAAAAACAGCTGGCCGATAGCATCGTACGTCTGTCCCGTGTGCTTCATGGCTTCTGTCAACTTGGTCGAGACTGGACGAAACAGAACAAACAATGGAAACAATCCCCAAAAGCTTAGTCTTAGGTGTTTTTCATCCCTGCCATCAGAAAGTGGAAGTCAGAGTTATCTTTGTTGAAAGAAAAAATATAGAAGCTCAAGTTGAAAGCGAAACCAAGGGTTGGAAAGCAAGCAGAGTAGAGGTCAATAGAGTGAGTGCTACACAGGTTTTATATTGAATTTGTTGAGAATGTGGGAAAGCATAACTAGATGTAAACAGAGTTTATCACAAGTCAACTGGGAGTCAACTGCAGGCAACCACAAGTCAACCATGAGTCAAAGTTGAGTCAACAAGTCAACTACACATCAGCCACATGTCAACCACAGATCAACCACAAGTCAACCATAAGTCAACCACAAGTGAACTACACGTACACATCAACCACAAGTCAAAGTTAAGTCAGTCAACTACACACCAGCCAGAAGTCAACCACAGATCAACCACAAGTCAACTACATGTACAAGTCAACCACAAGTCAAAGTTAAGTCAAGTCAACTACACATCAGCCACAAGTCAACCATAGATCAACCACAAGTCAACCATAAGTCGATCACAAGTCAACTACATGTCCACATCAACCACAAGTCATCCACAAGTCATTTTTAAAGAAAGCTGTACAAATGATATTAACAGTATTTCAGTCTAGAAAGAGATGACAGCAAAGTTAGCCAGATACATGTACATGTATGTAATCCAAGACAACTGTTGAAAAAGATTAATTTGCTTTGGCCACAGAAGTAGAAATGAAATGAAGAAATCTCCTGTAAGAGCGATTCAATAATGAAAACATTTCTTCAGCTCAGAGATAAGCAACTTGACTATATAGCTGAACATATGCCTGTAGTATTTTATGTAACATAAAACACATGTGTACATTTTAAAATCGTGAGAACTTCATGATGAAGTTTGATTTCCCTGTTTCTATGCTCTGAATGTCTAAGGAAAGACTTGAATTAGTGCCAGCAATCTTGCGCAGTTCCCCACAGCCTCCAACTGCAGAGACTCGTATGCCCAATCCAATGCTTGGTAAAAGTATCAGAGCTCTTCACTTGTGAGACAGTAAAATTGCTATGAGAGAAGCTCTGGGCAGGATTAAGACTAATACTGGTTAAAGAAGGCACTCTGGTTTCTGAGACACTCTTGACAAGTCAGCAGCAGTTGCGATTTTAAAGCAGCCGCTGAAGTTAAAGGTGAGATAAAAGATGAGTTACAAGTTACCAGCATGCATAGAACATCGAGCAGTCAGAGAAAATGAGGCCGCGCAGTGAGGGCACTCTGGTGGGAACCACTCCCTGTTTATGCTGCGCAGTGTCAATTCCTTGCCATCATCTGTTCACTGCGTACAACCCCACACTGAAGACTGTTGTAGTCTAGACTATCACAAGACCACTCACAAGACCAATCTCAAAACCACTCACAAGACTGGTCACAAGACAAGACACAAGACCACTCACAAGACTAAACACAAGACCACTCACAAAAACAGACACAAGACCACTCACAAGACCAGTCACAAGACCAGACACAAGACCACTCACAAGACTAGACGCAAGACCACTCACAAGACTAGACACAAGACCACTCAAAAGACTAGACTCAAGACCACTCACAATACTAGACCCAAGACCACTTAAAAGACTAGACAAAAGACCACTCACAAGACTAGACGCAAGACCACTCACAAGACTAGACACAAGACCAGACACAAGACCACTAATAAGATGAGCCACGAGACCACTCACAAGACTAGACACAAGACCACTCACAAGACTAGACACAAGACCACTCACAAGACCAGACACAAGACCACTCACAAGACTAGATGCAAGACCACTTACAAGACCACTCACAAGACTAGATGCAAAACCACTCACAAGAACACTCAAAAGACTAGACGCAAGACCACTCACAAAACTAGACACAAGACCACTCACACGACCAGACATAAGACCACTCACAAGACGAGCCATGAGACCAGTCACAGCTAACATGGTAAGTAATGACAAAGGAATGCTTTTGTCTAAGCTCATTTGAATGGTTTGTAACTTAAATTCGGATTTGCTTTCTTGCGTTGGTCTTGTGACCTAATAAGAAGTCTTGCCCATAACAATGGTACATAGGCTCTGTGCACAGTTTGGCAGGCAATAGCTTGTGGTCCTTAAAACGCAAGTATCACTTGCACGTCAAACTCTTGCAACCCACCAAAAAGCTTCGGTTTGAAACCTATTTGAAACCCACCAAAGTGCTCCTCACTGCTGTCACAAGTAACAGAAACAGCGCCCTCAACAAACCCTGCACAATTAGGATACACTGTGTACGTATACACTACCTTGCGGTGGCCTATCGTCATCTACACTTCCTGCGGTACGCATGCAACGAAATAATGAACAGATACGACAGAGGAGAGAAAAAATCAACACAAATGAAATGAGATGAAATGGGTCAACTGTACATGAAATACGTACCAACCACAGAACTCTCTAAAAAAATAGGTCCAAACATTGATCACGTCGTTAAAATTCAACAGCATGTACAAGTAAATAGGTCTCGAACGAGAAGCATGTTCATTACAACAACAATCTGAGAACATTATCAAAACTTGTCCCGACAAAAAAAGTTTGGACATGTTGTGTGCAATTCGAGATGAAACGAAATCCAGCAAAGTGAGTCTTAAGCCCACTGTGTGACTATTTAGTCAAATAGGATCGAAAGTGATTCTTTCAAGATGACGGCCACAAATCTGATCTAACTCCCATTTCAGAACAAATTTGAAGCACACATCACACTTTGACAACAGACAGATTGCCGCTTCTGCCAAAAATTTCCAAGACACTCCAAGTGCCACATTTAAAGCTTGGCTGTCTAGAAACACGGTTCACATTCCATGAAAATGAATGACTAAGCATAATGAAATGCAATGATCAGTTTTCGGGTGAAACACCATTTGGCACAAGACGAATAAAACAGTATACATTTCTAGACTGATGACATTATCAGGAATAAGAAAACCAGTGTACACAATATTTCAATATTTTAAAGGCAAACTGTGTCATTAGCGAATTCAACTGGATCTAAATAAAGCTTTACAAACAGATCTTGAAGAGACGAAAGGAGAAAATCTTAACTTACGCGGTCTGGTATCCAATTCAAAAGACTGTGCTAGCAATGTGAAACTCTGCCCAACCTTTTGGAACTCCCTCTTGAAGGCTAATGGTAGAAAAAGAAAAATTTTGGAAATGTATGTTTTACTTTAGATAAATCATACTGGATAACGTTACAAGTCAACAGGGGTGACAGCGAAAGAATGTAACATCTACCTTCTGTTTTACACAATCCAAAGAGCTTAAATATATACATGATTAAATTTGATGACCAGATTAAGAAGCCATTACTGTAGGGGCACTATGATAAGAAGGAAGCTGTACATGAGTGTTAAATACCTCTTCAACCAATGAGCCCCGAGCGCGACCAAGAGAGGGTGTAATTTCCCTAGTAACAGAGGTTACTTTGGTAGGAACTGCATTTCACTAGTTCACAAACGATTATGAAATGGGTGCGCTGCAGTCGCGTAGCCACCAATAAAAATGAACACTCCCCACCAACATGGCTCTTTTTCAACCAATGAGGGGGTGCTTCTGGTCAAAGCAGATAGGGCAATGTGACTTGCATAAATGTGCACACACACATATGAAAACTTTAAGAACACACGCATGAGTGCGATGCTTCCAAAGTAATGGTGTTTCCTCAGAGACGCCATAATGGATTAGTTTACTGCCTCTTCTGGTAATCAGAAGCCATTATCGCGTTGGCATCACATTCCCATGCAGGTGGTACCGCTAAGGTGTGACGGCTTGCCAAAACTACGAACTAAGTTGAGTTTAAGAGTGGCACCGTGGTAGTGACCGCTTCTCCTCGGATAAGCTTGTGGTTAGCAAGTATGGTTCTCTTGGCCCAGAGCCCAACACAAGAGACTGCATCTGGTGGATGAAGTTGCCTCTTTTTCTTCGTTGTCAGAAAGGACACCGAGTGCAATTCTCAATTGGGCAGCAGTCCCTACTTGGCCTGTGGGGGTTCCCCATTCCCTTTCCCTACTCATCTCACAAGGTAAACAATATACTTCCTTCCCAATGTTCTTCTGACTGGCTCACGGCCATGAGACAGTGTTCATATTCTGCTCTACATAACCCTCTGGCTCAATGCCGAGGAGCCCACAAGAATTAGTCACATCACAAAATCGGCTCTGGCCTTATGGTGACAGCTAAAAATGACAGTCACTGCCTTCGTGCCATTCCAGCTTAGGGACTGTCTGAATTTCATGTTCTAAGAGTGAACATTTCAAAACACTGGCTTCTTGAAAAATGTGAGGTAACTGTTCCTATGGAAAGTATTTGATACTGACCCTTTGGCAGAACAAAGCACATCAGCTACAAAAATGCATTTAACTTCATCGAGCAATCTTTGAAGTCACGAGATTAAGTTTGAACCAAAAAAAGACAATCGCACCAAAACAAAAACACAGACAAGGGCACAACACTTGACAGCATTTTGATATAAAGCCCACCAGGTTGGCCAGCTGGCAGGTCTGAGTCATACGTAGCAGCCGGTACTGCTGTCGGACTAAACACTCTCACTATTCAAGTAAGCTTGGGAATTTTATTTCTGCGAGCTCCCTGACAACGCGCAACATTCAAAGTTACGAATAGAAGTTGGCGTACAGGCAAAAACCCAAATTACAAGGTGAAATCTCCCCAACATGAGTACATTTCCGAAAATAGGGTGAGTTGGTACAATTGTTCCACATACCCAATTACAGGAGTAGCCCTGCTTGCCACTGAACACGTGACTCATAATGTATGGATGCATTTATTATTAGAAATTTTATTCAAACCAAGATCATCCGATCAACCAATGCTGTTATATTTGAAGGGTCGTGAAAATACAACTTGAAAGACCTCGGCCTGAAGTGGACTTTAGAGTCTCGTTTTTCTGACCTTGATTTTGGATTTGGCCTGGGGTTGGAGTCCAACAGTGATTAAAAATAGAGCTATTCTGGGGGCAAAATGTCAAATCCCATGATACGTACGACCAGTGTGTTTCTTGGAGAACTCGTGGCTGGTCTGCACCGCGATCGTTACATTCTGGTCCATACTCTTCTGGAACCTGCTGAAGTTGTCATGCTGCTTCTCACTGTGACGGCAAAAAGAGAAACAAAGGCAGGAGATTAAATCTAGTGAAATCTGACAAATCTCAGATATTTCAACGTGGCTTATAAAAAGATTTTGCAGGACTGAGGAAGGCACCTTCGAGCAACTGTAAGTTATGTGGGACTACAATATCCAGAGGAAGTTCTGGTGTCACAAATGTGGCGCTGGATTACTGTGCAGAGTGAAGGACAAAGGGAGATTTTGAGACTTCCAAACAAAAAGTTTTAGGAGTTTGGATTCAAGTCTCATCAACGTGCAAGCTTAAAGTGGAGGCTTATGGTGTAAAGAACTGTAAAGTCACTTCCGAATTATTTTCTAGTTAGCCACAACAGATTCCCTCTGCTTTTGAATAAAAATTACTGATATTACACAACAGAGATGCTCAAGTGGTCCTTTTTTTTAGAATAAAGTCTAAATGATGGAGTTTTTGACACTTTACATGCACTCCAGCTGTGACATTTTGAGGTGTCTCAAGGATAGTCCAACATAATACGAGATCACTAAAACTGAATGCTAAACTAAGCCATGTCCAACTACCTGGCTATGGCTAAAAAATAATACGCCTGCCTATGGAGGCTACTGGGTATCGGCTACAGATCCATTCCCATGCATGCGTGTGATAGCCAGCCGTAGCTGCGTAATTGGGACGCGGTGCTGTCAACTTACACAACAGCTATTTCTATAGGTTTCTCGGGGGCTTGGATGACCTGGAGGAAAGCTGCTCCCACGTGCTCGTCTTTCTCTGCTTTTCGCTTGCCTTGCTTCCATTTCTGTTGGTTGTTCACAAGTGAATTTGGAAGAGGTGAGAGATAAAAAGTAATTTTTTTTAGTTTTTGCTAAAGAAAAAACACTGAGAGGTAATACGCAAATGATGAATTATACAATGAAATTAAGAGCGAGTCACAGCGTGGCTAAAGGCTGGTCTATCGTCAGTTGCGCAGCTGAAAAACTGAAACCCAATCATCCTACATGTACTGTACATATGGTTCACAGCTGTCCTTGAAGTGCTAACAACCAGTCACCAAAGAAGACTAGTGGTGTTGCTAGCAGAGTTTAAATGACTGAACTTTAACAAGGTCACTGACCTTACCTTTATAGGATCGTTACGCTTAATTGAAATTTGCCCAAGTTACGCACAGCTTGCACCCTCGATGCACAAATATCACTCAATGACTACGGACTGCCCCAAAAGATGTAGTGTCGAGTGATTATCAGCGTCCGGCATTCACCATCGTGAAACCAACCATGACCCGGCGTTATATGCCTAGATAGATGTGCAATATCATGACTAACGGCTGACGTGAACATAGTGACAGACCCCGAGCCCACCAAAAAGTCAGGAAGACTGCTCCTACTGCTACAGTTCTTGGTAAGATAGAAAGTTGACACCGGCAATGAAAGTGCAGGACTCAGCATTGGCTTTTTCAAAGAGATCTGAATTCAAATAGCAAGGTTGCCAATTCAGCATCTTCTGAAGGGAAACAGACCCCTTGGCCCACTGGGCAGCGTACAGCCCAAAACTGCTATGTTCTTTCTGAATTCACCAGTGAATAAATGCAAAATACATGTAAAAACAATGTCGACACAGGTGTTAGCCTGTATGCCCCTAACCCCTGGCCAAACTAGAAAGGGGGAAATATCAAGACACAAACCTTGTCATCGGTGCAGGAGAGGAAATGCCTGAAGACGTCTGCCTGGCCGATGACCGGATGGGAGCCCATCCTATTCATCCATCTCTGGAGTTGCTCCATTCGCTTCTCGATGAATGCCTCCTCATATCGCCCTGCCCAGACAGGACAGACATTGTAAGAAGGGGAGTAAATTCCAGGAAGACGGGGGAGGAATACCCCCCACCCATCCCTTTGAAACAGAGGGATGAGTAATTCGACACATGTATAAGCATTACTGTAGCTGGTAAAACTCTTAGACGCAACCTTTGTGGCTAACAATCTACGAATCAAGTACTTCTTTAACCTCTACCTGAACGACAAGTGGCATAACCACCGACAAACAACAGCCAATTCGGTAATCACTGAAAAGTTTTAAGTAGCAGCCAAGACACACTTGCAAAGTAACAACCTATGATAAAGATATCAATTCACGCCCAAAATATTCGGTTAATTAGTTACCAGATTAACTGGAAAGTCCCAGCACTAAATGTGTAGCACCCTACCTGTCACTTGCTTGTCTGGTAATGGCGGTATGCACACAAATGTGAACTTCTCCACCAGTCTCTCGTATAACCAGTCAAAATGTTTATATCTCCTACTGACCTGGATGCCTGTATCCTGTTATCAACACAAACGGACAATGATTACCCTCCGTAAGAAATGGTAGAACCAATTAACTACGCAAAATGCCCCTTACATTTAGGCTGGACAATACCATTTCCTCAGACTGGGTTAGATCTCACGTGCAACACAGCTATAAACATGCACTATTAAAATATGATCCCAGATAAACCTAGCAAAATAGCTAAAACAAATTTCGTTGAACTAATCACGGCAGAAAGATAACATTTCTTTACTCAGTGAATTTCAATTTCTTGTACTTTTTCCTATGTTGATTGATCATCCATCTTAAAGACAAGATCAAAATATTGACGCACCCCCCCACTCACCACAGAAAAATTCCTGAGTTCATCTTGTGTACCCCACATGCGCAATGGGACGATCCATTATCAGAAAAATACCAATGAAAACAGGGACCAACCACTGTCTTACCGAGGGGGTGATCTGGTATGCAATAAAGCTTTTGATTCCCTTCATCTTTGTCTCCTTCTTTGGGTTCTTGATTTCAATGGCCGGCAATCTACCGGGATCTTCCCACACCGGCCCATCATTGGTTTCCTAATGGTCAGAAACGAGAGAAATTTCCGCACAATAAATATTTCAGAACTGTTTTTTTGTTATCAACAACTGCATCACCTAAACTTACATGTGCCTTCACCACTTGGAATTTAGATTCCCGATCTTTTTTCGTCGAGCAGATTTTGCACATGCGAACCATTCTGCCAGCCCAACTGTGCTGTCGGTGTCCAGACCTCGGTCTTGGATTCTTTTGCCCATTGCATTCTGCCAGTCTACACTTTCCCTTGGCTACACTGTTGTCAAATCATCATCCCCCCCTGTGCACAACTGTGAATACAGCTGTATCCATTGTCTACTGTCCCTCGTTTCCCTCTCTGCCCAATCCCCACCACTGGGAAACAATAAAGCATTGGCAATGCGAGGGGGTAGCAAAGGGGGCTGCTTGCCCCCCTCTCCCACCCCCTCCCCCAGCCCCCTCCCCCGGAAATAAAATGAAAAAAAAATACAAATGAAAGAATGGTAAAAAGTGAAAGACACGAAAAGACAAAGAAAAAGAGACGAAAATCAACAACTTCCTTGGATATAAAAAATGACTATCTGTACATTGACGCCTTTCCATTGATACGACTAGTTCATTGCCGACTCAGTGCTTTACTGCCCTCCCTACCCCCATGGAAATGTCCCCCCCCCCAAAAAAAAAGTGCTTTGCACCCCCTGCAAAAAATCCTGGCCTTGCCCAAGCCAACGTAGTATGGATGAGTACAACTCACCACAATTCTGATTTCCACATTTGGTGAGAAGCCTTTCTTGGCTCCGGCCCCGAGTAAGTAGGCCTCTCCGCCCGACTTGGCAAACATTGAAAAACGACTGCAAGGAGAGAACACCACATATTGGGTTAAAATTGTGACTAGAAGAACTAGAAAATGCAGGGACAAAATGGATAGGGTTCGAATTATGGGATATTTGGATGATACCTCATTCTGAGGAGGTTGGCATCACATCTACTACAAAGTGAACTTAATCAACGATGCCATACATGAAACATACAGCGGAGAGAACGTAACAATGACAATGCTGTGAATTTTCAGGGCTTTTAATAGAAAACGACGGATGACTTCTATTACTCTAAGTGATGATTACATGTAAAGGCACTTCGCACTCCATCTTCCGGTACGTTGTGCTCAAACATAGCAAACCCTTAGTGGTCCAAAAACCTCTGAAAAAAAAAAAATCACAATTTGGGGTCTAAAATTCTAAAATTTGGAAAGAGTTGTAATCAAAACCCTCAAATGGTCCTACAATTCCAAATGCAAGATGTTGATGGGAAAAGAATGCTGCTGGCATTGGTGAAAATTGGTGGGGTTGCAACAATAAGATTTCTCTTAGTAGATGCAAAACTGGACTTTGATGGAATACCATACCAGGTACATACATGTAGATGGGTTTTTTCTGTAGTGAAATGTAACAGGTAAATACATTTACTGTTTTATTTTTTTCCCCTAAGTTTTGTGAGTCGCTACCTGGCAAAATTCTTTTTGACGGTGCCCGTGGTTTTGGCCGACATGTCGCTGTTGCGCTGCTTGTACTGTCGGTTGGGTGGGGACAGGCCGTAACTGCCTGAGCCATTGACGGCCGGATCCTGGAGAAGTGAAACAAAAGCATTTCATTTCTGATTTTTCTTGTGGTACATGTACCAGTTGTTTCGGATCTACAGGATGCAGAACAGGGATTGTTTCTCGCAGCAGCAATGTTAAATGTATTTTTTTTTGCCTCACCTGCACAGCAAATGTTTCTCTGCTTCCAAACAAACAGGTAGAATTACAGGAATTTCCTCCCATTTTTAAAAGAGATACATGTCTTCTTTCAAAGCAGAATTCCTCATTTTGAAATGGAGCTTCCCGTGTGATTTGAAGCAGAATTCCCCGTTTTTCAAAATGGAATTCCTTCTTCGAATTGAAACTTCTCTTTCAGAAACAGAACATTTAATTTGGGAATAGAACTCCTAAGTTTGAGACAGAATTTCCCTTCTGAAAATATGTGTCAATGCACAGAACTAACTTCTTTTTTCAAAATGGAATTCCTTCTTCGAATTGAAACTTCTCTTTCAGAAACAGAATATTTAATTTGGGAATAGAACTCCTAAGTTTGAGACAGAATTTCCCTTCTGAAAATATGTGTCAATGCACAGAACTAACTTCTTTTTTCAAAATGGAATTCCTTCTTCGAATTGAAACTTCTCTTTCAGAAACAGAATATTTAATTTGGGAATAGAACTCCTAAGTTTGAGACAGAATTTCCCTTCTGAAAATATGTGTCAATGCACAGAACTAACTGCCTTGAAGAAGAATGCTGGTATAACAATGGAATTGCCCCCAAAAAACTCAATCCCTTGCACAATGCAAAGCACTTTGTGGTTTCGTTTCTCTGAATTTGTAAGCAAAACTGTCAGACGGAGAAACTGTTCAAAACATCCCACAATAACATCCGCTACTACAGAATGAAACCAGTATTATTTCTACACCGACTTAATGCTTAAAACAGTAATTGGCAAAATACAATTACTGTATCAACCTGAAATTGAAACTTGCTATTGTATTGTTAAGAGTCTGCTCTACAAATACGCCTACCCTCTTTTGTCCTGGGGCTAATTTCATAGCGCTGCTTAAGCCAAAAATTTGTTCGAGTGCCAAGAAACCTTGCTTGACAAATCAGCCAGCCAGCCAAAACTTCTTGTGATGTACAGAATATTGTTTTGGAATGATCTTTACCTGTCTTTTGGTTAGTTGGTGAGCTGGTAACCTTTGTTTATTAAGCAAGGTTTTTTCGTGCTTAAGCAAATTCTGTGCTCAAGCAGCTCTATGAAACTGGCCCCTGGACTCTCAAACTGATCTCCAAGCAAAACTGTATGAATTGGTTGTCCTGTGACCCACTTGGAGAATTTCAGCCAACCCTAGAGTGTAACTTCTACTCTTGTTTTTTCATCCGGTGATTTGCAGCCATGACTAGTCAGTGATGTAGAAAAAAAGCCAACTGGTACTGGTTTATGTATGTGCATATAAGGATTGCAGATTTGAGCCAAAGTTGAATTACACCCGCAAATGAAGTCGCAAGTGACAGGGGTCAGCAGTGCCAAAGGAATGCCTCGGTCACTTTTGCGGGGACAGCTTACGAACATGAGACTGCATGTACAGTACAGGTGACTCGCGTTTGATTTGAAATGGCTGTGATTACCGAAATACTAGTAGCAAAAGGTGTCAATGGGGCCAAAAAATGGGACTTGACCAGCAGCTTTCACCCAAATGAATCCGAGACATGAAACAAACCAGTTCATTCTCAGCAGTCAGCAAGTTCAACCTACGGTAATCTCAGCCAGTTCAAGTGTATTTCAAAAAGGAAAGGTCATTTGAGATTCGAACATCTGGCATCACTCCAGTCTCAACTTGTTCAGTGTGGTTCAGTTCGCGTACGGTCGAGCAGATAGGGTCAGACAACATAGATTCATGTTGTAGACAATCTAGAATTAAATGGAATATATCTGAAAATAAGAACGTGTCCATATGAATTGGAAGTTTACTTGTATATGCACCCAAATGACAAAGCTCACCATGTGAAGGGTTTTCGCAGATTGCATCACATACATGTATAACAAGAACCTCTTGGAGAATTTAAAGCATTTGCAAACTCCATGATTCCATGCAAGTACTGGTGCAAGGTGCATATAAACCAACACTGTGATGAGGTTAAAAAGAAATACAAGACAAACAGCATGCTACGTACATCGCACACGCACATGTACAGCGCTCATGCATTTTGGCACATGTACATGAACACACGAGAGAATATGCATGCAAACACAACAATGCAAAATCCAAAAGGAACACTGTGGTGTCCTGACTCCTCAACCTGGATTGAAGGACCGAGGCTTCTGGCTTGCCTTGCAGATGCACTGAACACTTCGACTTGTTTCCGTCCAAATTTTAGTGCCCACGGACGCTTTCTAATTCTGAACACCAGGAATTACCAGTACAGTAGGTGACGTGGTGGGACGAGGGGGCGGCGAGAGAATGCACACATCCTTGTTCCATAGTTGTGGGGACAAACACAAGATATTGCAGGGACTGAAAAGATTAGGGGGACAGACTAACATCCCCAAAACGCAGTCCTAATTTGCCTAACAAAAGAAATGGTCCCCTTAAGCCACTGAAGGCTTGCCGACAACTGCACATACATGTACATGTATGTCCAAGTATACCCTTGATTTGGTGACCTTCAGATCAACTCCAGTTTCAGGTCGGCAAATGTCCCCTGTTTGTGTTGGTAATGCAATATTTGCCTTAGAGAATGTCAAAGTGGTTCCTCTCCCTTCTTGGTTCGGACATCATAAACTGGCATGGAGGCCAACAAACTGCCTCAGGTGAAGGAAGTGAGACGTCACAAATTTCCTCAAGGATTTTCTAAATTCTTTTCTGAGAGGATGGCATGAGAAAAGGATGGCAAAAGTTAGAAGCCACACAAAAGGATACAAGGGGACATTTACAGATGTTCACGTGTAAAGAGTGTTAGGCTTTCCCAGCCATCTTCTTGCAAAAGGGAATTTAACAAAGACGGAAGAAGTGGCAAAATATTTGTTTCACGAACAGCACGAGAAAAAGATGGTAAACTTGAAGTCACAAACTCAAGATTATCAAAACAAGAAGGCAAATCCTTGACAGATTCTCCAACCATTGTCCAAATATTTTTCCAACCTGGAGGCAAGAGAAGAAGCAGTCAGAACCTTGGGATTCTCAACCTGTTTTCCCCATTTCAAAAACCGTACATATGCAGAGAATGAGCACTCTTGAGTGTTTCCTTGACACGATGCGCAAATTCTGTTCAATGCATTCCGAGGTCATGCAGTCCGTTCTGGAGATCTTAAAAACAAAATTTCTGGAGTTGCCACAATGCACACTACCAGGCATGCAGACGAGTCCGTCCCACCACTCACGTGATGTCCCGGCCCAAACTCCTCGTCCGACTCATCATAAGTGCTGGTGCTGTCGGCACGCACCATCTCCCGCCCCCTGTATCCCACCCTGGTGCTGTCAGTGGAAATTTGCTGCTGCTGCTGCTGGTTGTGGCGGCCGCCGGCCGGAGCCGGGGGGAGTTCCAGTGGGCGGTTAGGTAGCATGATACGGAGGCTGCCTGTCCCACCAGTGCTGCCCTGTCGCTGCTGGAAGGTGGACATCTTGCCGTGGTGGAAAGAGCGGCTCTTGCCGATGCCCGCCACCTGCCGGGCATTGCAGTATGTGGGGTCCGAGGACGAGGTGGTCTCGGGGTCGCTGGAACGGTCCTGCGTGCTGGACCCCCTCCGGGGGCCGGGGACCGTGTTAGCCTGGAAGGGTTTCTTGATGCCCTTAGGCTGGGAGCGATACTTCTTCTGCTGCTGTTGCTGATTGTGTTGATCATTCTGTTGCTAGATTGAAACACACGTACTCATATCATGCAAAGTCGCATGAAGAGTGAAACGTGTCTAAGCCACATTTACGTGTTTACAGCTAAACGCTCGTTCTTTGAGCCCAAACTTCTTGCCAATCAGCTAGGCCTGCCACTACCATCCAGACAGAGTATACTAAAGGATGTACATTTATGTAAGAGCATCCAGGCACTGACTGCTTACAGAGTGAGGACACAGGGTGCACCCGATGATAAGGAATTCCAATGTATCTGCTTAAAATTTAAACTTCTTATTCTTAGCTGGGAGTGCATGGTTGTCCCTCCCTTCTGTCAGGTACAGAAAGGTTCCATATCCCGGTAATGTGGGGTGCATTCTCTAAGGCAAAATGACGTCACACTTCGTTCAAACATTTGCCAGGCTGGGACGTCCAGAATTTTTGTTTTTCATCTGGATCCAGTTTCATAGCGGCGCTAAGCTCACAATTTTATGCTTTTTATTTAACAGAGACAGTAAGCAGCAAGCACGGCAAAAAGCACGCTTACCCTATTGGAGGAAATATTCACTTTACGAATTAATGGAAATCTCTATGCGTGTGCAACCGTAAGCACAACCAGGCCAAGCAACGCCATGAAATAGCGCTTAAGGATTGCGAATTTTTCTGCTATCGTAGGCATACCTTTTCGGCTTTAGCAATTCATGATTGAGCCCTGGCTTCCATACAAAAATGCATGTTCCAACAAAGCGTGACGTCATTCAATTTGTGGGCTGTAGTGGTGAGTCTCGGTAGATAGAGTCCGGTACAGCAAAAGCTACACGTACAGGATTCAACAATCACTGGTGCATGGAAAAAACCTACACTTCAAAAAAAACCTGGGTGTTACGTTTAACACCCCCAGTGTCATCAGCGGTGTTATCGTGCCGACACTTTCAACAGGTGTTAAAATTTTTGGTGTTATTTCAACACTGTGGGTGTTATTTTTTAACAGTGTAAAACTTGTACATGTACATGTAGGTGTGTAAAGTCACACCAGCAGTGTTAAAGTAACACATTATGGTGTGGTCATCTGATAACACCAAAAGTGTTGTTTTAACACCAGTTTTTGCAGTGTAGAGAACAGATGAAATTGGTATAAAAAGGTACATAACACTAGAGGTATCATGTCACCAAGCTAGAGGGAAAATGTTGCAGTAACCTACATGTAGTTGGTCTTGGCTAAGACATACCAACAACAAACTGCGAACAACAGAAGACGCTGAATGACACCATGCAGATCCAAAGTTCACAGGTGTAACAGGGTGTTAAGATCAAACAACCATACAGGTGACACCACGTGGAAGAGTGGATTTTTTTTTACCTGTGGAAGTCCCTGCTCGTTATAATAGGCATTGGGGTCCCCTTCTGTATAGTCCTGGGTATACACGAGCATCGATACAGACGTGAAAAATACAGCTTAAATAAGACTTATCAGGTCTAAAAGAAAGAGAATGATCTTTTTGCAAGGCTGGACCTATCAAAGAGGGCCTTTTTTGTACCCAAACACGTCCCTTTTGGGCCGACACACCACAACTGTAAACCCTGTGGCGTGGAGTATGCCATGCAATTAGCTTTAACCTGAATGGGCACACAGCCAGGAACCTGGGGCCAATTTCATAGAGCTGCTTAAGCACAAAATTTGCTTAAGTGTGAAAAAACCTTGCTTGACACATCAGGTTACCAGCCAAAGTCCATGTGATGTATATTGGTTGGGAATGGTACTCGCCTGTCTTTTGGTTGGCATGACAATCACATAGATTTTGAGCTGGTAACCTTTGTTTTTTCTGCAAGGTTTTTTGTGCTTCAGCAAATTTTGTGCTTAAGCAGGTCTATTAAATTGGCCCCAGAAGTATACCAAGGCAGAAATGGCATTTAAGCATCAGCCCAACCTTTTTGATGTTTTGTTGCAGGTGAGGGCAGCACTTGTACACGGAACCTGTCAGACCTGTATCCCCTTCATTGAAACCATGTGTTCCAAAAAAAATCATTTAATTTCGAATTTGATACCAAGCGCATGAACTCAACTGTGTATTGAACACAAGATGGCATGTTTCTAAGCAACAATGATGCCCCTTTGGTGGGGACACACCACCCAAGCACACAGGTTCACATGTGTGGCCAACTTCTGCAGGAATGTTCACATGTGCTGGGTGCCCAGTTGAAATGATCCCTACCAGCCTTTCTCTTCTCTGCCACTTGAGGGGGTGCTTCTAAACAGAGCACAGAATAAACTGAATTGAATAAGATACGCATGGTACGAATATATGAAATGTATGCAAATACTCACAGGTGCAGACTGGTTGTCATCCCAGTCATCGTCGTCGTCCCAATCATCCTCGTTCCCAACAGAGTCCTGATGCTGAATGCCCGAAGAGCTGACCGCCTGAGACAGAGGTTGAGAGTGACAAAAATCAAGTGAAAGTGGAGACCCTGGGGAGAATCTGCATTGACCTTTGACCTATGTTAAGATCATCGTACATAATGTACATAAGAAGTTAAATGAACGTCATGACTTCCTGATAACATGATATTAATTTACCACTGAAGAAAATTAACAATTCCATTTTCCTCAAATATGGAAAGAAATATTTTCGGTACATTTCTGACAGCAAAACAGGAATAAACCTTACAAAAACAAAACTGGGGTACGGTTTCACTCCTGTTTTCACGGCTAATTAGATACAGGTACATGTATGTTGCAATGAGTTTAGACAATTAATAGCAAAGCCGTGATACTGACCAGTGTGCATTGTGGTGTCTTGCTTTAAACAACATGAAAAAAAATGGCAACATCATGTAGATGATGAATAATTCAAATTAGAAAATGAAAGTGTAGTTGGCGACTAACATCAGCAAAGAGCAAGTTCACACAATAAATCATAGTGAACTATAGTTTGACTAACACTGCCCAAATGATGGACGGTTTGGCCTATCCAGTTGACCATTTGGGACCAGGCACAGGGGCATGGTTGCACGGCTTGCCCAAAAATGCACCCATGAAAAGAAGGTCCCAGACTCAGTACAATGCAAATTCATACAATGCAACAAAACCAAAAGGGATGATAAATGCCTTTCTGATTTTCTGGCAAGGAACTGGAGATTCTGGGAGAAAATAAGAAAATTCAAAACTTTTGAAAGCCTTGAACATTTATCTCAAATGCACAATTTTGTAGCCACAAAGAAATGGGAAACCAGCTGATTTGAGGAAAACGTGTGCCTGGATTTAAAACCGTACTGGTAAAAATGCTTCATCAAAAGTAACAAAATTAATGGGCCGTACTGGATGATGACAGTAGACAAATGTGCCACAGACCTTATCCACAGGGGCAACCAGTTTTCATCTCATTCCCTGCATTTATCATATTCACAGTAATACACGGTGGTGCCAGACTATTTTGGGTTCCAAACCTCACTTTCGTTTTTTTTAAAGAGGTTTGAAACATTTTGATCATTGGTCATAAATTTTAAACTGGCATTACATTGTAAATTGTGATGATCTTCTATTTCTTTGCTTTCACTTTTATTCTGTTCCCAAAGAAAAAGTTAACGTCCATTTCAAATTAACACAGCCGACAAGCCTCAGAATTAACGCTTACCCACTTACTGGCAGTAAGTGGATTTTCACAAGCGGTAATTGAATTTCAAAATGGGTAAGTTGCTGGGTAGTGTGAATAAAAGCCATGGTGGAGATTGAGTGAAGTTAATGATGAATACACGTATGAATAAATCATGTATAAACAGAGAAAAACTTGTGTGGATGTTTCTATTTTCCCTTAGCTCCTGTAACTTATTCCCTCCGGGTTTCACACAGACCTCCGGGCCTGAAACAAAGCTAAATTGTTTACACTGCAATCTGCCATCCCGTACTGTACATAGGATTGTTCAGACACCAGACAGCAATGCACGTGACTGAATCTACTGCATGTACGTGAACAGTACGTGCGTAAAGTGATATGGATCTGTGTCGCTTGAAGTACAAGCCTTAAACAGCATCCTGAGACCATCCAGTCATTGCGTTGTGATTGGCTGCCAATGACACATCAATATTCATACATGTGTAAGTGGAACTCATAACAGCGTGAGCAGAAGTACAAGTAGTGACGAACAAACTCCACTATGACTCACAGTAGCAGACATTTCACTGTGCATTTACGGCTTGAAATAAAGCTAGTTCATTTTCGCTTTCGCCAATAAAGAGTTTCGTGACAGCTGGTACAGGGCGCGAAAACATATTGTGTCAATTGTCTTCGTGTGGGTTTTAAGTACTTTGTGTGCATCGTTTTGTACGAGCTTTCAAATAATTTTTGGACATTATCTCATCGAGATACAGTCCATCACTAATGTACATGTACAAGTGTCCGAAGAGGCCCTTCCCCAACGTATATTAATATGCACTGCATGCTCCGTGCTTGTCTAGTGCAGATGTTTTAACCACTCGACCACCGAGCTTGCCGGGGTTGGCTGGCCGGTCCGAGTCAAGTGAAGCAGAGGGTACCGCAAACTATTTTCAAGATGTATTTTTGCATTGGGGAGATGTTGATTTATATAACGGGTTTTGGCTTACCCAACATATATTAATAAGCACTGTATGCTCAGTGCTTGTCCAAGAGCTTGCGAAAAAAAACTCACAAGCTTACTCAGGTGGGACAAAACCCGTTATATAAATTAACATCTCCCCAACGAAAAAAAAAATACCTCTTGAAAAAAAAAATACATCTTGAAAATTGTCCGAAGAGGCTCCGACTTGGATACAATCTTTGACAAGACCGATCCTCAAGTTACGAATCCGCAGAAAAAACAGTGGATGGAATACACCACAGACCATCAAAATCACTTAATTAAAAAAAAAAATTCCCCCAACCCAAAATTGTTTAACCCAACACTTTGGAAGAAAAACAAAAGACACTTTTTTCAATGTACAAGGACATGTAATAGGAAGCACAACTATTATTTTGTTTGGCCTAATCTAACATTAAATAAACTGGTAAGTCATTTTTAGGAATGGGTAAGCGGAAGTCAGCGGTGGGTACGTGGTGGGTAAATAAAAAAAAAAGTTAAATTCGAGGCTTGGTTGCCAACCTGTGAATGAAGCCTATTGCTTTCAATGATAAATCGGATGCCATCAAGTGTTTCAAGGGGTGGGTTCCCAAACAGTGGTTCTAAATCCCTTTCCTAAGTCAGCTTCAACTCTCCCATTTAGTTCGGTTTTGAGCTCCTCAAGTTAAACTCGACTTCACCGTTCTGTCTGAAACTGAGACATCAAATGGTCCGATACAAGGCCAAAAACTTAAACAATTTTCATTTGGATCAAAAGGCAAATACTGAAAAGTGAGTCTGGATTCGCAGCTGAAACCAAACATCTGACAGAGCTGCATGTAAGAGTCGGACAAATGCCCAGATCTCCCTGTCAGCAAGATGACGTCCGATTCCCAATGTGGACCATGGTACAAAGTTAGGGTCCATTTGGGGATGAGATGTTGATGACTGATGCGAGGAGTAAATAAGTCCCAACGGTTTAATACCCCTTGTTGCTCTTGTTCCAGCTTGTCCCACGGATCGTCGGAGGCGGAGAAGGGCTATATTCATAGGATGATTAAAAGCAAAACCTACTGGACTAGAGGCAATAAAATACGTGCAGCAGCCACATGTACAATGAATGGGACATGAATACCCTACATGTATCCTTTGCCAAGTTGACTTGTATCGCGCACTACGTGTATAGGTGACCCACCATCCCAAAGCCAGGCTGAAGTCAGTAACTTCATAACCCTAAAATAGTGGAACTTCCTCTGTTCAGATTTTGATTGGAGTTTTACAGCTATCTCTACCCGTAAGAAGCTTACTGCAGACAGAATTTGGATTTAACAAGGATCACTTTAAAGTGCAAAAACAAAGCTGAAGAAGAGGAATTGTCCAACGTCACAAGTATCGACTTCAGCCTGGTTTTGGGATGGTGTGCTTTCAGAGGGCTTGTGGGGGGAAAATTTATCGGGTTTGCTAGCTTGGGACTTGAACCTATAACCTCTTGCTTAATGATGAAAGGCAAGATAAATATTCCAATTTACATCTCCTTTCTTCAGAGATGCAAATTTCTATGAAGGGTTAACAACAAAAACTCATGTTTTGTTCATAAGTCAAGTTTTAAAGATCAGCTGAGAATTCAAAGAAACGCAAAGGCAAAACGAATGTGATGTCACGAAACACTTGATTCAGCATTCGTTGGAGTTGCAGTTCATCTCGCTGTTGAAAAGCTTCGGCGTAAAGTCTCGCTTAGCAAAGTCTCGTAAATTTGCACAAAGTTGCGCTCGCTTTATTAACCAGGCTGCAGCCCCGTCCATGAGTCCACGTATCATCACTTTCGGTAACAGCACTAACTTTGCTCTCTGGTAGCTGTACCACTTGGCCCCCCAAAAAGACTCAGACATAATTACCATGTGAGCTGCATGTATAAAATCCCGGGGCCCAACTTCATAGACGTGCTAGGCACAATATGACTGCAACACAAATTTATGTGGCAAGCAAAAACTGCCAACGCCCTGGAGCCAATTTCATAGAGCTGCTTAAGCACAAAATTAACGCAAGCAGGAAAAACTTTGCTTAATAAACAAAGATACCAGCTCAAACTCTATGTGATTGTCATGCTAACAGCTAAATACAATCCCAAAACAATATACATCACATAGAGTTTTGGCTAGTTACTTGATTTATCAAGCAAGGTTTTTTCCGACTTAAGCAAATTGTGTGCTTAAGCAGCTCTGTGAAATTGGCCCCTGTTGTAAGATAAATGTACAGATACGATGCATAACATTTTAGCCAGTCACCTACATGTACTCTTGAAGAGCAAATGTTTTCCTTCATTAAGTAGGAAATATCTGTGCTTAGAGGGTCTATGAAATTGGCCAAAGTTGACTGTAAATATTGCTCCTCAAAAATGGAGAGAGGGGTGTGATCCCCAGAAGCCACTGTTACCGAGTTAGTTCCTGGTGGGGGCGGTGGTGGTTGATCAGGTTGGTCCCAGGAATCAGCTCCAGAAGCGCCCTATATACACAATGTATACATTCACAATAGACCGGTACTGGGTACCTACATGTAAATGTATACTAAACAACAAACAGAAATCAAGCTCCTTCCATATTTGTGGTTTTGGCTTCGTCTTTCTACATGTACACGGGTAATTCCAGAAATTAGGGTTTCAAAAGTGTGACATTTTTGTGTCCCTGTGACACCTGACCTTTGTTATTTGATATGGAAAATATTGCCCGGATTGATTTCAAACTACTACAATTTGTTTGGCAGGTAATCTGCATTAGTTCATCACTCTTGAAAATTAGAAAATGTGTTCGGAACTCACAAAATCATATGTCAGATCTGACAGGGACGCAAAAGAAAATCGACTCCTTACTTCTGGAATTACCTACATACAAAATTCAATAAATTTTTGAGATTGTTGGAGGCAAAGCATGTTTTTGTAAGCAAGAACTATCTACTACTAGAAATTGCCATTTGTTCAAATACAGTACTTCATACATTTGTTACAGGTAAGGACTTATCCACCAAGTACGGAAAATCCATGTACAGTTGTACATGTATTTGCTCAGCAAAACTGGGTTACCAGCCTAAAACATCATTGGATACCGTGCACGATATGGGAACGATGGGTACCCTCCCACATGTCCAATCCCTATACACATTCTACACTAATGTTACCTAACACATCCCCCCTGAAGTCTGTAAAGTATTCCAGAGATTCCGATCAAACAACGACAAACACAAAGGCGGGGGGGGGCTTCTCTCCGCCCCATATCTTGCATCATAAGCTCTTTTGTGTACATTTCTCGTGGCTGGCTCCCAGCTGAGTTTTGCGGAGCAGATAAATCCAAACTGTATGAAACTGGGCCTTGGTAAGGTCCTGAAATTTTCATAGAGAATGAATCGCGCTGACATTTTGTGCATTTCGTGGCAGACACACAGAACTTTTTATAAAAATGAAAAACGGTGCTGCAAATACGACCATGGGGAAAAAGTCGACAACTCACAATGAATCACCAAAAAGTGTTGACAACCGCAAGTACATCATTGAAGAAAGCTATCAACCCATAATACAATGAATACACCATTGGAAAGTAATGCACACAAGTGATCCAATATTATACGCAAATCATGTACAAATGTACATGAGCCAAACATAACATGAAATTAAGATAACGTCATTACCGACTCAAAAGTGGGCGGTGCTGGTAGATCCCTTACATCCTGCTGGCTCATCTGAGAGGAGAGAAGTGTTGGTGTATTGAAATACAGGAAGTCATATAAAGTTCCATGGCGCAAAAATGTGACAGATTGACCGATCAATAAATGTACAGTGCAGTGGCAAAATGTCCTGATCTGAAAACATGATGTTGGAACTGAACATACATGAACATGTACAGTGCATGAACATGCATGTATACCGGCTCGTGTACAGGTGATTTTCAATTTTCTAATGGATAGGCAACAAGTGCTCACATGTAATCAACCCACAGTGTGATGGACGCTGGTGTACCATGTACATGTTCAGTAGTATGTGATATAAACAAGCTGCATGGATAATGCATAATTCGTGCTACTTGCGACATACGGGTAAAGAAATGCATGTAGGGGAGTGAATGATCAGTGGGTTATCTAGTAATCTACAAGCCTCGTCCAAGTGAATAGCTGGGGCTAAGAGTCACATACGTCTATGGGAAGTGGCTTCAGTGGCAAGCCTGCGACTTCCATAGAGGTACATATGATTACCAGCCACAGCCCTAACTTTTGGACACAGCCTAATGATGAGGAAAATGGAAAGGGAGTTACATCTACTGATTATTTGTTATTGATTTCAGCCGCATCAAGTGATTATCTTTGATTGTGTTCAACTGTATCAACTGATTATCTCCGCTAGCTTTCAGCGACATCAACTGATTATCTCTGATCACCTTCAGCTGCGTTCACTGATTATCTATGTCTTCAGCTGCATCTACTGAAAATCTTTGTCTTCAGCTGCATCAACTGATTATCTCTGATCGTCTTCAGCTGCATTCGCTGATTATCTGTCTTCAGCTGCATCTACTGAAAATCTTTGTCTTCAGCGACATCAACTGATTATCTCTGATTGTCTTCAGCTGCATTTGCTGATTATCTGTCTTCAGCTGCATCTACTGAAAATCTTTGTCTTCAACTGCATCAACTGATTATCTTTGTCTTCAACTGCATCAACTGATTATCTCTGATCGTCTTCAGCTGCATCAACTGATTATCTTTGTCTTCAGCAACATCTACTGATGATCAAATTTTGATAACAAAACTGAAGACTGTTATACATGTATATACAGGTCAGCGGATGGTTACCTGCCGTGGCGGTTGATCTGAATGTAATTCCAGACGAGCATAATTGATCAGTAATCATCACTCATTCGCTGAAGTGTACGAGGACCTGATCTTGGGCTGGTCAGTCGGTGATGTCATTTATGTTAATGTTAAGGATGCTGGATTGGGGGAAAATGGGTACGATGGAAAAGGAAACTATTTTGAATGATTTTAACTGTTTACTGATTTTAAGGGATCATACAGTTGACACCTGCCACCAGATCCCACAAAATGAGTCTTTTGAGGAGACTTTGGTGTTACACATGTAGTTCACAAAACAAGTGCTCTGTTTTGAAGCATGTAAATGTACCGGGTACATGTACATGCACACATATGTACAGCACATCATTAAGTTCCCCATTCTTTTGAAATTGGGCACCATACAAGTGAAAATGTGGAGGTTTTCAAAGAAGCGTCTCAAAGTACTCAAAACTCATTCTGCTCAGTTGGGTTACATGTAGGTACACTTCTTAATTCAGGTCAATGATGGGTGAATATGTGATCTATAATGAGGCGCCGAAGGTGACGAAATGGGTAGTACGAGTGGGTTCTACTCATTTTGATGAGAAAATGGTTAATCATCAGGTCATAAGATGAGAGGTATCAGTTATTGATCGCTCTGATGATCGATTACCGAACTAGCTGCTGGAGGGGGTGGAGGTGGGGGCGGGGCATCTTCAGGTGCATTCCAGGTATCCACCATTACCTTTAAGAATGAAAAAAAAAACCAGCATTTCCTGTTTCAACTGAATGGACTTTCAAAGAATGAAAAGCTTGATGTCCAAGTGTCTATTTCCTGGAATGTACCAGTACATATGTACATTATCCAATACATATGTAGTTCATGTTTTTCTATCCTATGTACCATATTTATTCGTGGGGTCATTTTCACTTTTCAATGTATTCAATTCAGTTGTCACAGTTGGCTCAACTTAAACAAGTACTGTTTTGAAAGGTTTATCACTTTTATAACACTGGGGGCAGCCAGTGGCGCATACATTTTTAGGGGGTGACTGGAAGCCCAAGAATAGGTGGGTGTACCGGGTACTGTAGGCTGTGTACCGGGTACTGTAGGCTGTGTACCGGGTACTGTAGGCTGTGTACCGGGTACTGTACATCTCAAGCTTTCAACTGAAGAGGGACACTGACTTCTGCTTGGAGTACGGTGTCTGCGCCCCACCCCCTCTAAGCCACTGCACTTTTGTATTGGCATCGTGTCAAGTGTCGAGCCCACTGTCTGCATTAACCGCTGAACGTGAGTGTGGAAAAGGAAGTGCCATGCGCATTCTACAGTGTTGAAAAACGAACAGGTTTCAGAGTAGAGGAGGAAAGGTTGAGGGCCCGACATAAACGATGTATCACAAGCACCGCACTGACTGGTACTGGTGTTTCCACGGCCGAGGCCTTTCCTCAAGGGGAAAAAAAGTTGTGAGAGAAAACAGCCTGAAGTTGTTCTGTATACATGTATGTACAGCGGAAGAGTTTTTTTCCTTTTTTTTTTTAAGTGTTCAGCGTGTACGTACATACATGTACATCCACATACATACGTATGGTGCACTTGTACTGGCGTGTGACTTGTAAAGTCTTGTTTCTGTAAGAATGACCTTGTTTTTATTGCCACAATTACACTACGTGCGCCTCTTGAAAGACCCCCCCAAAAAATTCCGTTTTCAGGGTTCCCTCTCCACGGGTCCCGGGGGGAGACAAAGACACAAGGCACACGTGCATAATTTTCAGATGCTCGGAGTCTGACTCTGCGGTCTTGAGGGGCACGTTGACTCATACGCAGTCAGGAAATTCTTGGCATCCTGGCCCACGTACGTGCGGTCGTCACAGCGAAACAAATGTACTCTCCCTCCCCTCTTCTTAGGAACTGGTGACAGGGAATGACACCCTTCTATTTAGAGAAACTGCCAGAACGAAGTACAGCGTACATTTGTGGGCACGGACAACCACAACCTGTGTTACACTGCACATGTACAACATATAGGTACGTGTATGCAGGGCAGGAACTTCACAGAATACCGCTACCTTGATGTCCCTGGTCTTTGCCTCGAGACCCACTGAAATGTTCTCATGTAGGCAAGTTAATTTTCTAATAAAGAAAGTGCCCTCTGCAAAGGGGATATTGCTTTGCCCTTCAAGAACAAAGTTCCTACCCCGCGGTCATGTGCAAGGACTGGACAGTGTACAGTGGTACCCTAAATTTGTTTAATTTCAAGAACCTGGAACACAAAGATGCTTAGGCAGTGTCCTTATTCCTTGGCTGTAGCTTGACTTTACATAACTCGATAGGGAATGGCGGTAGCCACAACCATAGACTCCTGCATAATTTCAAGCCATAGCCAAGCCATTCGGACACAGCCTAAGCACAGGAACTTGCTAAGCAAAGAAAATATCTGCTTAGCAAAATTGGGTTACCAGCCACAGTGTCCAGCAATTGATATTTGTTGGCACTGGTTCCCAGCTGATTGTTGCTCAGTATAAAAATTTGCTTAATGACAATATCTTCTCTTTATCAGTCCCATCCTGCCTGGCCACCACACTGTTACTTTATATGGGACGTGAATAATTTGTGGAAATTACACATGAGCAATCATCAGCTTACTGGACAAGTTCAGCTGAATCAGGAAGCTTTAGATAGAAACAGACGCACATTACTTGTTGGTATCAAAATGTTGAACTCATATGTTCTACAATAGATAACATTTGGGACTGTCCCTGCTGGTAGACACGACTGCCCCTCACCAATCTTTCCTGAAATCCAGATTTGCTCCAGGCACAATCGTCCAAAAATAACCAAGAACAGAAGAAAAGGGGTTGGTGCCAAGTCGGTTCCCCCCCCCAAAAAAAAACCACTGTGTGTCCAAAAGAAGAAGTTACAATGCAAACAATATCAAATTACCTCATCCATTTCGACCACATCTTCCTCCAGTGCACAATGACGGCAAAACTCGGAAATGACGGGAAGTCAATAAAGAACAAATACATGTAACAGACATTCCAAGTACATGTACATGTACAGTACATGTATGTACAGTAAAGACACATGTACATGTACAGTACATATATGTACAGTAAAGACACATGTACGGTACTCTCAATGCTATAGGGGTTATTCCAGAAATTAGGGGTCAACTTTTTTTTTCGCGTCCCTGTCAGATCTGAAATAAGATTTTGTAAGTTCAGAACAAATCTTCTAATTTCAAAGAGTGATGAATTAATGCTAATGACCTGCCAAATAAATACCGGTAGTAATAGTTTGAAATCAATTCCGGCGATATTTCCAAATAACAATGGTCAGATGGAGCAGGGACACAAAAACATCCCACTTTTGGACCCCTAATTTCTGGAATTACCCATAATTATCACAACTGCATACATGTTACATGTACAGATGTAATATCCATAACATTTTTCCATACTGCACAAGCAACAACGGAGTATCAAATTACATGTGCATGTGCGTCCATTGTACAGTGGCGTACAAATGTACAATATGACCAGAAACAATTCCCAAGTGTTTGCCTTACTGCCTGCACAAGAGTTTGAAGAATCAGTTTTCAGATATCGTGATTTTTTTCCGAATAATGAAACTGCAACATTGAGTCACTCAAACATGTCGGATTGCGAAACATTCGATTTGTCACCATGATGAACTATTCTAAATGTCCCACGGTACATGTACATTTTACATTTCACTAACAAACATTCATTGTTTGGATAATGTGGCATTTTGTCGGTGACAGCGACGGCATTGGATTCCTTGGCAAGCATTTACTCAAAGGATGACTAGACATGCACCTGGGAGAACGACAGCCTGTAATCTGAGCGTGGACATTCCTTCGTTTTCATGTACACGGTACGTTCATACAGTACAAAACACACTGCAAATCTTTTCAAACACGGAAAAAAGGACACAGTTCAAACTGGATCTTAGTTGACAGTTCCACTGACTGTTCCCTCTTCCATTTTGCTGCTGACGGCCCTCACCTTTGACCTTACTCACTGGGGTAATCCACACAAGGTTCACAAGCCCTACATTACGTGGATCCATTTGGTTCGTAGGTCTCCAGTATGTACACGGAATTCATGTGTACAACAATACGAACCTCGTGTTGACCTGACTTAAGGCTGGTTAATGCTGCAGGCCAATACGAAAGTGAAACAAATATGATATCACAAAAAATTTCCAGTGAAATTTCGCGAGTTGAAAATTGTGTTCAACTGTTAACGAATTTGCAATACGAATATATGATCTGACGTCACACGTTCCCGTTCATTTTCGCTTTCACACGAAGTGGTATGAACCGGCCTTTAGTCCACACAAGGTTAACAAAACTTTCATTATTATTTGGACCCATTTGGTTCTTACATACATACTGTACGTGTAGGTTACAGTAAGCACACAGCTTTGTAGGTGTGCACGTAAAACAATAGGCACAGTGAAAGCAATGTCATTCAACCACTTCCGTTCCAGTTCTGTAGACAATGACAAGACAGGATCTCAGATGTATATGTACAGAGACAGGATGTTCCAAACAATGTAGAGTAACATGACAACGTATTTATAGAAGGTCATTGCCCCACGTTCTACAGAATGAGAAGTCAGCGTAGTCATGTACAATGTACATGTGAGGATGTGAGACTTGCATGTAAAGCAAAAACTTTGAATGATACCAACTCCCTGATAATTTTTCCTATGGACCGTGGGAACCTGGCTCTAGGTATCTGTGGGCAAAGTCCCAAACAATGAGTTAACAATGATACCTTGGGTGAAGTCAGTCAATCTCACCTTCTGACCACTGTCAGCAAAGGGGGGGGGCCAGAGGGACAACTGTTTCCCCCCCTCCTAGGGGAGCATTCCCCTCCCAATTTTGCAGGTCCTACGTGTACATGTACAATGGGGCGGGGCTTAATAAATCAGCCTAAAAATGGGCCTGTTTGTTTCACACGGATCTGGATCTCAACTGGTGATCTTCACACTGGTTCAACCCTTCCACTTTGCGGGTTTTGGGGTCCATAAACCAACGAAGGATTGCTGATCGTGATCCTGATCTGTGTGAAATAAACACAGCCAGTGGCTAATGCCTGATGCTGCTAATAATAACGATAATAACACAGTTTTTATATAGCGCATCACACCAAAGTCTCGATGCGCTTCACAAGAAACAAAAATTAAAAGCAATTAATTAATGGAACGGGCAAGTTTTAAGGACTGCTTTAAATTCATTTTCGTTGCTTCTGACAACTGCCCTTTTCTAATTCAAGGTTAGTTTCAAACAGGGGAAGTAGCAAATATCGTACGGGATTAACTGACAACCCCACACAGTCATGCTGATGGACTGATATTACCCAACATATATGTACATGTACACACGTTATGTAGGTACCAGTACCATATATGACACAGCACATTTACATACTGTGCCAGTACGTACACATGTACATGTACTTGGTATTTTGACCTTCATGGAACAGCGAGGCAACACTTTTGGGCCGTGTCCGAAACGGGCTTCCAGAGCTACGGCTAGGTCTACTGTCCGCGTGTCTGCACGCATTTCCATTGGAGCGAGGACCTAGACCTACATGTAGCTCTAGACAAGAGATTCGGATGCAGCCTTGGTTTGTTGTTACAGAATGTATCCACGTGCATGTACTGGTCCAGTACCCTGTAGTACTGTATTTAGAATCCATGCAATTGATGAAAGGTCCCCAATGACAACTGTCTTATGGTACAGTAATTGCTGTAATAGGCCTGAATGTATCTCTTTGTTTCATGCTTGGCAATCTGCCAAATAAAGCACTACGGTATGATATTGTTATTTCATCCAAACTATTTTAAGGATCCAGACTGCACTTGTAAATGTCTGCCATAAATCAAAAAGCTCTGCTACATGTACATGTATTTACGGCACACCGTACGTATGAAGTGTGTAACGTGTACGTGTATATATTGAATTTCTCCATTCAAATTCATCACCATACGATTGATTGCTGCCTACTAAGATTAATGCAAACACATTAATGAGCACTGACGGCACATGAAAGGTTTTCTCCGGTCACATTAAATGGAATTACAAGTATAAAATTAGATTAATAATCTTTGCCTGAATGGCATGTTATTTCATAGACGGTGGATGCGCTTGTTCATCACTGGTTCCATCTCTACTCCCTGAAGAGGATGTGCGTCTGTTAAGTAGCCTCCGATGTTGGGAGCCATAATCAAACTCTACAAATTGAAACTCCACGCTCCCCGAAAAAGTAAAAAATCACACTTCACGTCAGAGTATCACTTTCTGGAATAACTCGGGAGGCTTTCTCTTCCTTCATTCTACTTTCTTTTTTTTCCTTGTCCCCTCACCTCAACGTAGGCCTCGGGGATCAGCCCCCTCTGTTTGTTCGGCATCTCTGCCTCCCACCAGCCGTCACCGACATCTTGCCGGATGATGGTCAGGATCTGGTTCTCCCGGATGACGAGCTCGCCGTTTTCCACCTCGCCATCAAAGTCGTATAAAACTCGAACCTGTGTTCAGGAAAAGATACCCAAATCAAAAAACCAAAAAGACACAAATTGAATAATTGCAGACAACAATGATCATTCTCCTTACAAGTTTATAATTCATTTGAGAGATCTACTTTTCTTTCAATGTTTATATTTAAATTAATTTTAAAATTCTACGTTTTTTAACAGTTTTATTTTAAGCTGCTCCTTTCAGTGACTTTCTTGCTTCCGACCCAATAAATTAATAACAAAACGTGTACCAGTACACAAAACGAAGCTATTAAAACAGGCGTGAAGTGAACACAAATTTGTCATTTTCCAATTATAAAGAATGTGGGGTTTTTAAATGTCAATTTTTAAACGAAGCTATTAAAAACAAGTGTGAAGTGAACATAAATTTGTCATTTCCCAATTATAAAGAATTTGGGTTTTTTTAAACGTCAATTTTTAAACGTGTACACTGTAAACAGCCATATCCACATTGCCAGTCCTGTGTGCCCATGTACCATGTACATGTAAGTGCACTGAACCACCACCTGCAGAAAATGCAGGGTCAAAGGTCCAAAGTAATTAAAACCGTACTGCCATTTATTCACTTTATCCCTTACCAAAACTTACAAATATCAGACAAGGCACGCATAACAATATACATGTACCTTAACCCTAACAGTCCCGAATGCTACAAAGTACTACTTCGTAGTAAAATGTAGTACTCAGCCCTTCGCTTGTAAGAAGACATGACATTATTATTCTCTAAAGCCATAAAACACAATAGAGAAGACAATGCTGTGCTGTGGCACTACGAATGCATGGTTTCATTGTTCTCTGTGCGAGTAACAATGGAATAAACCTAGCCAGAAATAGTAACTTGTAGCGCTAGGTCCTTCAGGCTGAGAGTGTTACTCAGTATTTTGTAGTACTGAGTATTCTGAGCCAAACAACGCCCGGTACTGTAAGGGTTAAAACACGAGCATGAGACAGCATATAGGTGTCAGCGGTGTGATCCTTATCACCATGATTATTAAAACTGCAGATACATCAGTGCACACAATCTGGTACACTTTTAACCCTAACCGCCAAGCACATTTTTTGGCTTACAGTACTCAGTACTACAAAATACTAAGTAATAGCCTGAGCCTGAAGGACCTAGCGCTACAAATTACTACTTCTGGCTAGGTTACTTCCATTGTTACTCGTACAGAGAACAATAAAATCATGCATTTATAGTGCCACAGCACTGTATGGTACATTGTCTTTTCTACTGTATTTTGTGGCTTCAGAAAACAATGCGGTCATGTCCTCTTACAAGCAGCAGCACTGGTTACTACATTTTACTACAAGAAGTAATTTGTAGTATTATGTAGGGTTAGGGTTAAAGATTAATTAAGGTTTACTAATAATCTGTTTACATGTAGGTCATTAAGGCTCTGAGACAAGAGCTATTTTGAGGTTTGGCAGCGGGTTAATCCCATATTATTACCGATAAGGGAAACTCTTTAGTTAAATGCTGCATCAAACTTGGGACAGACACACCTTGTGCATGAATCGGTTTATATGCATACACAGTGTGTTTGCGGCCAGGGTGTATGCACCTGTACTAGGCTTATTAACCCTAACTGCCCAAAACCTGCCATACTCCAACAGCAGGTTTTGGCAGGTTTTGGCAGGTTTGGTTACTGTAGGAACCTGCTGTTGAATTTTGTGAGACTTGGGATGAAAGGCCCAGGGAGATGGTGTTGGATTCTGTGTGAGTTGGGACACACAGGAGTCATTGTGTGCAGTGTCTGACTTGCTGTACCAATTGTTGGACTATGCTTGATTTTGTCAGGTTTGGTACTGTTCAATGCAAGTCATCCTATACTGCATAGACCCATCCATACCATATCACTCAAACTCCAACGGGCTCATTCTGTTGGAGTTTATCAGGTTTGGTGCAGTAACCTGCATGTACAAGTACATAGACAAGTACATGAACCTGTTGGATTTTGTGAGGTTCAGTATGCTTCATAGTGCAAGAGCCTAGGGGGTTAGGGTTAAAGCTCAATTAATTAATATTTAGTCTGATCATGGAGATACCTCCATGGTCTGATGCATATAACATTAATAACCGAACCGGATGGGCTTACATGTAACAGAGAAGGTTGGTTAAACTGGAGGGTATGTTATCCTAAGGACATCTTGTATTGTGAAACTTACATGTACAGGTACATGTACACTGTATGCCTCCATGATCACACGTAACGTTGGAGAATCTGCAACATACACCTATCAACGGCATCAAATGTTCTTTTTTACGATGTACATGTATCACATACATCCTTGTGTATATTTTGCCTTTGACATCATTCAAAAATACCTACACCAAAAAAACCACCAAATTTTTAACTGTACATACAGACCTGTACAAAAATATCAAATGGAAACTTAACCTTTCATTGGCAGCTTATGAAAACATACATGTACATGCACGATACATGCGGAAGGTATACCATACATATGTACATGTACATACCATCACACACAATCATTCATGAATGTACCATGTCCATGTCCATTTCTAATGTCAAGTAACATCTGGAGTGTCACATGCATTCCTGATGCTACACCTGTCGTAAATCGGACATGGGTGTCTCAAGTTGGCTCAATGAAGGCCAAATCTGTCCTTTCCATTTTAATCACAAACCTGTATCACTTCCCGCAAATAAATACACGTATACCAATGCTGCAGTTCAAATACATACGTACAATATTTACATGCAGAGTTGGTACCCATACATGTACCCGTACGAGGACAAAATGTGGCTGCATAAAGCATATATGTACATGTATGTACATGTATATTGTGATATGGTCCACCAGTTTTGTAGACAAACAGGTGGAAAATCCCTCGTGGGCGTGCAAAACCACTCAGCTCACATCACTACAGCCTGCAATGTAGACCATTCTATCAAAAATAATTCACCAGACACCAGTAGATTTTGTTAGGTACCCAGGATAGATTTTATGTAATAGGAGTATGGTTTATATAGGTTGCCAGAGAAAAAAACAACCAGTGGCTGACAGTTCTACAGGTTGGTATGGACGAGACTGACCTTACTTGGCCCCAACGGTCAACCAACTGCCATTACCTTTTGCGCTCCCAACATGATCAGGTTTCCTCTGTGCAAGTTTTCCCGGCACACGCCGATCCAGGCTACAGAAACAGCAATTCACAACACACACACTCAAAAAAAAACGACCACTCCTTGTGCCACAGAAGGCACACAGTCCCATACATGTAGGTATGTCCTTCAGGTGATGACTTCATAAAATTGAGAGCTAGGGGAGAAAAAACATTGCCTCAGCTCTGAAGGTTCCTTGAAAGACGATATTTTCGGTGACTCAGGTCTGCCGAGTACAGTATCATGTACCGCGTGGGGGAAAAGTAGACACCCCTATAATCAGAGCTCCAAAGTCCTTGCGGCCAGCAAGCCGTGGACGCCGAGATACACGTACATGTACATGTAGTCTATAACGGTATGACTCACACACACACACACGATCCTGCCTGGGCTGGATTCCAAAAGACAATGCCGGAGCTTGGAGGAGCTCCAGGTCGAAAAAAGCAATCTGAGGCACAAGGCTCCAGAGGAAGTCCGTACCAAGCACTGTCTGTGGTTTCCTCTACGACCCTGATCCAAACTAACATCCACATCAATTACATACACTGTAGTTCCCATTTCATTGTCAAAACATGTACATGTACAGTCATGTACATGTACCAGGTATTACACTGCACATACACACGCATGCATGGGCCCGTACTCACCATAATGTAAAGTATTGTGTACGTACATGTATACCTGGTACATGACTGCACATGTCTATGTGTGAGTAATGATAGGAAAATTGTGCTGCATCTTGCATGCACACATAAATTCCTGATTTCCTGTGTCTAGTCTATGCAGCGTGTGCATGTGGTTATAAATATAGACACTGCACCTCAGGTACATGTACAAGCAGTTGCCGGTACTGCAGAAGTTTTCATAAATTGAACCAGTGCTCCGTCCATCTGGCATGCCCTCTGCCGTAACCGTACATGTGCCGTACATCACGTTTGACATGGGCACAGATTGTACTAAAAGCTTACATGTACAACGTATGTATGTAGAACATGAAAGAGTCAGCGCTTGCCAGTGCAACCTCTCTCTCAACTCAGCCGGGAAAACTGTGCTCAAAGGGGACAAAGGCTTGTAAATTTTATGTAAATCCAATTCACACGAGGGTTGACCTGTACACATGTAAATGACAACCCTTATTTGTGTATGTATGTACATGTACCGTAAGCCTATCCAGGAAATAAAAAACCCATCAAGTATGACACATGAGAAAATCAAAGGCAAAGACCAGGGGCATCGAGGCAATTTGCCTCCAATGCCTCAGTGAAATTACACGTATGTTTGGTTTTCATGTGTACAGTAAATTATCTCATCCCTCCTAGTATCATTCAAAATCCATTGAAATGATTAAGGGTTTGGAAGATTTCATAGGGTTGAAGATTGAACTTGTGTAGTAGAGCCTATTCTACATGTACATGTCTCTCTAACTCCTCTCCCAATTCTTTAAAAATCAATGAGCGTTTTTGGTGGATTTTACGGGGTCAAAGGCATCAGCCCAGCCAGCATACAGTACATGTACAATGTGGTCTGGTATGTAACCAGGGAGAAGAGTACGTAGGTTAAATATGAAACACGACCATATTCTGTACACCTGTATCCACGTATGTACATGTACGTGTATACTCCTACAATATCCATGTTCCAAACATGCTCCTTTTCAAGGCCCACTGTATCAGTGTTTCATGGGCATTGAGGATGACCTCCCTCGGTGACCTTCAGTTTTGACAGTTAGTATTATTTTCGCCGGACGTCCAACGGCAAGAATGCAAGCCATCCAGGAAGGATCAAGGGTTCACATTTCCTCCATCCTATCCAGGGAGCTCAGTCTCTGGCTGTGTTGGCTCCCTGTCGGATATCCACAAACATCTCTACCTCCGTTGTGGAATTTTTTTTTCTTTTTCCTACTGCATGATGTAAGCAGTTTTGTACATGTAGCTTTTGAAGGGTTTTTGGCAATGGCTCTGTGCCATAACAGTTGGGGGCTATGGCATCCAGTCCTGAGCATTTAAAACAATTCATTCTCCTGGACGAAGAGAGGCACATATAGAGCAAAGTGATCCACCCACAGTGACCCACCATTCCTTCACCAGGGTGAAGTACATGTACCCGTACAGTAGGTAGCCCCAGAATGGTAGGGTCAGACGTCTGCCCTGCTCCCTCCGTCTACCTCGCTCGAGGGAGCAGGGCGGACGTTGGACCCCACAGTTCCAGGGTGCACAGCAGGTAACTTCATATCCCTGGAACAGAGGGACTTCCACTGATCATGTTCATGGAAGTTCCACAACTGTCACTGCCTGTCACTACCAAAGCTTTCTGCGGACGGAATTTAGACTCTGAATCACTTTGAAATGTAAAAAATGTGCAAAGTGTATAAAAAAGTAAGAGACGGGAATTGACAAACATCGTGATGACCTACATGTACATGCACTCCAGGCCCTGGATTGGTGGGTCACATGCCACCAGCTGCTGGATTCGAACCCTTGACCCCATCACGTGTTACAATGTACATGTACATGAACCATTTAGCCACATGCCATAATGTTAACATTATGTTATCGGTACTGTTACTAGTGTTAAGAGGAGACTGGCAACCTACAGTAACACTAGCAAGATTTAACTGATCAAATTATAAAAAGGACTAAAAACTAATCGAACAAAGGACATGGGCCTACACGTATACAACCATACATGTACCTGTACATGGCTGCTTTTAATTAATAAGACTGATTCTAATTTAACGGGAAGGGGATGTGTGACATCAATACCTTTTTTGTGATGGTTCTGATTTTTTAAATGCACAGAGATTTGAATGTGATTTTAATTAGTGATGGGTAAATGGATTGGTAAATTTACTAGCTTTTCATGTTTTGTTTGTTCTATGTGTAAATGTGTCCAAACTTAAGGGACCCCAATGGAAATAAGCCCGTGTCATTGGCTTTCTTGGGTTATTCCAAAATGAATCAACCGTCTCTTGTTTTCTCTATACATACAGTACATACAATTGTTACTTAATTGATTGATTTCTGAATAAAATAATAATAATGCACATGTACAAGTTCAAATAATCTATGCAAAGCACTGTGCATATACCGGTACATGTATGTGACACTGCATGCACGTACATGTCCATGTAATCCATACATGAAACACTATACAGTCGAACCTCGTTAATAAGACTAAGAGGTGCTTGGCAAATTACAGGTGCATGTACTTTGTATTATCAGGAATCAGAAACAACGGAAAACAAAGGGATTGGGACCTCAAAATGTCCTCGTTCAAAGCAAAATCTTATATTAACTGCGCTCTTATTAATGAAGTTTAACTGTAATGACACCCATGTACATTCCCTATGTTCATGTACATGTACACATGCACATTATCCATGAACACGGCATACACAGTTGATGTTGAAACACAAAACTCCTTCTTTCAAAACAGAAACCGTACATGTACATGTACCTCAAGTACACATGTACATGTACACTAATTAACCACCAGCAAAACTGAGTATCAATCAGTCCTGGTTTAATGATTAAACAAACTCGGTCACGCCAGTGCATGTCCTTCTCACCCGCTTCACAGTGCGCCCAGGTTGCCTTGCTATCCAGGTTTGCTTTGGGTTTCAGCAAATCTGGGCAGCATGCAGGCACAGGGCATGCATTCGTTCTCTTCTGAGCAAGGCTCACATTTTAGTATGTATCAGTACATTGTACTTTAGTGAGTCTAATTCGAAATTTTTTTTATTTCAGTTGTCCGTGTTCGTGGAAGAAAAAAAAGTTGGTTCACAAATCAACAATAAGCCTTTTGTACATCTGTAAATTTGAATAAAATCTGGTACACTGAGCTTTCTGATTGCACATGCACATAACAATTTGAAATCCCCAGACTAAAGACACTGTTGCCATACCTCGTGATTCGAGGCAAGCTTTTGCATAGCGACCACCATCTCTGGAATGGACTGGTTCCTTTGCGCCCTTCTTATCCACTGAAAACAGTGAATTGGTGCAAGGCGTCTCTTATGTAACTAAGCAAAAGCTTGCCCCGACGCACAAGGTACATGTATAGCAATAATGTCTTTTAATAGTATGGAGAATTCAAATTTTTATGTTCATGTGAATTAGAAGAAGGCAGTGTACCAGATTTTATTCAAATTCTCGCAAAAGGCTTGTGTGCATCTCAATGAGCAAGTATAAACACTACATGTTAAATTAGAATACTCGTTACATGTACCGGTACATGTATTTCTAATTCTCGCTTACACAAGAAAAAAGACTTCCCCTTTGAAGGACAGACAATATGGATGCATGAAACTTGAAAGTCTTTATAATTTCATGGCACAATTAATGAACGGGGTATGGTACTACAGTACACGTACATGTACAGGTTAACATGGATGAACCCATGGACATCGCAAGGGGAGGCAGGGGGTACATGTACCGGTACTTCTTCCACCCCCCCAAAAAAGGTAAAACAAGAAAAAAGAAGAAACATGAGCAATATAAAAAAGGAGGATAAAAATCACCAATTTGCCAGAAAATACAAGTACATGTACATCACAACTGACCCCTCCCATCATGAATAATTCATTAGTTTGCAGCCTTTGACCCCCCTCCCTGGAAAAACTCCTGCCCTTCCCTTTTCTGTGTATATCACATATAGTACATGTACATATTGTACTAGAGTCTACAGGTAGAAAGCATACATGTACAGTGTACATGTACATTACACATGTAAAGTTGGCCATGCATATGCAGCAACTGAATCAGCCAGGACCCAATTAAGTAGCAACGTGTTAGTGGGCTTTGACAAATAACCAGCGGCAGGAAATTCAACGTCAAATTGATACACTCTAAATTTGCAAGTCCAACACACTATCGGGTACCACTTCACGACGTTACTGTTTACATTTTGAGGGAACTTCAGCACTGTAACCTCAATTTATTGCAGCAGTAAACTGAACCTACTAGTACATGTACACGTAAAATGTAAATACACAATAAACTTTTTTTTTCAAGTACACTAAAATACAGGAACTAAGTCTGGAAAGTGACCCTTGCCCTTTGGGTACTCTTGACACGCACCATGTACACACGCCTACATGCTTTGCTCTCAAGAGAGTCGATGAACCACATCAGAAAATCTAGCACAAACCTCACTCCTATTCTGCGTATACATCAAGTGTCAATGCAGGAGCACAATGGAAAAATGTACCAGGACACAAGATTGTCTTTCCAAGAGCTGCAGGCTGTGAGTGAAATCATCTATCGGTGCATGCACTGGTATACGATGCCTGCACACTCTGCTGAGGGCGCTGTTTGGTCTGCTTCTGACAGCAGTATCGGTGTACAATGTACGGTACTTACTCCACCTGTGTTCTCCCTGAGCCGGTTTTTCTTTGCTGAATACTCCAAAATAAGCCAGCACACGGGAGGTCAACTTCACACTCTGACGAGTGCAAAGTTTCATTCATTTTTGTAGGGCATCTAGCCAAAGTCACTAATTCAACAAACCACCATCTACATGTAGTTGCCAAATCTGCCTGATACGCAATGTTATAATGTTTATGACGGCAATGTTGAAAGTAATTTCATGAGGTAAAACATTGACTGCTTTCTTCAACAAGGTAAAGCCAAGTGGAACAGTACGTGTACTGTCAACGAATGAAATTATTCTTTCCTGGACATCTTGCAAATTGCTCACACAACTAGACAGCATATGAGTGCGAAGTCTGGTTTGTCCATGAACTATTTCAAAGTTACACCCCGTTCTACCAGCTCTGTGTTGGGGATGCATGTGCCATGAATTACCCGGTACATGTACATGTAGTTATAAATTTTCACGTCACGTGATCACTGAGCAATTCACCAATCAAAAACTACTGGCAGGACTGATCACGTTCTCAATCCTACAAAATCGTCAAAAAATCTCCCAGTGGTTTATGAGGAATTTCGGAGGGTTCACGTTTTGATAAGAATGCTTGAAACTATTTCTAAAATCTCTGACACGGATACTGAAATACAAGAATCGTTCCTTACGTTAGACACCACAGAGGTTCAGTACATTTGGGCACTATTAAAAGCATCGTAAAGTTACATGTAGTACATACATGCACATACACTTCCGTACGGTAGTTGTGGGGATATACACTCGACACTTCGCCCATTTTGAGGGGACCAAAAATGTCGTGAGGACTCAGAAATGTCCCCACAACTCGGTTCAGATTTCCCTAACAAAAAACTTTTCCCCTGAACGCGGTGAATGCCTACCCACAAGTACTGGTATAGATGCATGTACATTGTACATGTATGGCACATGTCCGGCTCTTCGAATGGCCTTGGAGAAGGCTTATATACACCTGTATGTATGTTTATACACATCTTAATTGACCATTCATTGCACAAGGAAGTACCAGAACATTTACAACTGAAACTACTCATAGTTAACCTTTAATGAAAAAAAAAAAAAATTCACTCTGCACCATAAATAGAAATTCACCTCAATATCCCCAAACAGTGAGATTACCAGGAGATTACACTGTACATCTCAAAACATGTTAAACTCAGCATCACCAGTGTTCTCCAAGAATTACCCCGGTAAACTTGGTGGGACTGATACAGTGTGTACGTTTATACTGAAATAGGCATGGGGTAGGGGCAGGGGCAAAGGCAGGAGCATGGTGGGGGTGGAGGCAGGGACAGGGGGAGTAACACCTTAGCACTGGGTTCAGATCCACTTACATTTAAGACCCCCCCCGGCTAAAAAATATTTTGTTAGTTCAGGTCCAAATTATTTCATACCGTTAGTTCCATACCATAATGGAGGTTGCTGGGTTTGTTGTTTTTTTTCCTCCAAAAAAAAATGGAAGCAATCTTGGACATTCGTAGTTTTGTGCAGCACATGCCGAATTTAATTTGGCAAACAAATTTAAAAGATCCGTGGATGATTTTGAAACACCATGGGAGACAAACAAAACTTGGTTAGCTGCCCGGCTACCGTACATGTGCTTCTGTAGGTTGGAGAGCACTGGGGCCAATTTCATAGTGCTGCTCACGCAAAAATGTGCATAAGCATGGAAAAAAACTTGCTTGACAATCAGGTTACCAGCCAAAACTTCTTGTGATGTACATATATTGTTTTGGAATGGTCTTTTGGTTAGCATGACAATCACAAAGAGTTTAAGCTGGTAACCTTTGTTTATTTATTAAGCAAGGTTTTTCGTGCTTAAGCAAATTCAGAAAATTACCCAATAACGCAATTGCTTGGACTCTTCGGCCTTTCAAGTTGCAAATACAATTACACATTTTTTGTACTTATTTCAGAGAATAGAAATCAAACACAGTGTTTGACAAATTTCATGACTTTTCCAGGACTGGAAAACAAAAACAAATTTCCGTAACTTTTTCATGACTTTTCCAGGCCACAGGAACCCTGCCTCTTCCTGAATAGGACAAAATGGAAGTAAATGTACTCAACTGTTAAAAGAGCAAAATCATTAAACACACAACTTTGCTCAAGCCCATCCAATAACTTTACCACTTCATGGAAAAAAGATTTTCTACTGAGATATTTCCCTTAAACTAATTCAGCTTTTGGAAAAAGCACTAAAGTTTGAGCTTCGACCATAAGAAATCAAACCGTACAGCGTACGACTTTTGTCAGTTTGCAGAGTAACAGGCATCTCCAGATGCAAAATTATTTAATTCAAACTCAGGGGCAAAGCTCAAAATTACTTGTAGTTTAACCCTAACCCTCCAGGGTACTTCCGCGAGAAACCCTGCCTGACACATCAGATTGCACCATTTGTCAAAGTGGCTTGCCTGCCCAGAGTAACAAGATCCAATAGGTCAACTCTCCCCAAGGCCAAACTACCAAGAAGTCTGTGGTTGCCAGTCACCACAAGATCCAACAGTGGCATTGTTCAATGGCACACATACATTGTACATACAGTATATACAGGCAGCTCCCATTGTCTCAACATGGCCAGTTTGCTCAGCTGCAGTTGATTGCCAAGTGCACCAGACATTTACACCTGTTGCGTTATGCTGCATCTGGCAAGGTTTGGGTTAAACTTTGTCACTGGATGATTGGAAAATCCCGACCCACCTTTTCACCATAAAATCTAAGCAATCCTCATAATTCTCATGCACAAGAAGAAAAAAGACAGCAGCACCACACGTCAACTGTTACAAATGCTCCTAATGTAACATCATTACCAACTATTCGCTCCAAGCTGGAATACAAAAGAGGACGTGTTTTGAAATGAAACTGACACTCCTTTGGTACCCATTCACCGCATCTATACGTGCAAGTTTATACGCGTTTGACGCAGAGCTTGCCGAGTATGAGCAAAGAATTTAATCTAGAATGTACGAACTTTGCGTGCCCGCCAAACAGGTGCAAGAACCTGGTTGGACAACTTAGTACTACCTGCTTTTCTTTCGTCAGTGAGGATGCGCCGCAGCTCAGGGTGGACAGTGCAATAGTTGGGCCAAACCAATTAATTACAGCACCGAATTTCAGTGTACGTGTACATGTATGTATACCACAGCCTGTGTCAAAGTCACTTTGTTTACAACTCATGCTCGTCAAAACAAGTTTTTATTTGTGGCATACATGTAGATGAACTGTTGGATTGGAATTATTTGGGATGAATTATGTCAAGTGTGAGTTGTTTTAACTTGGAGAAGGTTGAGAAATTTTCCACAGAAATTTCCCAGCAACAGTTGGGCCAGCCCAACTGCAGCTCTTTAGTGGGGATTGTCCCCACTTTGGTTAGGACAGATGCTATAGGCCTAGTGTGGTAGTTGGGGCACAACATACCATCCCACGGTCCCTGATACTGTTCAACAATGACAATGCAACGCAATGCAATGCAACGCAGTGCAACGCAATGCAACACAGCGACGATGTCGGGGGTGATCAGTTGATATAAGCAATCGTTCTTTTTTGCACAATCAGTAGATCTTATTGCATGATACATGTATATTGATATTACCACCATCAGCCACAGTGTCAGCCAATCGCCTTTTCTTTCTTATTAACGGTTGTGAAAGATTGTTCCAAAAAGGAAGTAAAGCTGGGGATTTCATGCAGAATCAACCAACTGCACTGCATAATCGGTCGATCATGCAGATAGGCCGATCGCACCCAACATCACATGAGTACATCTATGACTTAACAAGCTTGACCACACTGACTACGCCTGTGTATAGTCCCTCCAATCACATTTCGTTTAAACCACAATAGAAATGGGCAGCTCTTACTAATCACTATCAGTATAACTTCAACACATGAAAGTAACGTCAACATGGTCAACAAACCATCAACACATCCAAAATGCAGTCTAAATCAGCTTCTTTTTAATTGTGAACATATTTTAGAGGCGTCTATGCCGTGTCAACGGTAAGCCCTACTCTGCATGTTGACAGTGTGCTGACAGTAATTATCGTTAGTTAGTCATGACTTGTTCTAGTAAGAAAGTAGTGAGTATACACGTAGGCCCAGATGTACAGTAGGATGGGTTTGCACATTACAACATGCATTCCATGGCAATGTTATTGACAGTGACTACTAGTAAATGGCCTGCGCATGTTGTACGATCGTACAACATGCAGCACAAGTTCCTGTGCGGCAGCGGTTTGGCGGTATTGCTACATTACGTTAGTTGGCCGTGTTGTCAGCATTATGCCATGGTTATGGTCAACATCACGGTCAAGTGAGCATGCCTAACTCGTCAAGCGAAAAAACATAGGCTTTACTTCAGGCCCATGCACATGATGGACAGAGAAAACAGAACATCTAACATGAAACATTGTCCTGAGTGTTCCATGGCTTCCTACACTAAGTCTCTCAACACAAAGTCATTAAATCTGAGATTGAGACAGCGTGACCCACAAAAACGCCAGTGTCAAGTCAGGAAGTTCATCACTCACCTGCTTCGCCATCTTGACTTTGGGATGTTGTGTCACGTGACGTAATCTCGCCAACCACCGGCGGTCCCGACCCGGTGGGGTAGCCCAGCTGGCCCTCTCTGATGACACCCACCTCTACGTAAATGGACCTTTGGCTTTGGAACTTCTTCTTCTAGTAAAGCTTTCCTCTTTTTTTATAAAAAGCATTCAATGTAGGGTGTGAACTACCGGCCTAGGTTTAAGTATCACATAAACGGCTTTTTTTATTAAACCCTAATTACTGTGACAGAGCTTATTATTCGGGCCCCACGCCACTGAAGTGAGGGTGGTGTCCCCAAAGCCTCCTTAGTTTTGATTCATGGTGCGGTACGGTACACACGCCCAAGTGACTCAGTCCAGCGCGACTGTATAGCGCCACCACTAATTGCCACGGTTGTACGAGCACAGTATTTTTTCGCTTGTCACCCGGCGCCCAAATAGGGGGGGCACGAGCGAACTTAGATGCAGCAAGGTATGAGACGGAGAGAACCCCCCTGCTTTGTGTTGGTTATTGTCTCGCAGGAATCTGGGGAATTCTTTTCAGACATCTTGGGGGGATGTGTTAAGTAACAATAGTCTGGAATGTGAAAAAGGATTGGACATGTGGGGGGGTACCCCTCGGTCTCATTTCTTGCTGGGTATACGAGCGAAACAACCGTGACCGGTTTTAGCTCGACGATATTGCTCACGTTGTAGACGTGGAATGCCCCTGCCCAAAGCGCCTTACCAGGGAAACGAATGTAGGTGTGAGCATCAACCACTCTGGAATGAACTCCCTGAATCCCTGAGAAGTGACATTGTAAATAAACCTCTCCATAACAGGATTCATTCTCAATGATCGCACTTGTTTTTGGTTGCCTTAGAATAGTAGCTGTAGCAATGTGCAAATTAATGTAGCCATTAATTATAACGAATTTTTAAATCAATTTTGTTAATTGTAATTGTCTCCATTTACTGGTATGGTTCCCTTATGCATATTTTTAATCCCTGATCTTTAAGTCTGAACTCCCTGTATCTCTGAAAAGTGATGTTGTCAATCAAATTATCCATAACTGGGTTAATACTTTATGGTCGCGTCTGTTTTCTGATGATTAAATTAGCAGCATGTACCAATGTATAAGAACAGAACCACATGCCGCTGAACTCAACCAAGTAACGTAATGCACCGTCACCCTGTTCCAGAAACCAAGCTTTCATTCCTTACTACGGGTACTGAACCTCTGCAAATTGTCAGCTCCTACAAATACCTTGGTGTTTTTTCTCAGCGACTTTAAGTTACATGGACAAATTATATTAACATGATTCGTTCAACATGTTCCAAACCTGCTGGTTTCATTCAACGCACTGTGCCAAATCCAGAAATGCAGCAGTTTTCTTGAAACTTTTCCAATCTCTTTGCAGGACTGTTCTTGAATATGGGTCAGCAGTTTGGTTACAACATCAGAAAAACTATATCCAATGTACTGAGGCGGTTCAGCCACGCTTCACAAAATCTCGCCTTCTTTACAATCTTTCTACCTCCCTCCCCTCTCCTATGAAGAACGCTTGTCTAAACTTAACCTCCCCCTCTTCCGTCAGACTTGTCTTCTGAAGTGTTTCCTTTGTCATCAAATACCTCTTCAAACATATGAACATCCCGTCACATTTTCTTCCACACCCTAATACAAGGAAGACAGACACCTTGCTCATCAAACATCAATACTTCCGCACCAATTGTGTGAAATTGTCTTTGTTTACCCTCTTTCCCGGGTTGTTTAATTTGCTTCTCCATGACCTTTGAGACTTTTGTCTAGAGCCCTCTCTCAAAGGCTTCTTCCACTCTTTCCATGAACACCTCTTTAACCAGGGTCCTATCATCCATGCCTTGTAGAATATCCAGCTTCATCCCGTAAGGTTTCCCGTTTTTTAAGGCTATAAGTACGTGTATTTTGTTTTACATTGTTTTCCACTGCCTTGCAAGAACAGGTATTTTTCTCATACATGTACGTGCACTTAAAGTAATTTAAGACGTTCATTTTCTACTTTCAAATTTTGTTTTATCCATAGTTTTATCATTTGAAAAAAGTTCATCAACGCTTTGCTGTATTTTTATGCTATGTTACGTTAATATTGTTTTATTTCCCCCTTTTTTACATTTATAATTTTCCTAGTTTTGATTATTTCCTGTTTCCTATTTAACCAGTTGGAGAGCCCTTCGACTGACCCCATGTTGCTTTTATTTTGGGCAATCCAGCTGGAGCTGGTTAAATTGCGCCCCTCGAGTTTTCTTTCTAATTTTTCTATGTATCTTCCGTGAATAGAATGTCTTTGTAAGTGTATCCCCAAAAATGAAATAAACGAAATGTTGCTATTAATTATTGTAATTAATTACTTTAATTAACTTTGTTAATTTTTATCGCTTTTATTTATTGCTATGGTCCTTTATGTATTGATATTTTTAATTGTTGATGTAAATGTCTGTATTTTTTTTAAAACGTCAATAGTATTGGAAAGGAAATCCTCTGTGGGTCAGTTATTTAGTTAAGTTTTTCTTTTCCTGGCATTTGCTGATGGCTTACTTTGTATAGTCCTTGTTTTTACTTATGTCGATATATATATACACCTTGTCTTTGTATCGTGCGTTTCTGCAGGCCGAACCATTAACCTAACTGTCCACTAAGCTGTAGATTTCGGTACTAACTATCGATGCACGTTCAAAAGCGGAAAACTAGGCCTACTGTTCTGCCGTTTCTTTACCCTCTCTGTCCTTCTTCCTCAAAAATGATTGAAGTCATTTGAACCTATTGTACTTTGTTATCAAGTTTCCAGAAGGCTTTTTACATTATAATGATGTTCTTCTAAGTTGATTTTGACGGTCTGACCGAATTGCGCCCTGAACGAGCCCTGTGTGTTGATAATTTTCGTAACGAAGTGCGAACAGGGCCTCCGATCCACCTCAAACTAGGGCCCTCTGTAATGAATGGCAATTCTTACGTGGCAAGTACGTCATTTGTGGCGGTTCCTTTTAAACAGGCCTATTGACTGTGTGCAGCACTAAAATGAAGACACATGGGGGCAGATCGGGGGGGGATATCCCCCACTGTTTGGGGGGTGGGCTTCTTAAGTCATTCTCTACACACTTTTTCGGCGTGAGAAAAAGGCGGTTTGTGAAATTTTGTTGGGGACTTCCCAACAACCAATATATGGAGAACTTGTTGCTTGGTGAGCAAGCGTCAATGAAAGTTTGTGCACTTGTGAGTATTGTAATCTGTGTATACTTGATTCCTGACTGAAAAAAAACTCACTGAGAATAAGACAAAAATATTTCGCGACTTTGTTGCTGATGGTGTGAGGCGCGCACGAATCACTTGGAAATGGAAATGAATAAGTCAGATGAAGTCGTTGCTGAAATTTGCCAGGAACCCTCGGTATCTATTCGGGAGAGTTTATTGTTTTATTGGTTTCTTTGGTTTTGTTTTGCACACGGGATTATTTCTAATTGTCTATTTATTGCGCGCTCTGTTGATTTTGAAAATTGTCTATTGTAGTGCAGGCGGACCACTGAATTTTTTATTTATTTTTTTACACAGCACGCTAAGAAAACCCGATTTATTCAAAGGAAAGTCCGACCTTTCAACAGGGACATTTGTCACGAGGTATGAAGGCTGGTCTTTCCTCACGAATCGTTTTACGCAATCGCTTGACAGCTGTGTAATAAAAACTGGGCCGAACATTAAGTTCATTTGGGCAATGTACCATTGCATTTGGGGCCTTGTCCCCAAAGGCTGATGTATTTCTGACAACCGCCTACGGTGCGAGACTGCAAAGATGGGAAAAATCGTGCTGCAGGAGACGAGGTTGTTTATGTGATGTGGCATGGGGGTTGCGTCTGGGGATTTAACCTATAGTCTGGTGCAAGAATGCGCGTAACCAGATAACGTATAAAGGTTTTCAATCGGTCAGGTCGCTATACCAACACTTTTTATCATTGAATCTGCACCTGATCGCGTTGTCCAACAACTTTGACTCTGAAACACGCCCATTTTCCGCCGAATGAGAGTTCTGATTGAGACAGATTGTAGGCACATCCGAAGAACTTATAGATTCCTCCCAAACTGAGTGAGTTTGTTTGTTTTTGGTAGTCCTAGAACTTCATCTTGTATGGGGTTCGGCGAACGTCGCGAACTCCGTTCAAAACAACTCCACAAGTTGTACCGGCATGAGTACATGTATGACCGGTCGGCCGGGTACGTTTTTGGCAGAGCCTCCGTTACCGGCAATGCTGTGGTTTCAAACATGTCAAAATGGGCGTTTACAATGTAGCTAGCAGGAGCCTTTGGCCCGATTGTATAGCTGTACTTAGCAGTGCTTAGCAGAACATTTGTGCTTACCTTAGCAGAAAATTTCACTAACTTTTTCTGGCATGTCACTTGCCGCGGGCCCGGGCATATCTGCGCCTAAAGTGATTTGGGCATACAGACATGACAGGCAGTAATGTAGGGGCCTAAGCATGCTATGCCTACTACTGATAGGGTCAGTGTGGGTTACTTCCTGAATTGAACAGTAAGGCACTACTCCGTAGGCCTACAGACATGACAGAGTAGCTAGCGCTTAGTGTACGTAAAATCGTGTTCCCATAATTAAGTGTCAGTGTGTGCCCTTGTTCTTAGAATCTTGAAATTTCAGAAAAGCTCTGTGAGATTTTTGTAAATCATCGTAAATTTAGAGTTGACAGTCCGTACACGTGCACTTCGCAGAGGTTATGCTTACAGCCTCAGGGTCACATAAGCATTATGGGTATTTTGTGTGATTTTTTTTGGTGACCTTAGATGTATCACCCCAAACAAAGAAGAAGTGGCAATCATTGTATGGTAATGAATGATGGCACGTAATGTACTGGTACGTGTAATACACGTAGTTGCCACGCATGGCCATGAGCTAATGTGCAGTTAACATGTGCTCACAGCGACTTGGCGTTTGCCCCTAAAATCATGTTGTAACCTGTAGTCAATGCCATTTCTTGATTCTGCATGGAGTGGATTGGACTGATTCCAAAAAGAGTACCAAAACTTGACGTCGTCTTGACTAGGAAGTGTACTCCAAAGAAATGGATTACATTTCGGCTGTGCTGAATATCCGAATATTCAATTGATTATCAAATTTGCCAAATTTGAATTGTCAAATGAAAAACTCACAAAAGGAAGGGAGAGATTTCTTGTTTAATGAGAAAAAGTTGCACTATGGAGGCTTGTTTCAAGCAGATTCAAATGAAAAGTGACAGAAATCTTACAAAGATTCAAAAAGTAAATTATTTATTAAAAAATCTAAAAGGTCTAGAAATTTTCAACATGGCAAGAAGTTTGCCTCTTAAATTTTGCTAAATCATGGCTGGAGATATCCCAACACCTGACAAGCTACATGTATTCAATGATTATAATGTACAGAACTTTGCAACTGATTTTTTGCACACGGTTTGTTCATCAATAACCTGCTGGTGGGTACGACCGAATATTTGGATATTCAATCGAATTAAAGGTCGAATATCCGAAGAGTGAATTGTTTGAACTGACTCGATCCGCCCTAGTTCTCGCTCTAATTGTCTTTTACACTCATTCAGGTAATCATGGTAATTGGGCACTTGACGTACATGTAATGCACTTCAGTACACTTTGCTGGACCAGCCTAACTGTTACACCATGAGTCAGCATCGTCAAACTTTTGCTGAGACCAGAGTTTGGACAGATGATCCACGTTAACTTGGGTAATGGTTGTCGTTGGTGTTTACCAGAATTTAACCATTTTTATCTCCGAACTCAGGTCAAAACAAACAGGAGACGTGTGAAACTTAAAAAAGAAAGAAAGATGAATGTAGAGTCCTTACGCCAGAAGCTGTCTCAGTATGGCCAGCAGCACCTCCTGGAGTTCTGGCACCAGCTGGACGCCGACCAGAAGGGCGCCCTCTACCGGGATATCGAGAGCACGGACGTGGCGGAGCTGATGCGGTCCTTCAACATGGCCATGGAGGCGGCCAGCGAGACGGAGAAGGTAGACAGCCAGATGGAGCAGACGCCCTCCGAGTGCTTCGGGTCCATGACCAGGTCAGGAAAGGAAAAGGAAAAATGGTATCGGGAAGGTAAGGCTAGCCTTTGTTTTTTTCTATACAGTGAAATTTGCATAAGATGACAAATAGGTTTTCAACGTGAGTTCTTTTGCAGATTAATTTATGGGAGTTCCACCCATCTTATAAGCCTGAATTTTGCATTAGAGGTACATATATTGTAGAAGAAAATCCGTGGTCGAAATGTATTCAAGATTTAGTGGGAAAAAAAATGAAAATGAAAAAAAAAGTTGAGGTCTATTGGATTTAGGACAGCAAAATGGAAATTGAAAAGAGAAACAATCACAGAAACTTTGTGAAAAAGTCGTTGTTTTTGGTTTGGCTCACCAGCAATATGGTATTTGAGGTGCTAGAATTTGGAGTGTTTGGGGGTCTGCATGTGTAAATTTGTATGCTCAAAATGCTATGTGCTCAGTCGTGGTGAATGCTCCCAAAGTTACCGGAAATGCAGTAGGGAGGAGATGTTTTATATCAGAATGTTCCTTAATACTCCAACGTTAAGCTTTGTACAAAAAAAGGTGTAAAAAAAACTTGATTGAGACATAAATGTAGATGAACATCTACTTGATTAAATAAGAATTAGTTCTTGTGAAAAAAGGAAGGAAACGCTCTCACTCGGTGTCTAAAAACAACATTCTATTCAACTTATTTACATTCTAAGTGTACTTTGTACAGCTGTTTGTGTCATTTCCACTCATTGTTTCGGTGTGTCGAATTGATGATCAAACGGATGTTGTGAAATATCATCCGATGTGTTTGTCATGTAAAGGTTTATCGTGCAATGTAACAAAAGTTCTTCAGGAGCTTGTTTGTAAGAACCCTCCATAAAACAACCAAAGTTCAGAGTTCAGTTTGTTCACTACGATTGTTCTCTGCTCGATCCCAGCGATTGTTTCATTTCAAAATCAATGTTGTTTATAAACTGACAAGCAGTCGAGTGGTTTGCTGCTGTTTATGAGGTACCGTGCCTGCATCAAGTGTCTTATCGGGCCACCTGCCCTGACATGTCTGCAGACAGGCAATTTGGACAGGCAGTTTGTGGCTTGTTCAAACCCCCCTCCCAATTTTTGTTACATAAATCTCTGGCAAGTCTTCACATTTCCTTCCAAAATAGCACCAAGAGACTGTGTCTATTTCAAAAATAGCCCCTAGGACAGGACAGGCAGTTTTTAACCTTGGCTCAGAAGGGAAGGGCAGAAGTTTCCATCCTAGATAAAACCTAACCTACATACTGTACATTATGTAGGTTGTAAATGTGCGTTAGAAATTATGGCCTGGACTTATTGAGAATGCACTGTTTACAGGTATATATTTAGATATTGTGGGTTTCAAGGAGTTTGCACAGATAGGTACAGGTCTGAGTGTTATATTGCACATGCAATATCTCGGTCTCTGATATGATATAAAGTGTGTGAAAGGCCATTATCAAAAATTTACCAGCGCTTTTATTGAGAGAAGAGTAGTCACTTTATATTTTGAAGTTTGTCTCTGAGATACTGGGGACAAAGTACAGGTGTACATGTATGTTTTATGTATGTATGCGTAGGCGTGGCATACATACATGTAGTGTGGACCTCTGCACAAAAGAAGTCCACATAATGTAGGGTGTGATGGCATAGTGTGGACTCCCCCACGTCCACACAATGTTTTCTCCTCTCTGAAAAACAGTTTCAGAGGCAAATTAGGGTCAAAGTTATCTGTAGCAAAATGAAGAGGAACAGTCCAGGAAATCATACATAATCAGTTGTGTTGAAACATTTATTGCAGAGTTTTTGTAGGAACCTCACGTATTTTGATGGTTTTACGTATCTCATTGCTGCCTCCAAAAGCCAAATTTGTCTCAACAGAGGATTTTGGAGATCTACATGTATGTACATGTATGTTTTATAATGGAAGTGTACATTCTGCACACAAAATGTTTGGATAGGGTTATCCACAGCTTCAGTTCTCGTTATTCAAGGTGTACACCTGCTGGCCAGCACAGCTGGCAACAGTTAATTGAATCTCACAGAGCAGAAAGAAAAAAACAAAAAAGTCAATACCTGCACATTTCAGTGTAAGCACCTGTATACACAATGTATATCATGCACATTCTGCCGTGCACAAAACCCCAAATTGTGAATCCAATTCATGGCAAAGCTTTTACTGGCTGAGCATTTTACCGAGTCATTCTCAAACCACTGTGCAGGAATACCGATGGCTTATTTTCTCCTGCAAGAGCTCGCTGAGTCCTGTGTGAATTATGTAATAGTGGCTACATGTACATCATAGAGCATAAACGGTACCTTCCTTAATTTTGCAGAATTGTCCAAAGTCTCTACAAGGATTAATTAGAATCTTAGAAAGGGTTCTAAACGGTCAGTGTACAATGTATGTACCTGTGCTGATACCTTGAAGTGACCTTCTGTTTAAGTTGTCAGTGCCAAACTTTACAATCTACATGTAGCAGACAGTCCTAAAGTCCTGTTGTTGCTTACAAACATTGTTCTCAACACTGGGCCAGTTGCTTCCTTTGAAGTACATACAATGCGAAAGGCAAAACTCTATTTTAATCTCTTAAAATCAAGTTTTAAAAATGAGATAAATACAGTCGTGGTCAAAGGGCTACTGTACATGTTCATATACATGTATGTACTGAAAATCCCCAAAATGAAGGCTTTGCTTTTTCTTGATAATCAATTCTCTTTCTTTTGCTGATTAGCCAGCTACATGTACATGTAACACATCCACTTTATTCACATGAACCTGAAAGTATTTGTACAGTAAATATTCTGACTGATCAGCTATAGAAGAGTAGCCAGGAATACTTAATGATAGAAAATGTCCTGTGTACATGTAATCACATGTACAGGTGTAATTAAACACTTATACATGTACATGTAATTACATGTACAGGTGTAATTAAACACTTACATGTACAATCCAAGTTTACAATGCACATGTGTGTAAACTGAACCTGAACTTTATGTTTCAATTCCAATCCGTTCCAAAGAAGAGAATGAAAATCTACTTGTATGCAGAAAATATGGATACATTGTGCCTAGGAAAATAAAATATGTAAATGCCGTGGTACCCGCTTGGGTCCAAAGTCATGCACTGTCACATGGCAGACACCAGAACCACTGAACTGTTTCACTCTAAAGAGAGATACACCTGCTTTTGCGATTCTTATGCAGGTCTGAGGGAAATAGCCAAGGGCCACTGCGCCGTCTTGCTGCTGGCTGGCGGTCAGGGCACCAGGCTCGGGGTCAAGTATCCCAAGGGTATGTACAACGTGGGCCTGCCGTCGGGCAAGACGCTGTACCAGCTCCAGGCGGAGAGGATCTTGAGGGTCCAGCAGCTGGCATATGAGATGCACCGAGAGCGAGGGGTGATCCCATGGTAATATCAGGCAGGCAGTATACAAATATAACATGGCTTTGGGATGGATAGTTAACTTTAGCTTATGCTGGTAGGCAGTATACAAATATTGATACATGTATATTAACATGGTTTTAGGGTGGATAGTCAATTTTAGCTCATGGTGGTATGCAATGTACAAATATGGCACGGTTTTAGGGTGGATGGTTAATTTTAGCTCATGCTAGTATGCAGCATACAAATGCAACTTGGTTTTAGGGTGGATAGTTAATTTGAGCTTGTGGTGGTATGCAATATACAAATATGACATTGTTTTAGGGTGGATAGATAAATTGTAATTTTAGCTCATGCTGGTATGCAGTATACAAATATAACTTGGTTTTAGGGTGGATAGTTAATTTTAGCTCGTGGTGGTATGCAATATACAAATATGACATTGTTTTAGGGTGGATAGATACATTGTAATTTTAGCTCATGCTGGTATGCAGTATACAAATATAACTTGGTTTTAGGGTGGATAGTTAATTTTAGCTCGTGGTGGTATGCAATATACAAATATGACATTGTTTTAGGGTGGATAGATAAATTGTAATTTTAGCTCATGCTGGTATGCAGTATACAAATATAACTTGGTTTTAGGGTGGATAGTTAATTTTAGCTCATGGTGCTATGCAATATACAAATATGACATTGTTTTAGGGTGGATAGATAAATTGTAATTTTAGCTCATGCTGGTATGCAGTATACAAATATAACTTGGTTTTAGGGTGGATAGTTAATTTTAGCTCATGGTGCTATGCAATATACAAATACAACATGGGTTTAGGGTGGGTAGTCATGGTAAGAGCTTATGCAGTATGCAACTATTTGTAACTTGATTTTCAGAATTTGGGTTAAAATAAGCCTCAGGTTTATTTAATTTCCTGCCATTCAGATGGATTGATTTATCCTGAATTCAGACGGATCTGAAAGATAAAATTAAGTTACTGCAGAATCTGTTGCTGAGTTGTCAGGGAGAAAGAGGTTTGGCTCTTGTTTTTTGGTGGATGTCTTGGTCTCCCTTTGCCTTTCAGGTACATCATGACCAGCGAGCACACAAAAGAGCCGACGGAAGAGTTCTTCCTCCAGCACAACTACTTTGGTCTGCAGAGGGAGAACGTCATCATGTTTGAACAGAACATGCTGCCCTGCTTGTCATTCGACGGCAAGATCCTGCTGGACCAGAAGTGGAAGATCTCTCGGGCCCCAGGTGAGACTCTAGGACCACATCTGAGTCTGTTGCCTTAGAGCTACAGTCCTGGACAAAATGGTTGGGACACGTATCAGTAGCCGCACCCTTTCCAGGTCTTCCACACTCCCCCCCCAGTCAATGCTGTCATCTTGAGCTAGAATGCAGATCGCACATTGAGAGCCACCATTGAAAGGGGGCCAGGAGGTGGGGGGGAGGGGCCAGGAGGTAGGGGGAGGGGGGCAACGAGCTTGGGCGAGAATTGTAGGTCTACAGTGTTGGTCTTCACCCCATTGGAAATGCAAGCAGAGAGTAGACCTAGCCATAGCCGGTAGCTCTGGAAGCCCGCTTCGCACATGGCCTAAGATAACTTCATCCTGGTGACGTCCATTCGCATGCAGTGTACATCATTGCTCGGTGACTTAAATCATGTGTGCTACTTGTTCACGTCCACTGTTTGGCCTTGAGAGTGGCTTGGTAAAGCTGATTCCAGCCAGTGCCAACCACCCTCAGGTCATTTGAAAGTTGCTGTTGGTGGGTTCGCATAAAGTGCGCCACCACTATGGTACGGCTACATTTGTTCAGGAATAACAAGAATAGAATGTTTACGCCTGGTTGCATGTCAGATCAGTTGTAGTGATGTTTGAAAGTGTTTTTCGGTCTTTTTTTGTTGTACAGATGGGAACGGAGGTCTTTACCGAGCCCTTGGGAAGAATAACATCCTGGAAGACATGAACAGGCGGAATCTTCAGTACATTCACGTCTATGGGGTGGACAACATCCTGGTCAAGATGGCAGACCCATGGTTCATCGGCTTCTGCAAGTCCAAGGGTGCAAACTGTGGAGCCAAGGTAATCATGACCTCAATATCGCTCTCCTGAAACTCTGCAAATGGCTGTTAACCTTCCTATGCTGAAGAGAGCGACTGTGGGCACTTCGAAGAATCAAGATGGGTTGCTTTTGAATAAGTAGTTTTCTCCAATTCAGGTGGTCGCCAAGGCTTTTCCAACCGAGCCCGTCGGAGTGGTCTGCCGTGTCAACGGCAAGAACCAGGTGGTGGAGTACAGTGAAATCACGCTCAAGACCGCGGAGAAGAGGGACGAGGAAGGACGGCTCATCTTCAGTGCCGGCAACATCTGCAACCATTTATTCACAACGGAATTCCTGAAAGATCTAATCAGGTGAGGGGACCTTTTGGTAAAGAGCCCAATAGACTTGTGTGTGTGATTAGTTTTTGTTAGTTTTTCCCCACAAAATTGGATTTTATAGTGACTGAACGCAACTGTCTCCAAATTGTTTTGCCGGTATGCACTGTATCTCTTCAATAATGTATAAAAGGTTTGAAAGGTTAAGCATTTGTCGTACTGTATAATTTAAGCTAAATACCATGCAAAAGATGCATAAAAATGTACATGACTTGGTGGTCACCAGGTGGAATCAAGGCACTTGGCATGTGGGTATAGAGGCTTTGCATGGTAGCCATCTTGGAGGGCAATTGTTTTGTTCCACATGGAAGCCTCCTTTGGGCATTCCATGTGGAGCAAAAGCGGTGGCCTGCAAGATGGCAACCATGCAAACCCTCTATATAGACAGAATACACCTGTGGCATAGCAAATGCATCTTAAGTGCCATGTCAGATTGGCTTTGTTCTGGATAGTGAAGCGCTTCATGTATGCGTAACACCTGAATTGAATTGGACCTTTTGGGATTTCAAATGTGCATAATTCAGTCATGATGTCAAATATTCATGAGATACAAACGTATGGCTGTAACCCTGGCCGTGTGCATTTCATTAATCGGGATAATTTAAAGACAACCGGAAACTGGAAGATCAGTTTTTGTGGTCATTAGGCTTAAAGTAACTTCCTGCATCGAAAGGAAATGTAGATGTGTGTAATTGTCATAATTAACTCCAGTGTACATGTTTGCACATGTGCTTGCGTCAGCATTGAACAGATGGCCTTGTCAGATCAGCTGTTGTGGATCATTCAACAGGGTGGGCGTTGCGTATTGATCTTCTCTTTACAAGGCGAACTGTGTGGTGGTAGAAAAATGCACACGTTTGTTCTATCTTCAACAGGATTAGAAATCCAATTTAAAAAAAAAATTTGATTAGCATTCACATGTAGATGTTCAGAGGAAATTCGTGTGATTAGAAGTAATGCCATATTTTCACAAGAAAGAACACTTTGGTAGTGTTTGTCTTAATTGTTACCCACCATCCCAAAACCAGGCTGAAGTCGATACTAATGATGTTGGACAATTCCTCTCCTCCAGTTTTGTTTTTACTCTTTAAAGTGGTAGATGTTAAATCGTTATTCTGTCTGCAGTAAGCTTCTTACGGGTAGTGATAGCTGTAAAACTCCCATGAAAATCTGAACAGTGGAAATTCCATTATTTTAGGGTTATGAAGTTACCGACTTCAGCCTTGTTTGGTTTATGCACAGAATTCAACATAAGTATATACACCTGTAGCTTAGAAATACATATACAAGGCTTTTTTGATAGAGACATGGTGTTGCATCTTGTAGTTAATTAACAGTGAGTAATTTGTCTCGGAGGCAAGGTTTGCCCCAAGTCTCAAAGTTTGGATTTTTCTTGCGATCTAAATACTCCCTGTTTGCTCTTCGGAATTTATGTATGTGAATGAATTTTTTTTTTAGGGAATGTTCATGTAAATTTAGAAGTAGAATTTTTTAAACGCAGTGTGCCAAAAGAATATACAACTGAAGAACAGGTTTAATGCTTTGATTCTGATATCAGAAAAAGTGCATGAAATTCAATTGAAAACTTGCTTATCTGGCATGTTTTTTCTCAAATGGCCACATCTACAAATGCAGCAGGTATTTTGCCTGATCCCTGCAGTTATCATTTGTGATTCCCTCCTGTGCAACTCAGATCTCACGAGCAGAAGCTGAAACACCACATAGCCAAGAAGAAGATTCCCTACATTGACAACAGCGGCAACCGAGTTGTCCCCGAGAAGCCCAACGGAATCAAGATGGAGAAGTTTGTCTTTGACGTCTTTGAGTTCTCAAAGTATGCACTCCATACTGTATTACTTGTTAGGCTCTGTTCAGGCACTGTGCGCTCTCGGCTGTACCGAACATCGTCCTTGGCTCCCAATATTTTGTGCACAAAACCTACTGAACATTATGCAGTTGCAAATTAACCCAGATTCGCCACACCATACATCAGAGATCGATCCTGAACGGTAGCTTCACAACTTTTAGGATAAACTAAATATCAATTTTGTACCTCAAGATTTAATGAAAAACAACAATAATTAACAGATAAATTTCTAGAAACCTCAAATGTGAATGCAACGGCAAAACATCACGAAAATAGCTACATGTATTCATAGTATCACAAGACGGTACACTTCAGTTAGACAAGAGAGGGCACTATTCAACATGGCAGTGAAACGTTTGGCAGTTAATTTCGCTATACCGAAAGACCACTGTACCGAACATTGAGTGTGGACCCCATCTTGTTCGTTATAGCGGCGTTCCACTGAATGTTGAATGCAACAGAATGCAACAAACTGGAACCATGTTGAATGCAACAGAATGGAACACGGTTGAAATGAAAACTATGTTAAATGCAACAGAATGGAACACGGTTGAAATGAAAACTATGTTAAATGCAACAGAATGGAACAAATTGCAACACAAACTTTTTGCGGCGGTGCGCAGTGCTCCATCAAGTTGCACAGTGCATACTATTTTCATTGCTCATGCTTCAAAAGACAACAGGTTTTTTTTTAGCCTTGTTGCACTCTGTTTGGGCTGAAACTTTTTCCTGGAGTGGAAGTGGAGGGGGGCAGTAATAAGTGAGACTTCTTGAAAGATTTGGAGCTGTTTCCAAATGATGTCGAATCTTGAGGATTGAGCTGTATAGATACAGGTGATTTCATTTTGAAGACAAATCTTGCAGTCGTGGGTTCAATAGCATTTGTTTATATAAAGAGAATGGCATGTCACCTTTATTTTGCAATACGGGTGATTCACCATAGTGCGCCTCTGAGAGTTTGCATCTTGTTGGCCAATCACAGTGTGCGAAATCTGTCGACCCTTTCCAAATGTGCATTGGGTTGACAGATTTCACGAATTATGATTGGCCAGTGCGTTGCAAACTCTTGGAGGCGCACTTTTGTGAAACGCCAAAACAGTGACGCAAAATAGTACACACTATCCATGTTCATGTGTGTTGTCTGTCATTGTTTTAAATGGTCCAGCACCCCAAACTTCTCTCTGTCTCCAGCAACTTTGCAGTCTTTGAAGTTCTACGCGAGGACGAATTTTCACCCCTCAAGAACAGCAACACGGCCGAGAAGGACAACCCCACGACGTCGCGCCACGCCCTCCTGTCCCTGCACCATCGGTGGGTCTTGAACGCCGGCGGCAAGTTTGTAGAGAAAGATGGCACGCCAATCCCTGCGATCCCAAGGTAAAATGGACCGTGAACATTTCTGAATAGTCCTTTTCAACCAAATTTGCCCAAAAGTTAATAAAAATATGGCCGAAGAGATGTAACAAAAAAAATTGATGTCATTTTGAGCATAACAGAACAAGTCATACAGGCTTTGTAGGGCCCATCCAGAAACTAACATATGAAACTGAGCATGTTCAGTTTTTATCAGCATTTGGTTGACCAGTGGTTTTCCGATAAACAGCCATGTCCAACTACTGTACATGTAGCCCCTGAACTCCGTAGATAGATGTAGAACACCTGTGCAGTGTTCTGGAGTTCGCAGGTTTAAATCTTTGAAACCTGATGTTAACTTACCAGTTGATCAAAAGTGTGCCATAAAAGGCAAAATTTTGCAAAATGAGAGACCAACTTGGAATTGGATAACCCCACTTGACAGAGTGCTGGAGCTGTGTGGCGAAGGTCAGAGGTTCCACTCCCTCTTTGGTCAATTAGCTTAATTCTCTGCACCTGTAGCTATAGTTTGCTTGTGGTTTGAGAAAGTTTAACCGTAAATTCATTTCTCATTTGTACAGTAGTGCTAACGTTTGTGAAAATAGTCCTGCATGTGTTGGTTTGTAAGTCTCACTTTGTCCAGTTTCATTTAATTTCTTTCAGTAACCATTTGAAAAGTAACTTAAGAGGTTTACGTTGGCAAACTTATTTTCCTGACCATTATACCATGCATGGAAATCCTGTACCCTCCCCATAGAGTTAATGTATGTGGTGGAAACTGTTTCCAGTATGTGAATATTGACTGGCTTAGAGGGCAATAGTGCCAGGTAGTAGTGCAGGTTAGTACTAGTAGTATAGTGCACTATTGAATTCTGTGCTTTGAAATGGGCTGAGAGACACCAAAGGCCAAAGGAAAAGGCCCTTTTTGTCAATCCTAGGTTTGAGGGGTGCTCAATTAATTCATTTCTTATTTGCATAGTGATACCAGTGTTTGTGAAAATGGGAATGTTGGACCTGCATGTGCTGGTTTGTAAGTCTCTCTTTGGCCAGTTTCATTTATTTTTTGGGTTGATGTTGGAAAAGTAATTAAGCAGGTTTACCTTTGCAGACTTTATTTTTTTTCTGTCTGACTATTATACCTGCATGGAAATCCAGTAACCTCTCCACAGAGTTACAGTACATGTGTGTGGTGGAAACAAATGTCAGATATTGCTGTTGAGTTTAAAATTCCCCCATATCATTTCCAGTATGTAAATATTGATTGGCTTAGAGGGCCATAGTGCCAGGCACTAGTGTGGGGCTTTAGTACAGTGCTTGAAAGAACTCAGTGCTTTTGAGAGGCTGGGGGCACCACAGGCTGAAGAAATAGACCCTTTTATGTCACTCTTGTACTAACCTTGACCAACAAGATTTTGCTTCAAACGTGGCACGTTTTGAGGTGCAAATAGGGGTGAAGTTGTGACACTCTTGCAACACACTTCAGCCTGTCATGCTATGAATTTCTGTAGCTCCCGTGAGTCTGTGTCCCCTTGACAGCATTGCACTCACAATCAGCCAATGTGGACTAGTGCCTGAGAGGGTACTACAACAATATATTGCACGGGAGAATATGCACTGGACTAGTCCATATGCAGCCAAAACTGTCTTCCCATCAGAATGTCCACTCTATGATTAGCCAAAAAGCAACATGTACTTGTAGTACATGTAAATAAGGCAAAGTTGCACATGGCTTCTGTTCTACTCTATCAACATACAGTGACGTAGCTAGGATTTTACTAGTGGGGGCACAAGGGGCACTGGCATCTTATAGGGGGGGCACGAGCTTTCAGTGATGTGTTTTTTGGGGGGCAAGGTTTCGTTGGCCTTGTTCATTATCCATTCATCTGTTTTTTTTTCATGGAGGGGCCCCAGGAATTTGTGGGCCCCCCAGGCCCCTTACAAATAGTTAATGACATTAATGACAGCATTTTAAAACTGGTATTCCGTTCCAGTCGAAGAGCAAATGACGCGGATGACTACCCTGTTGTGTGCGAAGTCTCCCCTCTAACATCGTACGCAGGAGAGGTATGTATTTAGAGGGCGTACACTGAATCCTGGTCCACATTTTCTTGGCCCAATTTCATACTCTGTCTTGCTCTTGGCTGTTCCAGTCCTTGTTGTGATTTGTTCCTCGCTTTTATCATTGCCGAAGTTATATAAATATGAAATACATTCCAAGTACAAACGTAACAGTTTTTGACTTCTTGTCACTCATTTTGTCCGTACATGTTCATGAATCTCCTCTCTCGCTTTCAGGGCCTCGAAGAACTCTGCGACAAACGACAGTTCTGCTCACCGGTACTACTCTCGGAGACAGATCAAATGGAATCCAAAGCGTCTGTTATAGGGACCAACTAGAAACACACAGGCCTCGTTAGCAGGTTGAATATCTGCCCGGAAACCAGGCTCTAGCTGTGTCTGGATCGATGAAGTATTTTCTACTGCTGTGGACTCTGACTTGGTTCAGTCATTTACAAAGATGGCAAACAGTGGCCAAATTGGGGTGAAATTTCTGAGAGGGCACGGGGGAGGGGGGCATTTTTTGAAGGAGGCACAGACAGCAAACGCTGTATGGCTCATACAACGTAGGTTGTGCACATTGCCAAATTTCACAGGGGGCGCCCTCCCACAGTCATGCCACTGATGGCAAAGTAACAGCTCTAATATACTTCACTGTGGACTTGGCTTATTGTGCCATTAACGTCTTGTTTCTGTTTTGTTTGCTGTAAAGCCGTCTTTATAGTGTAATTCAGCAACCAGAATTAAAGGCCACTACTGTAATTTTCGGAATATAAGCGTTGATTCTCATGCCGAATACTGTCTGCGGCTTATGTGCCTGGTGGCTTATACGGCAAACTTTGAAGGATAAAATCAGTCAATCAGGTGGCACTTTCATGTTTTTGTTGGTTGCCGTTTGCATCTGATAACTCGAACCTCGGAGAATAAATGAGAATTCGAGTGTTTCGGATTTTAAGTTACTAACGGAATTCATTGTGTCATGGAGTCACGAAACACATACATGAAATTTGTACATAATCCCAAACTTTACTTGCTCTGCAGTGGCAACATTTTTAGCGATTATTTTCCCCACTTTTTAGTCACTCATGGTGTATTTTTGGGCAAACAATCATTTTACTAAGATTTTTTTATTGTTAGCCATTAGATGTTTTTCTGCCATTAAACAAAAGGTAAGCGTATTCTTTCGGCAAGAAATAGTTGGCCTACGAGATCAAACGATCTGGCAACTTCTAAACTGATTGCGAGTTACCGAGATTTTATTGTACGCCCCCAACCGCATAACTTTTGCTGCCCGTTGGAAAAAAGGGCAGGAGCTGATGCATTGCCCACGCAGGACAATCATTCAACCCGTAAATATAATTAAATTTGAGGACTTAAATTTTAGTTTTATGGTGACACTCATTCGCACTTTTCTTTTATTTATTAGGATTGCATGTATACTGGGACCGTTGACGCACTGCACTGGCGCTTCAGCAGGCAGCATCTTTGTGGTTAGATCATCAGCGCTGCGATGCAGTCCATACACCGGTTGGGCTTGTACGCTGACTTAAAATCTTAATTTTCTGATTTTTGCATGTTGTGGCTTGTACACTGGGCGGCTTATTTTCCGAAAATTACGGTACCACGGTGGCACAACGCTCATGGACAGGTGGTATGTGTGTGTGTTGTGCCTCTTTAACCAGTAAGTTGTCAGGATATAAGCACACTCGCATCAAGCTGAGGAATGTGCGTGTGAGGGCAGTATAACCAGAGATATCAGTTCCACAGATAAGCCCGTAGTCCTCCTGTTGCCTGAAGTGGTTCTACGGGGTTTGATACCAAAGTTCGCCGAATGGCATTGATTTTTCAGAACGTAGCCTGATTGCTATTGACGAACTGGTTCCCCGTGAAAGTCATGTGCCAGAGGTTTCTCAGTTGCTGTTGCGAGTCATGGAAAAATCAAAGGATGGGGGGAGGGTTAAACAAATGTTTTTAAAACGCTGTTGATGTTCGGAAAATTATTGGCTGAGAACTGAAGTTATTAGTGAATGTCAAATGTCACAATTTACCGTGTATTGCAAGCTTGAGAGTTTTTAAGAATATTGTTGGCGTTTCAGCCAACAGACATAAAACTGAGAATTGTTAAATTGTTCAATTTTAAAGTACTTTCCTCAATGTACAAAAGAATAAATCAGGAAGTTTTATTTTATCAAATTCCAAATAATTATACTGGTTTTAATCTGCATGTAAAGGCCAGGGCTACAGTTGATTTGTCTTTTCTTACACTGTTTTCTAAGACTACAGTTTTGATTGATTTATTAAATTATATTTTGTGATGAAATGATAAATTATGGAGCATAGAGAGATGTCCTTAACTTTCACTTTTGGAAACATTGGCGTCACATTTGCAAGGTTAGCTTGACTAAAAGTGTTTGTAGCACAGAGCTGGTCACAGCTTTCGATAAGGTCTTTTAAACCGTTATTAACTGCAAGAACTCTCATGTTCTAAGTTGTAGACATGTCTTTTGTTTACAAACACTGACAGCTAATTTGTATGGGCGGCCAAGATATACAAACATTCTCCCTTGGGACACGACACCCCTTTGGCCTCAAACTCCACTTTTTGTTTAATGACCGTCAAGACAGAAGGCATTTTTCATCAAGTATTCCATAGAAATATTTATCGTTAAAAGGTGTGATATTTACACCACCATTTCAAAACTTTTTGTTATTACGGGGCTTTATTGTCGTGTGCCCGGCAGAAGGGCGTAAGCACTTAGGCTCTTTTGCCAGGAAGCATGATCACTGCAAAAACTTTTCCCGGCAAAATGACGAAAGTATGCAAGCCTTCTATTTTAATATAATATGAAGATTTCTTGGCAAAAATTAAAAAAAAAAGCCCAAGTCCTTTAATAAGTTGTACAAAGGTTGCTTTTTGTACAGCCCAGGTTGATTTTGTAGTCAATTATATCCGTTTTTTTACTAAATAAAGATAGTGTGTTTCTTACGCCCTTTTGCCGGGAATATTTTTTTTCTGCTTTGATCATGCTTCCCGGCGGAAAGGGCGTAAGTGCGCTCACGCCCTTCTGCCGGGCACCCAACGTTATACTCACGGCCAGCCATAGATTTGCCAGTCATGGTTGGCAAAATCTGCACTTGTGATGTAGCAAAAGGAAGGTCTATAAGATGGTGGGCAGCCATGTTAGTCAGATATACCGCGAAAAATTGTATACATTTAGTACTCTAATGGCCACCTATTAAAGGTAAAACCTAACAAACTTTAGTTGGACAAGTTGCTAAGCTTATGCAAAAGTTTATCTCAATTTAAGCAGTCCTCATCCTCCATTTTAGTGGAAAAATATCCTGGGGTTGAGGTTTTCACTTTCGTTTGCTATCTAAATTTTCTTTCTGTAATTTGTAAGAGGTCTTCTTGGGCATTAATGCCAGTGAAAAATATTAAAAAGCAGGGACATTCAGATGTTGCAGAAGAAAACTTGTGACTCCTGGAAGCAAGCTTAAGAGCCAAAATATGCTGCCTCACCGTCTTTTATGATGGTACATCATTGTCTTTAGACTTGCTGGTCTTTGTGTTAAACTTCATGTTCTGGCACTTTTTGGGGCAGGAATTGTTCTTATTAATTTCCTTCGGTCAAAACAATTACGGTTTTAGATATTTTTTGTACATATCAGGGACAGAAACTGGGGGGAATGCATGAAATGAACTTGTTTAGCAAGAGAATGGTACAGCATGTTAACCGCTCCTTTCGGTATTTTTTTCTCAATTCTTTTCTGAGTGCATCTCCATGTGCCTGGATTAAAATTCTCAACAGTTAATGCATTCCACTAAGGACCAACTCTTATTGCTAATGAATGAAAATCCAAGAGTTTTTTTGCTCTCCAAATACGGCATATCTCAGGTCTCTGTGGTAACAACTTCAGCCTTGTTCTGTTCACATTCACGTGCCAGTTTGTTCCCCCGAGGAGTATGTATGGAGGGGCTGTTACAAAGATAATTGTCTGCATTGTGAAATGTTTACCAACTTTGATGAGAGGGATTAGGAGTAATGACACTGAATTTTACAGAAATATTTTATCGTTGAAGTATTTCAGGGAAAATTTATCGTAGAAACCTGCGGTGTAAGGTGTGTACTTAAGTGTTGTTAACTGTAAACATCTCAGTAAAACGGTATAATGGATGGCTGTATTTTCTTCTACGGGAATTTGATTTTCTCTGATGAAAGGAAGTTTTTGTTCAGTTGGATTTTCATTTACACAGAGATTTTGTTACAATACGGGCGATTCACTATAGTGCGCCTCCAAGAGTCTGCAACACGTTGGCTAATCACGATGTGCCAAATCTGTCAACCCAATTCGTGTTTGAAAGGGTTGACAGATTTCGTGCGTTGTGATTGGCCAATGCGTTGCGAACTCTTGGAGGCACACTATTGTGATTTGCCTGTATTTTAGGTACCGTTTAATGTTGTTGTACCATGAAAATGTGCATGCAATTTTTATGATAATGTGCCTTTGTTTCTTTGTGTTTTGCAAATTTCTATTGTTGACGGACTTCGTGGCAGTAGAGATGTGTACTTCTACTGACAGAGTGTTGCTGTGGGCCCAACACAGGTCTACATGCAGTGCTGAGTGACTCCAGTTTGTGTTATTAATTATAGTCAAAAATGCTGCCGATCTATCGTAGGCATTTTTGCCTCATAATGCATGCAGTATGAGTTTTTAGTTTTCCTTTGATTTGAATTAAACATTTTACATGTAGGTGGATCGATTGCGTTCTGTCGTAAGAGTTTGCTTTTTGGATTGTAAGTCCTGCCCATTGTTATTGAATTTCTAGTAATAGCACCAAGGATTCCTCAACTGAGTGCCTTAAGGCACTCTTAACCTCACAAGCCTGAAGAAACCCGGAGATAAGATACAATGAGAAGCAGTTACAGTTCTAGGGGTGGGAGGAAAACCTCAGCTTAATATTCTGGGTAAAACCCATGGAATCAGGTAGGGACTGAAAACCCAATCTACGTGTGGACCGAGCGTGGAATTGAACAGGTGGAAGGCAAGGAAAGAACCACTATGCCAACCTGACTCCGCCGGGCCCACTGAAGTGATTTCGTTTTGCCAGCTTCAGCTTGGTGTCCATGCCCTGAGGTGGGCGTCCAGCGATATGACATTCCTTTGCAGAGTTCCATGTCTGGGCACCTCTCTTAAATCTGGTGCACAAATTCCATCGGCCCCGATAGAAAAGTCCAAGTATATTTACAGAAAACTTAACATTTCTTCGTCAGATTGACTTTTTTGGGTACCTTTTTGGGTCAAGGAAGATAATTTCCTTTCTTTGAATTAAGCAATAGTACAAGCCCCCTCTCATCCCAACCTGAACAAAAACTACACCCTTACCAAATCCACGGCATTTACACCTATGGCGAACACAAAATATGGAGGGCCTGACGTTTCGATCCTAGCAGGATCTTTCTCAAAGGCAAAATAACCAGTAGATAGGGAAAAACAGGCAAACGGAATCAACTAAGCATTGACGAATGCCTAATGACAAAAGGAAAGGTCAAGAAAGCTGGAGGCTAGATAAAGGTCAAGGGGTAAAGGGGAGTGCAAACATGCAAGATATTCACACAAGACACCAAGTCAAGATGAATAGATTTAAATGCTACAAGATCACTAGAACATTTCCATTAGCTACACAAGACCTTTTCTGCAAAGGTCGGATGTAGAAATAAAGTATTGATAGTGTTAATTTTATTGTTATCATTTGTAGCAATGCAGCCCAGGCAGACACACATTTAAAGCTTGAATTTGCCATGGTCAAGGCTAATCTGTTAGTTGACAATTTGAAGAATCGTTAAAAGATGACACTACAGTCAACATTTTTTGTGCACTGTCATAACTTTTGCGCTTTCTTAAACTTTGGATCCCGAGGGTTGCGGTGAATTCCACAAGTGCAAAGTACAAACACCCTACCAATGTTTGTGATTTTTAGTTGAATGTGCACAAAAGATTGCGTATGTTGGCAATGCGCTGTTAGATTTGAAGATGCATCATGGATTACCCTACTTTGGCACTGAAAAAGATACAGAGGACCGGCACACTGGCTCGTTGGTTGACAAGTGAGTGCCTTAGTTGGAAGTGCACTGACTACATTGTGAGACACATTTGGCAACTGGACCTACTCTTTAGTGGGCTGCAGGCAACAGTGCACATAAAATGGGTTATTAAAAGGCCAGCTTTGCCAACACGAATCAGCTTTGCCAACACGAATCAGCTTTGCCAACACGAATCAGCTTTGCCAACACGAATCAGCTTTGCCAACACGAATCAGCTTTGCCAACACGAATCAGCTTTCCCAACACGAATGGGCAAAGCACTGAAAATTACTTTTGTTCAGCTCTACACGAGTGACGCTGGAGATAGGCACAGACAAGCCCGCTGGTATTGGTAGAATGCAAACGTTCAAGTGAATTCCTGCAACAGCTGGGATAAAAATGCCAATTTTGGATTGCTGGGAACCGATTCTAAATGTGTATTTGGGAGAGGATGCACATTCTGTGAGCAGGCATGTGATTCAAAATGTCTCTGGCCGAAATTCATCATTTCTGTTAAAAACACCCACCCCTGACGGTTCACAGCTAGCAACGTTCATGCCCATTCCACGAGTAAAAAAAACATACATGTAACCAGTTCATATCACACATGTAATCATTTCTAGCAGGTTTTTGTGATCAACTTGTTTGTAACCTTATGAGGTTTTCCCCTTGGCGTGAAAACAGTACATTATTTACAGATATCAGCCTAGGACTGCTATAACAAAGTGGAGATTTCATTTTGAATACGTTCAGTCACACTGTGCTGCTACAGAACCTTGGCTTAATTTTCACCACTCCATAGATAGTCATCTTGCTGGGGGGTGACATCCCGTCTAACAGTATGTAACAATTCTTGCCAATACATACAAATACTCGACAAAGACGAATCCAATCGGTGACCAGGTGGCTCCGCCCCCCATCTTTCGCTCACCATGTCAGCATAACGATACAGGGACGACGACGATGCAGTTAGTGACAGTTTTGTGGTGTCAGCCACAAATTGAGCGGCGACGTTATTACATGCATTGCAGCCTTGCATGTTTCAATAAATTCTAAGTTGTAAGAGTTGATTATGAGTCTGTGCGGGTTTTCTCATCATGTTCCGTGACTCTGCTCGTCACTTGGACTCGGCGTGGATGCCCCTGGCGGGGTTTGTTCGACGAGAACCGTATAGCCTGGTCCTAGTCTCTTGGGGACGTACACTGGCATGCCCTCGTCCTTGGGTTCACTTGTTGCTTGGACTGGTTCGCCTTCAGGGAGGCGTTGTTCTTGGGTGGGCGCTGGTGCTGCGTCATCACTGATGCTCTCACGGCTGTCCGGCAGGGAGGACTGAACCGTGATAGTATTTTGGAGATTGTCGTTCTTTGAGTCCACTTCCATGGGGAGGGTTGACAAGGGGGCGCATTGCTGCACGGACGCCTCTCTGCTGACCTCCATCGGAATGCCCCTCTCTGTAGAGCCCTCCTCTAATTTGCTTTTGGACTGTTCCGTTTCACGATTGCCGCTTGCAATGTCTACAGTGCCATGCGATATATCGGTGGCTCCTGCCCTTCCCTCTCCGGAATCTGAAATGGAAGAGTCCATGATTTCCTCTCTGAGTCCTTCCTGAGTTGTGGGTCTTAATCTCTGCCCCTCCGTTGCCCTCTGATTTGACAGCATGGGCTCTTGGGCCAGGACACCTAGCTGCTCTACAGATGACCCCTGTGGCATTTCAACAGCCTCCGATGATTGTCCACTACCAGACAGCTGTGCCTCGGGTGCTTGCTGTTCCTGCCGATCCAAGAGCTTCTTGAACTCCCTCTGGTACTGGGTCCACCGTGGCATCTCCCATCCTTCCTGCTGTTGGCTGCTGCTGCTGCTGCTGGTGCCCCCGTCCAACCGCTGTCCCCCCGAACTCAGAGTGTGGGCGTGGCCCGAGAATGCCCTGTAACCTCCGACCTGCTTGCCACCCGTGGTGACCACCCCGCTCCCGCCGGCCTTCAGCTTGCTCCGCACGCTCGTGATGTACTCCGACCGGTCCTTGTCTTCCGGGTCAGTGCTACTGGGAGAAGGTCGACTGGTGGATGGACTGTCTGAATCATCCACCCCTGGCCTGATGGGGAAATGTCCGATGGGCTCCAGGCAAATCTCAATGCGGTCCTCCATGGCATTGTAAGTGAATTTCTTGACAGAAAGGAAGAAAACAGAAAATCACACTTATCATCAGGGAAGGCTAGAAACACTAGAAAAAGTGCCATAAAACTGTTCGCTCAGAGCTTCTGCATCAAAGTTAGCTTCAGCTTAGCAGTTGTGAATATTCTCCAGCTGTTGTGAGGTTCTGGACTATCAGGGTTGAGAAATGGATTTGATCGATCCTGTTCACCTGATGCAGATTACCCAAACTTTGTTTAAATATGCTAACGATATCTCCCTCCTTACTCCAAGATAACTCAGCCCTCACCCCTAAATCTCAGAGCCCAAACTTTGTACCTAATACTAAACCAAACCCAAGTTATATACCCTCAAAAAAGGGGAGGGGCTAAGACTTCCAAATGGGGGGGGGTTGGTACACCGACTTTAAATCGTACCTTGTTTGGTATTGACGGCAGCAAGAAGTGCTTACCATCCGCCAGGCCCAAGTCCCTCTCCACGATGGCGTAGAAGAGACCACCCCTCTCAAACAGCGTGGCGTTCTGCTGCACGTAAGCCCACATGTCCAAGTTCATCAGGGTGGCCATCAGGTTCAGCGAGTAGAGCTGGAGGTCGAGGGTGTCACCTGATTGAATGCGTTTACATAAATCAGCATAATTAAGATGAAGTCAAAGGTCATTCTGCTGATTATATGATTGTAAAATTTCCCAAATATTATTTGGAAAAGCACAGGTGCCGTAGAAATGGTAGACAATGATACCCATTTTATTCCAGGGACAGAGCATATGCAGGAAAAAAAAAATCTGCATCACTGGCAAACTTGTTGGCCATGGCTATCATGATAGCTGTATCTTGAGCCCCGTTACTTAATCTGAAACTGCACCTGTGTCTTGCTGCAAATTCTCCATGCCCCTCATGATTTCCTCCCGGTTCAGTGATCTGCCTCCCCCCTCCATGAGAGTGGAAGATCCCGGCAAGGTGCTGAGGGAATGCTGGCCATGCTCTGACGGTCCTACCTCCATGGGTTGTACTGATTGCGCACAAAAAATACAAACAAACATAAGTGACCATGAGCAGAACGTTCAAGTCTGAATTGAAAAGAAAATGAGACAAGATGGATCGTGCAGGCTCAGCGCGCCCCAAGACAAACGCGCATGTGCCCAAGGACAGTCACTGCAATTTCAAAAATGCCCTCTCTTGTTCCCGCTCAAGGCGGATAGGATGCTGCGACTTTCCTTCAAGTTCAAGAGTGCACTTTGAGTCATAGGATTGGTCTAGAAACAGGAACTGCATTTTTGCGGCCCCGAAGCACTCACCCTTCGATATCACTTCCACCGTCACCCTGTCCCCGTTCTGCAGGGGCACCGGTTGATCCTCCTGGTCCTCCTCGGCGGTCAGCTCTTTCGGGGGGAAGCCGTAGCGTATCTTCTGGTCGGCTGCTTCAATGTGGAACTCAGCCTCGATCTTAGCCTGCAGCTGGGCGAATGTCGTGCTGGGGTCGAGAACCAGTGTAGCCTGAGCACCAGCCGAAAAAAAAGAAGATAAATCTCAGGTCTCAAGCAGTCTCATAGTCTCAAGCAGATGCACTTTTACTGAATACAAGAAATCTTGATATCCACAAAAAAAACACGTTTTAAAGTACAGATGAAAGTAGAAAACTGAATATCAATCCGGGCGATCCACATTAGTGCGCCTCCAAGAGTTTACAACACGTTGACCAATCACAGTGCACGGAATCTGTGAACCCCTACCAAACGCGCATTGGGTCGACAGATTTCATGCACTGTGATTGCTCGACACGTTGCAAACTCTTGGAAGCGCGCTTTTGTGAAACACCCGTATGAAGTGAATAAAGACAAGTGGAAGACCAAAAAAGATGAAAATCTTGGCAAAAATCATCCGTCAAGAAACAAAAAGGATTATTAAAGCTGTATTCCCAGATTTTTCAATATTTAGCTGGAGTTTCATAGGAGGCCTTTGCAGGATCAAGGAAATCTTCTTGTACCTGCTTCCCATCTGATGATGTCAGTCGGATCCTCTTCTGCTTCGGTGGCTCTTTGGTTGCCTGGACGACTGTCTCCATGGCAATGTCGGTTGCTTTGGCCATCTCCTCCTTGGGTCCACCTTGTGGGCTTCCTTGCACGACATCTTCCCTCTGTGTGGGTGCTCTGCCGCTTGGGGGCGTGCTGGGAGAGGGCTGCTTTCCTGACTCCTCCAGTGATGGATGATGGTGCTGCACGACAGGTGCCTTATCCTGGATGCGTTTGCGAAGGTTTCGCTCCGCTTCGCTCATGGTAAGCTCCTCTTTGTGAAGGGTCTTGGCCTGAAAATCGAGATCCATATATTTTCGATTCAAATTACACTACAGTTATCTAACAACACCAAGGAAATTTGGAAAGAGTGTTTCAGAAATAAACATCCTCGGTCCATAAAAATGGAATCTTCCGGAGTGCATGACGTGTTTCCAAAAAATAATTGTGAATTTCTTGTCCCATGGAGAGAGTCCTGGGTCCACAAGCAGTATTAGCCATGCAAACATCGGTTACCAGCCAAGCGATGTACAATCTATACAACATATCTATACACCTAGAAAGTGAGGCTTCCTTGTACCGCTTCTTTTAAAATTACTTTATTTGCACTGAATTCAAACAGGCCTTGGAACCTTTAAAGTTTCAACTCTCTTCCAAGTTTTTCTGCTTACAGCGTGTCCAGTCAGTATTATCTTGGACGGCGATTCATCCAGCTTGCCTCCTTTCTTCTCTGCAGGGGACCCCACCCTAGGTGAACTACGTCCGCTCGCGGGGGATGCCGATCTTCCTGCATGGCCATCCTTATCTTTGGGTCGGGAGTGCTTGGGAGTGTGTCCCCCTGCATCCCCTTTCAAACCGCGCTTGAGTTCGGGAGTGTCGCCCCCCTGTGCGGGGGCAAAGCCGGCGGCTGATTGGTCGGCAGTGCTCGTGGTTGGCATGTCCTTCAGGCTGATTGGCTGGAACTCCTCCTCTTGTCCGGCAGTCTGTAAACAGCAGAAACAAAAACAAAATGAGTAACAATTTCATGCTAGAAATATGGAGAAATAAATTTTATGACTCTTTCTCAGCATCAACTGAGATTTAGCCTAAGCAAAACTGGGCTGCTTTCTAACTGTCATTATTAAACCAATGCAAAATTCCACACGTAGTCGCTTTTTTTGGGGGGGGGGCGTCCATAGCCACTCACGTTCTGCAGGATGGTCTCTACCACCTGCTGGACCAGCTTCTCACTGCCAAACTCCCCCGGGAAGTGCTTCTGGACCAGGGCCGAGGCAATGTCATAGGCGTTGCTGTTCAGGGCTGGGTCCGATTCGTCCTGGAACCACAGCACTTCCTCCAGGTAGGACAGGCCCTTCCACTTCAAGGGAACGGTGAAGCTGTTAACGGGCAAAACCCTAGAAGCTATAAAAATCTTTATCTAGCAAGGAAGTACCCTGAATCCTTCGAACTCCTTCACTCTGCAGGAAACCAATAACAAATTCTTTATTGTGTTCAGATCGCAAATTTCTTTTTCTGGTCATTATGTTGTAATTTACATTAGAAGGAGTGACCCGCGCTCTCTAGTTTTGATGCATCACTTATGTTGGTATCCTGACAAAACTTTATTTCATTTCATTTATCTATATCTGTTCATCCAACAGCACATTTAGCGCCAATTACAGGATGAAGTGACGATGAAGATGACAATGAAGAAACGCCTTGATAAATATTCCAGGGAATACACCAACGGAATCAGGCAGGGACTGAGAACCCAATCCACATGCCGACCTGGGTAGGATTCGAACCTGGATCGCAGAGGTGATAGGCCAGGAAAGAGCCCCACACCAACCTGACTACCTGGGTGACAAACGTTGAGGATTGCTATTTCTACTTTGCAAGATGCTGTTTAAAGGTCTAAACTCCAGAGTGGCTCTGGCGACTTGGGGATCTATTTGCTAGGGTGGTTCACATTTACCAAGCCTCTCTCATTGGCTAATTTTTGATAGGAGCTGTCCAGAATCCTCCCTAAATCCTCCATTGTGTAGAAGATATCACATTCTTTGTATTGTAAACTCCAGAAAGAAATCAACTGGTTGTTGGACTCTTGCTTTTGAAATCATTCACACAGTCAAATGATGGGGTTTGACCTGGCTGCATTCGAACCTGGGACCATGATTGGTGAGACACAAGAGGCACTACCAGCAACTGTAAACCGTCATGGGAATTGAACAGCACTATACACCGTTTCTTTTCAAAAAAGGAACTGAATTGTTGGTGGGAATATTGTGGCAGCTTACATTGATGGGTTGTTGTCATATTCGATGCCGTTCCAGTAGTGCTTGAAACCACAGTTGCACTTGGTCTTGGGCGCTGGGGTGGTGGTGCGGTCGCCATTGAAATAGACGACACTCCCGTCTGTTCGAATCTGACGCAACTGCTTTCTGCAAGATTAGACGGTCTATGTTGAAACCACACGAGTGGTATGGAATGTACAGCTGTCAGTGCAGAGCAATTTCTTGGTATGCACGGGAAAGATTAGTCTCGAGCCTAACAGACTCTTGCCCTGGTGTCCTTGACATGAAACGACAAAGAAGAGTCCATCCCAACCTTGGGATTCAAGTCAACTGCAGGTTGCCTTACCTAGCTTACGCTGGTAGCCTTTTGCTTTTTTATACCATAATAGCAATTGACTGTTCTTTGGTCCTGCATTTAACCATAAAAAGAGATCGACTATTCCTTGGTCCTGTATTTAACCATTATAGAGATTGTCACAAGCGTCTCCCTGCCACATGGGATCGGGTGCAAATATGGCTGGGACAGTCGAGCTGGCAGACCCAGCGCAGCGTACCATACCGGGCGATGAGGCTCGCCTGCACTGTGACTGGCTTCGATTTACAATATATAAATGTACGTGTCATTCGTTCTACAGCCCAACATTCGGTGGACGATTATTTACTGTAGGCACGTACGGGTGCATGGGCCAGCCAGCATAGCCTGGCACAATGTGCAGCAACCCGGCTGGCACATGCACACATGGACTTAAGCCGTGTCCCAACGGGCCCCTGCAGCTATGGCTAGGTCTTTTTTCCCGTTAGTTTCAGATCACGTATGCGCGCGCGCAGCACACTCAACTACATGTGCATAACTGATTATTCTGTGGCGTAATGGGTTGGTCAACTGTACGGCACAGGGGGTTTCGGTCGGTAAGCTTGCACAGTGCAGTCGAAAAAGATGCGTCAAAATTGAAACAGAATATGTTCTCTTTGTTTAATCTATGGTTTGAATCACTGAAAGTCTTTTTTTATGAATCAATTTGCTCTAAATTAAGAAATCCTTTGCCAGAAAATGTGCCTGTTGCTTTCGATAATATGATAGTTATAAAATCTAAATATGATAGCTCAAGCACAAAGAACACCATTTTTTGTTTTTCTCGTTTCCTAACTTGTTTTACAGAATTTTTTAGACCTTGGCCTCAGTGCCTTTCCTTTTTAGAAAGTTTGGCCTCGTTGCCCCCCGTTATTAGCCGCGGTGCCCCCTAACATGTCCCACTTCTTGAGGCCAAATAGCAGTGCCCCCCCAAAAAGTCGAAATTCGGGCCCTGATTGATTGTTTCTTGGTTCTGCATGATCCCAACACATTCCTGTGAGGAATTTAAAAACAAACTGAGTGGAAACCGGTCTTACCCCTGACACCAGGCACACTGGGATGGTCTCATGGTGGACTGATCCGGAACCAGCTCGTCTTTTACAGCATCGTAGGTGCAATTCAGCTCTGGCAGAAACAGAATCAGAATCAATGTTGGTGATTTCTGGTTACGATTTCTTGTCCTCACAAGCATCCATAGCACTGAAGGTTTCAAGCCTGAACAGCATATGGCTAACACTGAGGCTGGGGCAGTTTGGGCCACATTTGTTAACTTTTCAAATGTACTTAAGTAATGTAAATTACTGGTCAAACAAGTAAAAATAGTTTGCATTTAATCCTAAAAACTGCACAAGGCTGAACATTCACAGGGTTTCCACAGAAACCTAAAACCTAAACTCCATGACTTTTCCAGGACATTCTACGACTCAAAAATATGACAATTTCCATTACATTTAATGCCAATTTGCAGAGAAAAAGTTGTTTGGTATTATGACCTGGAAGACTGCCACAGCCATTACTAGATATCGACAAGGATTTATCCTGTAAATTTATCATTATTGTGCGACTACATCAGCTCATCAAAAATAACCCTTGCAAGGACTCGCATGATTTTTCCATGACTTTTTTCCTCTGACAACAGGATTCTGGGACACCTATTTCTTTCCAAATTTTCCTGTGACTTTTCCCTGACCTTTTTCCTCTAACAACAGGATTCTGGGACACCTATTTCTTTCCCAATTTTCCCGTGACTTTTCCTTGACTTTTTCCTCTGACAATAGAATTCTGGAACACCTATTTCTTTCCCAATTTTCCCTGACTTTTCCAGGACCACTTTTCTTCCGGGATTTTCCCGTGACTCCTGGGACCCCCGACCCCACGCAGAGCTCACCGTGGAGAGGAAAGGTGTACACCTTCCCCTCAATCAGTCGGCCGTGCAGCTTGGTGGCCAGCCCGTACAGCTCCCCGCCCCGCCCCAGCCAGCCCGACGGCACGCTGGTCTTCTCGATCTGCGAGACCGCGCTGCACAGCAGGCAACGAAACAGCTGCTGGTGCTCCAGGGCGTGCCGGGTGTTCTCGATGATGATGTTCTGGGGCACGCCCACCACGCCTACAACACAGCATTTATTTCGTGCGATACGAAGAAGCATTTCTCATAGCGAAAATATGAATAAACATTTCTCAAAGGTTTCACAATAAAACAGTGGAAATCATCCCAAATTAAAAACCCTGTGAAAAAATAGGTGGAGCCAACTGTTGGATCAGTGAATAATCATAAAATACAGTAGAAGCTCTTTAAATACCGCAAAGTGCCAAAAACCTCTTAAAATACTGTACAATTAAACTCTCATCTGATGAGGGAAGGATATAAGACATGGAATAAGACAAGGAGTTGAAGCATGACAAATTGTATTTCCTCAGTAAAAGTAAAGAAACTTTTTGCAAGAATTGAATTGGCAAGTTCTGGAAGCAGAAGCCGTGAAGTACAGAAATCTGTAATAAACAAATTTAAATTGTTTTTGAAAAATTTAAAATGCAGTTGCAGTGTATGAAGTCTCTGTCGACTCTTTGAAGGATGGCAAAATGACTGATTGCAAGACAAATGGCAGCAATAGAGGTGGTGCGTTAACGCGTCTGCTGAGGGCAAGAGTTTTGTGTCACTGGGATAGGCTTGAGTAAACCTTCTGTGCATTCGTTGTAACGAAATCAATGACAAACACAGCCTCTGAGATGCTATGGAGAAGTTAGCAATGCACGACCTCTATTTTTGCCCATTTATGGTCACGGCCCTTCGTTGGAGGGGAAGCCAAAACTGCTTCAACGTGGGAAGGGTTTAACTTGGACCAATGCTCTCACCGGTGCGCTTGTAGATGTAGTGATGCACATCCGCGACCACCGACGGGTGGAGACTGTATTTCTCCACAAATACCTCCTCCATGGCGGCTGCAAGTCTCTGTACATATTTGTCCTGGGTTGTGTTGGGGGGGAGGGGAGCAGAAAAAAAGCACATACATGTAACCCTGTTAGAAATTTAAAAGCATTTCTTGATTTCCGTATGTACTTTCTGGCTAGTTGGACATAATTCACACCTTCTGAATACAGTGCTTATCAGCAAAGACCGCAAATGCAGCAAGTTGGACGTTGCACTGTTTAGTGATAGCAGGGGATAGCGCTCAGTTACTTATCAGATGAGCCCCGCAGTTATCTTGTCAGGTGTATAAGAGTTCATGACTGCTCACCTCCTACAAATGAGAGACAGGGTCTAGTGCAATACAATTATGGCACATTCTCTAATGGCAAGCACTGAAATGATTATCAGTGATTTCCACTATTCTGTTTTCCTTCCAATTTTAATGGAAGGTCAAAGTTTGGTTTTTTTATTTATATGGCACCAACCGCTTGCATTACATATCGCAGGATATGTGAGCTGATGAAAATATGTAAGCTATTTTCTGGAATGTACTCCGAAAATCTTAAACTTGGAAACACTGAAATAGCAAATGGACAAGTTTGGCCCAAGAATACAAGAGACTCTTCCCTAACATTCTTACCGGGAGGGAGCGATCTCCGCCCACCGTACACATGTCGTCCTTGTCAAACTCGATGTAGGTGTCGATCAGCTCGTGGGGTGCCCCCCAGGCTTTGGTTAGCATCCCCCTGGGTAGGCGTGGCAATGGGCGACCTGTCACAATTTCAACCAATGAAAACTGGGTACTTCAGGGCATTGGTTCCAGCCTTCTGCCTTGGGTACATACAACAGGTCTCTCAGACTGTGGGGCCTTGTTGCATTGGGTTTTTGACACATATCTGCAGAGAGCAAATTACACACCCACGAAAAGTCCTTACCTTTCACCCCTACCAGGGCAATGAAATGGTTGCGTCCGGAGCTGCTCCATGCAATACACAATGGCTTGTTGAGCATTCCATCTTTGCCACAGCACTCCTCGCGGGGGACAAACACAGGTAAAAACACTCCTGAGGGACACAGACAAATTAGGGTCAGAAAGCCAAACTGAAACTGAACTGAACATGTAAGTCTCTGAAATATTTTGGACAAAAGCAGAGTTCTGTATTTTTGGTTTTTCAGGGGACAGTCAAATGATGACATAGACCACATGTACCTGAATAGTCTCCAGAACTCTGAAGTCCCTGAAGTGAATCCAGGAGAATAATCGGTCGATGTAGGACATTTGCCAGGCCAAATATGTGAATGTTCTGCAAGCCGAAAGCTTCCGTTTCTGTTGGCATATAATCGGGGTCGCTCTCTGTAATGATCTGTGCCCATTCGCTGCTCTCTGTCAGGAAATCCTTGAAGTGGTTCTTGTACTGAGCAATGTGGGATAGGAAGTGTGATTTCAGGTTGGTGCGCAGGGCGTGCCAGAAGAGTTCTCGACCGACGAGCGCGCGGGAGATGCCGTGCACCAGGCAGTGACCATCCCCATCCGCGTGGATGGGTATAAGGACCTCCTGGTTACCGTTGAGCTGGGTGATGAACTCAAGGGTGTCCCGCAGGTACTTGGCGCTGCCTGTCTGGTCCCGGCCATAGCCCATGATCCCGACATGCTCGGGCTGCAGCAGGAAGGCCCGGCCGCCCAGCAGACTGCAGTCAAAGACCTCGGCGCCCTGGCTGAGGGCGGACAGGGGCTGGGCGCGCCCTTGCTTGTCCATGCCGTATCGGGTCAACAGCGGGCTGAGCAGCTTGCAATGGTAGTTGGACAGGCCCAGGACCTTAACCGAGTCGGCTGTCTGCTTAGGGGCAGCGTTGCCCACCAGCAGGTTGCGCACAATGTTGTGGAGAGCCACCTCGGGGTCGGTGACCTCCTGGACGTTGTGCAGGGTACCGCGCTCGTGCCGCTGCCCGCAGCCTGTGCACTCAATGCTGGAGTCAAAGGACGGGAAGTACAGCTTAGTTTGGCATTGCGAGTCAGGGCAATACCCGCTAAGCATGCGGTACCGATCCTCAATCTGGGAAGATGATCGTGAAAGCATCTTGTTCCAAGGCAGGCTCAGTTGTCCTCAGTCCTCATTAAAGAGTAAAGAAAAAGTAGGAATAGGAAAAGCAAATCTTTTCTTTGGACGAGAAAAAACTACTGCACTGCACCACAAAACACAAAATCCTGCAATGTAGAAAGAATATAATATGTATGTATGCTTTTCTTTGGCATCCTTAAACAATACTTTACAGAACTTATATTATTTTCTCTTAAACACCATATCATAACTAAAATATTCTTCTTGGTGATCATTTTTACATACATGTATACAGTAGTATATAAAAAATTGAAAAACAAACACTAATTTGCAGGTGTGAAATAATCTTAACCAACCCCCCCCCAATATTTTTGTTGAAAGTAAGCACTCATTGGATATTTAAATTTGGCATGCATCTTACTGTTTTACAAAATCTACAAAGTCATACAGGTAAATTTTCAAAATTTGGACCATGTATTGGAAGTTCTCAGTTTTATCAGACTGAATTTTTAAATCCATCAAGACCTGTTAAACTGTTGCAAAATTCCTGGAAACTGGAAATCAATCAATTGATGCAAGGACATTACGCACGATATGAAACAAAAGACACAGAAGGACACAGGCAGACAGGTCTACATTAATGGCATTCATCATGTATGTACATGTAGGCCTAGGCTACATCATTATTCACCGTGTCAGACCATGGAGGAATAAGAATTGTCAGACAATATTGAGCTCAACATAAGTAAAGAGATAACCCCATCTTATTCACTAGAAGCTTAAAGTGTGTTTGCAAATACGGCAAAAATATGCTTATTTATCTGATAACGATTTACCCCAGCCATACCAGCAGGGTGATCATGATCATGGTGATGATACGGACAGGCGCGGCGCGGCGCGGCGCGGCAGACGAGTTCGACATTGGTCAAATAAAACACACTCTAAATAAATCGATACCGCTCAATGGAAATGGTTCCAAAACCCCACATAAAATGGTACCAGCAATTGACAGTGCATTTACATCGACAGATTCTTTTTAAAATTAGCTTCTCGGGCTATACTTACCAGAAAAATGAGTGCGTGTCGTCATTTGCCAAAATCGCAATGTTTCTTTCTGTACATTGACCTTTTATGCAAAGTTTGACCTCATACCTATTTAATTACCCCCCGTGGGCAAGATGATGCGTTCACTTTCCGCTTTAAAATAATTTTTAGACAATTAAGATATATACATATGAGATAAGCTATTGTAAAACATACAGAGTGAAAGTAAGAATTGGTATTCAGGTATTAGCTGATTAGGCTCGCTATCAATCAATTTGGTAAATCAACTGCACAGTCTATTTTTGGAAGAAAAGTCTATTTTAACTATCTGATTTACGGGAAGGATTCCAAATCTCGGAATTGTTCTTTACTAGGCGGCTTCGACATTGAAATCACTTCTAGACCCGTAATGCTAAAAATTTATCAGAAAAAGATACTTCTTTTGTTTGATAAATAGGTTATATCCAGATAAGGTTTTATTAAGAGTAAATTTTGAGGGGATAAAAAGAGAACAAAGATGTAAATTGGTGCGGGGAATGAAACGAAGCCCAAATTTGAGAGGAGAAGTTGGATGGACTTTACTAGAGGGCGCCATCACAAGCATGTATACCGTCTAAAACCCAGACTTCTTGTACAATCTTATAGTGGTAGTAGGGCTGGGAATCCGAGTGTTTGTATACATTTGCATTGATTTTGTTGACTTTGGGCGCAGCATGGCAGAGAAACTGTCAGAAAATCCTAAAAAGGGCATTTTGAAGGCCTCTGGACATTACGAAGATCCCGCTAACAAGCCCGAGTAAGTTTAGGAAACTTTATGTTTGGAGCTTACGTTTCCCGTTGGATCAGATTATTGGAAAAAAAAGTTGGGCATCATCTGACAATGTCTGATCATCTGATCGTCATGGCCATCAATAATCATATTATTTGTAACATGCATGACCATCATACGCCCTAACTACTGCGTCTGTCCCAACTATCTTCAACAGTATATCCTGCTTATGGAGTTTTTTTGCAGTAAGGAAAGAAGAAAGAACTGGTGCTGCAGTTGGGCTGGACCAACTATTGCTGGCCAGTCTCCACCTGTCCACATAGTGACATATTCTCTGTAGAATTTTAACTAGAATTTACTTTCTCAACCTAGGCCTACTCTGAATTTGAATCAACTGTAGTTGGACCAGTCCCATTAAGCTGTAGTTGGAACGTAACACATCATCAACAGATCAATCACTGATCATGTACTGATGTGGTCTGGTGGGCAGTGGTGGGGTTAATTCATTAAAATGATTGCGCTAGTCCAACAAATCTGAGTATCTAGTACTCGACAAATTGCCTTTTGTTTCAGCATTTAGACATGGTTGGACAAAAAGTCCAAGTACATGTACCCTTTGTACATGATGTAGGCATTCCTTTCTATTAAAAATGGAAAGAGTTCCATTTACAGGCATCGCTTGACACGCTGTGCACAAACCCTGTGACTATGAGTCTAGTCTGGAAAATTCTAAGACAAGTGTTTTCTAAGTAATTGATTGTGGTGGGTTTGTCCATCGGAAGGCAGAGGCATTGTAATTGTAAAAGGACGATCACACAGATTTACGAGTAGGCACTTGAACTAACAACTCTCAACGCCAAAACAAACTTACTATGTCTAATCTAGAATGACTATTGACACATGTTGGGTTTGTTTTTAACTAAAAACAAAGTAAAAACCATTTGACCATAACATTTAATGGGAAAAACATAAGAAAGGACAAATACGGCACGTAGTGTGGCAAAAACAACTTAACGCAATCCACCACAAGAGGGCGCTAGCGGGACCAAGCATATTCGCACTGTTAACATGAGATTCTGGCTTGCATGCATGATGTGGCAGTGATGTATAATGCACTATCAGTGCAGGCCTTAATGTTCCAAAGGTAGCGTGAACGCACTGATCATCGCAACGCGCGCTAACAGGTAATATTAAAGATAACCAATAATCATTAACTAATAGTCAATAACCAATACATGTCATGTAATTTCACAACACTATTTCCACTGTTAACTTTGACTTTTTGGGCATTTTATCACTTTCTGATGGCTAAGTTATTAACCACTGTAAGGAAAAGTAAGTTACATGTATGTCCGTAATTCCCTAATACCTAAAAAATTATTCGATTTCACTCAAAATAGCTTGTACTACTACTAGGTTTTATTGTTTAATATGATTATGATAATGTTTTACCCCAAATCAAAATCACAAAAATATGTTGGATTCACTTCCAAACTGTCCTGAAACTGTCTAATATGCCCACTGTAGGATTCAGTGGGAATCAAAGATTCCAATGATGATGGTAAGGTTAACGCACAAATGGGAAGAAAAGAGAACTTTCCCATTCAAATCGGAAATGCTTTCAGCAACCGAGCTCAGAGTCACCATCTCCTTCATTTGGCAATTCAAACTGTATGTTCATATACCTGGAGGCGATGTCACGTCCCATCGGCCGAGCAGACCATTCCCAATAAACATGCGGTGTCTGCACGCCCATGGCAATGACTGCTTCTTGAGGGGTGCAACGTTCGGCAGCTTTGACCACATTGAGTTATATGCTCATTCTGTTATGATTCTGCCGATTTATCAAACCAGGGTGGGCAGGTAGCGGAAAAACATTAAGTTCTGCCTTTGAATTCTGTCTCACAGGGATGGCATCAAGTGGGACGAGATGAACATATTGGCCACCTTCCACCCGGAGGGGAAGGACTACGGCCATATGAAAGTGGACGAGCCGGACACGCCCTACAACAAGTACACAGATCCGGACGAGGATGACATTGACGCTGACCCTCAGAGCGAGACTGAAGACGATAAGGTCCTGGACTCCGGAACACTTGCTGACAGGTATTCATTGTCTTCGTGGGGGGGGGATTGGTTGGAGGAGGGGTACTGTCATTTATTCAGTTATAATGTGCAAACGTCGCACAGAGTTGTATAAAAAGGCACAGTACAATGAAGCCATTAAATTATGGTCGAGCAAATGGTATACAAGGGTGCCTCAGGTAGCCGCCAAATGACCCACATCTATAGAGGGGGGGACAGTAAGAAGCAGTTGCAGTTTAAGAGGTGGGAAGAAAACCCCAGAGAAGAAATTTCTGGCTGGAACCCAGGGAATCGGGTACGGAATGAAAACCCAATCCACACGTGGACTGAACCAGGAATCGAACTCGGGCTGCAGAGGTGGAACAGAGAGGCAAGATGACACATTGCTGGAACTATGCGCATTCTTGGGTCATATCGGGGGTTGTCCTTGGTTTTTTATCGTTAGCATGTACAAAACGTCCGACCTCTAGCCATCACTTTCTTGCTTGCCCTTTCGAGGGGGGGAGTTCATATTTTGCACAGTCCCGATACATGTAACAGCGAAAGAAAATGGATAGATCCTCAGATTATACGGCATGTTTTACTCCAGTAACCTAAATGCTTCGACGCTGAATGCATTTTGATTCATTTTTGAAGTTTGAGCCACACTCTGTATTACAATTAGTCTTCAATTTCCTTGTAGACTAGAGATGGACACAGAAGACAGGAGGTGGTGGGACAAAGAGCCTGGGGAAGAGGACGAGAGTGACGAAGAGGATGAAGATCTGATGTCGCCAGAGGCCCAAGGTCAGGGAAAGATAGGATTCCTTTTACCCCAGTCCCCTTCTGGTTTTTTCCAGGCATCCAGCTGAAGCCAATAGAATACAACATTTAGAACACAAGGCGTTTTGTTCACTGCCCACATCAGTAAAATTTCACAGAAAGAGCCTGTTGATGGATATCGTGGGACTTGGCGTGGTTAGAGTAAAGTAAATGAGTCAGACATCAATAAATAAAGGCCATTTTTAGTAAGTTTGGCTTTAGGGCTGAGTCAATTCAAATAATTCAATATTCAAATATGTAACCTTCTATTTGATCGAATATCCAAATATTTGGTTGCACCGACCAGCAGATTGTTGATGAACAATCTATATACAAAATCAGTTGCAATAACACGCACAATTGTACATTATGATCAATATAATAGCTTCTCACGTCTAGGAGTATCTCCAGCCACTATTTAGCAAGATTTAAGAGACGAACAAGACTTCTTGCCCTGTTGAAAATTTTTGTTTCTTTTAAATTGTTTAATGAATGATTTACTTTTCAAACTGTTGTAAGATTTCTGCTTAAAACAAGCTTCCATAGTGCAATTTTTCTCATTTAAAACCAAAGAAAATTTTCCCTTCCTTTTCATAAATTTGCATTCGAATATTCAAATTAAAAAAATTATATTTGAATATTCGACAATTAATTGAATATTCGGTTTTCGGATATTTGGGACAGCCCTATTTTGCTTTTGTTTCCACTTGAAAACTGAGCTTTTTGACTCGATGTTTCCCTAAGTTTACCATCCTGATGATAATGGACATAAATCCCTTCGCATGGAACTGTCGACAGCCGCAGCTTTGTGTGAGGATTAGTGCATACCACACATACAGTCTATTCACCATGCAGCTGCGGTTTCAATGTGGGCCTGCTGCTGGACAGAGCTTTGCATACTGGGCATACCGCAGCCCAGCAGTGACGGTCAAAAGCATGCGGCGTTAAGGGGTTAAGTTGGTGAAAAATGTTGAGGTTTCATATTGATGTACAATATGAAAGAGGCCTGTAGATCAGAGTGGCCTGAAGGACTTGTGACTCATTTTGTTAGATTGATGACAAAACTTGTGTGGTAGATACATGTATCTGTAGGAATTGTCCAATTTTCACACACAAAATGGCCACTTTCATTTGTACGTCATATTGTACGGTACTGTCTAATCCGATTGGACGCCATAACTGCGGTGGCACCGCACTCACTCGCACATTCTTCAGCTTGACGCGCACGTACATTAGGCAAATCAGGACACCCTATTGGTCGAAGAGGCATGTAACGTGCCCGACCACCTGTCCACGAGCGTTGTGCCACCGCAGTAATGGCTTCTAATTCTGGTGGTCAAATTACACTATCTCCAAATGAGGAGTAAAGTATACACTTGCTAAAGGCAAGTGGAAAAAGAGGAAATAAAACTGTGTCCTCCAGACTCATTTTGTGGCCTTTGCTCGCTCAATGAGTTTTGCCCATCTTCAGGTTAAAGTTACAAGTACTTCATGCTCAGTGATTCCAGAGCTTGTGGGACAAATTTTAGGCAGTAACTGAGGCAGGATTCGAACTGTCATCCTCCTGGTTTTATTGTGCTGATTCCTAACCACTCAACCAGTGGGCCTGTCGTGGTCAACTTGTCAGTTTGTGAAAGCTAAACCAAATGATCAAATTCACTTGCCTCTGACTGAAAAACAAAATTAATGTGACTGTTTGCCGTACCCTTGTGTCGGATTTGAACGAGCAACTGACCCTGCAGTTTCCCCGCTTTTGCCCCCACCCCCTTTTCATCCAGATCGGAAGCGCAAGTTTGAGCTCCACCGCAAGCAGCACTACGACGAGGCCTCCAAGTTGAAGCTGGCCAAGCAGCTCATAGAGCAGGACGAGGAGGAGCTGAGACGTCTGGAGGAGGAAGAGGATGAAGAGCGGCGGAGGGGGGAGGCAGAGGAGCAGCGATTCGAGGAGCAGACGACCCAAGAGAGTAAAGACGACGCGCACTCGTCAGAAGTCAATCGTTGACTTTCTTCCCCGTCCATATTTGTTCCCCTCCTCGGTATTGCAGGAAGGCAACTTACAGGTAACTCTGTACATACCGTATGACCCGGATCCAGTGTCATAAAACTAGTCAGTTCCAGTTGGTCTGATTGGGAGTGTGTGATCTCACCCATACGCCATTCAATGCCCAAAAAGCAGCCTTGATATTAATCACAGGCCTGAGTATCACTGTTTAGCTGCATTCCTCAGCGCCAATGTCCAGTATAATCATACTTCTTGTTCCGGCTCTAGCCTGGACGGCACGTGGACCACACTCCTGTGTGTCTGTGAAGGTGGGTCTACCACACTGAATATTTACCACTTTAGTGCCAGCACAGTAGCACTTACCGGGACTGCCAAGAATTTTCCCTGTAGTATTTAAGAATTGTTGCCAAATACTACTCATGTATTGCAATCTAGAATACATCCTTTGAGTGCATTTTTTTCCAAGTAGCTATATACAGATTTTTACAAGCATACATGTGCAGTGTATTGTACACGATGTGTTCTGGGAAATTTGTGGATATTGAGAATTTCTTGGAATGTTGAGATTGTTGTTCAACTTTACAAACCACTATTGATACAAGCAAAGGATATTGAAACGCAGTGTAGCTAGTACCTAAATTTAACTAGGATTTGTCAAACCTCGAGATAAACAATATTCAAAGCTGGTACATATGGTCAGCATGATTAGACAGGCAGCTGCCATTTGTCACTGGAATAGAGCCCAAGTTTAAATAACATTCATATTCATGATTGTGTATACATATTCATGAAATGACATTCATATTTATCTTTCGCATTCATGAATGACATTTATCCTCATGAATATGTATTTTCACACTGCTCAGTGCCAAATTTTACATGTGCAGGGAATCATGCAAAGATACGTAATACTGATCTTCCTGCACAAGATTTTCCCTTTTGCAAATATGTACAATGTAATTGCTCCAATACTTTTGTCCAGCCATCACATTTCCAAAAGCTCTGAGAAGGGTAATTCCAGAAATTAAGGGTCCAAAAGTGTTACAGTTTCATGTCCCAGTTACATTCGATGTTTGCTATTTGACATGGAAATATCACCGGAATTGATTTCAAACTATTACTATTTGTTTGGCAGGTAATTTGCATTAAATTCATCACTCTTCGAATCAGAAAGTGTGTTCTGAACTTACAAAATCATATGTCATGTGACAGGGACATGAAAAATATTGGACCCTTGATTTATGGAATTACCTTGAAATAAAATAAAAGACAAAAGATACCCCAATCTGGGGAGATTTCAACCCCAGACTGCACACTTTTCTGTCCCCACATTGAAAGATTGATGGGATGTTGCGGGTGCATTGCATTGGAAATTCGAGACCAATATTCAAGTTGTAATGTCATTTTGTTGTGTGTGCTTAGTTTTGCCAGGGCTTGACAAGTAAGATGCAAGGTCAGTTTCAAGTTGTAGCAAATCTGTTAAATGACAACTTCAACTCAAAGACAGCCTGATCAAGCCCAAGTCACAGTTTTGTTAACTTTGAACGGGAGAGTCAATGAGTGGGTCCATTTCTGGATTTTTTAACCGTTGAAACACGGTGTAAATTTTTTGTTGTTAAAAAGAAGGCATGATGTTAAGTGTAAGAATCAGTGTGATGAGTAATTTATTGAAAGGGATGTTGTAAACATACTTGTATTTGTATTACTTTTAAAGAAAAAACTTCGAGGAATTCTCTCTCACGTGTAAAAAGAAGCTGCAGATTTTTTCAACATAGATATAGTAAAATTAGCCATTTTGAAATTGGAGATGTCGTGGCTGTGGCTGTGGCTTTTTTACCATTGGCTGTTATGGTGAATAGCCACAGTCCTAAATGCTACATGTAGTGCCCAATTTGGGTATGGCCATAGATTCAGTAGTTAGTTTGTTTGCCAAGCCAAAGAGATGCATGTTAACTTCAGTGCACAGCATGTGTCACAGTCTTGCATGAGTCTCCATCCTTGTGCTGCGAAGGAGAGGAGGTTTAACAAATGTTGGGGATCATATTTGCACTGATAACGAAAGCTTACGTAGACCATTTTTGCAGAGTGTTAACTTCAATATGTTTATCGCAGTCATTGCTCCCAATCAGCAAGCCAACATTCCCGACAATTCCGTCTCTGAGTAATGCATGGAGCTTACATTTTGGCATTAGTTACTGCTGTTGCTACACATTGGTCACCAAAGTCGCCAGTAAAGGTCAGAGGTCACAAGTTCAAATCCTACTGAATCACATTTGCCCATTCAACTGAAAACTGGACTCTGATGCATTGCTGAACTTATCTACCACTGCCCCTTAAACTCCAGTGCATTATTGGTATGGAATGGTGTGTTTTGCATTGAGATGTGAGGAATCATATTAGACTTGATAAGAGCAGTCACTGTTAATTAAGTAACAGTACAGCAATGGTATAAAGCCAAGTTTGTCTCTGGTATTTCAACAATGCTGAATCTGGTTTGGAAACTAATCCCAGTTAGTGGTAGCGACAGGAAAGGAAATGAGAACAGATTTATACATTCTGAGCTTTCATCGGAAGAGTGTGATGCTACGCACTTGCGTCAAATTGTCTCAGACCCTTGTATAGGAACGAAAATTCTATAGGTGAGGATACCATGGATGACACTCTATCCAGTAAGTTGCTGGTAAAGTGAAAGGAGCAAAGACTGCACTACCAGCCAGAGGGCAGTGTGGTGCGTATTTCTTGGGAATGATTGTCGGCCAAAATGTACGCACTGTCAAATGGGCAATATCTTCTGTGAAACTGGGCATAGTTGCTTTGGGGGCTGGTACAGGTAGACAGTTTGTGTACTTGGTGTGTTTTTGTACTAATGCAGTGAATCGTCTCTGGTATTGGTGACACAGTTGTCTTTTCAAAGCCTGAAAAAAAATGTACAGTGTACAATATGACATCCAGAGTGTATGTTTACCAGTTCACTTTCATAGTGAAGAAAGAATTCTCTGCCATTGCCTTGTAATGTCTGACGTCATTTTGAAGCAGCTAACAGATTTATGCAAAAAAAATGAGAACATGTGATGTATGTATATATGCATAATTTGTTTAATTTCATGTTTTGTATATTTTTTGTTGCGGATGAATGCATTATTTAAAATTCAGGTGTGGCCGCTGGAACTTGACCGGATAGATGTCAATTTCAGCGGTGGATAGTTTTGACATACGCAAGGGGACAGTTTTGGGCATATGTTTGGCCATATCAAGGCTTTGTCAAAAATGATTATGTTATGTTCATTTGCCATGCCCATTTGACAACTGATGTATTGCAACAGCATAGAGATCAGTACCTTCTGCACTCACAGTGTCATGTCTGTATTTGTCCATACATTTTTGACTGAGTGTGCATGCCCCTAAATATGGCAGTCTTACTTTTGTAACCATGCCTTTGACCACAGACTGAGGAATAACACAGTTCCTGTCTCTGTGTTCTAAATTATGGGCTTTCCAAACACCACTCTTTTGTAAGTTTATTCAGTAATTTTTGCTTGTTATATGATTCTTAACGAGCATCAGTAGAAAAAAGGGAAGTTAGTCACATATTCCTTTCACCATTGTAGGTTGGTTTGGTTAATTCAGTTACAGTGTCATATTTGTCACCACGATTGAGAGTTTGCGGCAGTAATTGTGAACCCCTTGTCAAAAGAGAAAACAAAGGGAAAACTTTTGAAGTCCCTGTGGAAAAAAAATCAGCAATTTATAAAGCAAAACATAAAAAATGTAAAAGGCTTATGTTATAGATGATTTGCATGGTAGCCATTTTGTAGGGCAGTTCTTTTGTTCCACAAGGAAACCTCCTTTGTGCATTGCATGTGGAGCAAAAACACTGGCCTACAAGATGGCAGCCATGCAAACCCTCTGTACACATTAAACATGTGGCTGCCCACTGTGTCACATGGCTGCTGTTTAAGCAAGTGATTTACTGCCAATAAACTTTGCCTATTTTATAAACGATCAGCAAAGAAGATGTCCATGCTATCTACAGCAGCAAAGGTTAATTTGGTGGTGCATGATGTACATCGCCCTTCTCGTGCATTAGTGGCATGTCTGGAATGTAATGAAATGAGCACAAAGTTTTGTTCCGTCTCATGAGTTTTCTAAAGTTTCTGTTAAGTTAGAATTTTAGTGTGAAATACATGCAGTTTGAGCTTTCTGAAGCAGTTGTTCTATTCTGAAAAATGAGACCAGCAGATTAATTTTTCACCAAGTGAGCAAGTTAATCATCATTTTCATGCAACAGTTGGCAAGTTTGGTTGAATGCTTGAGTGGGCAAGTACAGTTTGGTTATTTTAATATTTTTCCCTCTTTTCAACTGCCAACATTGCCCACATTTTTTCCTTTCTTATCTGAAATGTGTGGCTGATTGCTCCAAGTTAAACACGTGAATTGAGGCTTTGCATAGTAGCCATCTTGCAGGGTGGCTCTTTGTTCCGCAGGGAAAGCTCCTTTGTGCATTCCCTGTGGAACAAAAGCACTGGCCTGCAAGATGGCTAACCCTCTATTGGCTCATGTGGAGACTGCTGTAACCAACTAATGCGATGATCGAAATAAAATTATTGAAAACAACTGAAAATTATATCTTTAGTTGTATACCGTTCCCTGATTTACGTCAATCCTGGTTCAAAATTTGGGCCAGGCCTTTGTGGGCCAAATCACGGTTGTATCCTGTCGAATTATGTGCTATTAGAGCATTTGGTGGCGCATGGACTGGGTGATCGGTTTTTTTTTTTAGCAAAGATAGAGGCTACCAGCAAGACTGCTGACATGCATGTAGTTCTGAAAAAATGGGCACCCTCAAACTGCTGTTTTGACAATGGCATTTGGGCATCTATTTTTCCCAAGTGGCAATGGGCGTTATAATAAGGTTTTTTTTGCCTTTACCCAACGTCTTTATTTATAAATGTATGGATACTCGGTGCTTGTCCGAGAGCTTTCGAAAAAATTCACAAGCTCACTCAGGTGGGACTCGAACCCACGACCTCCTGCTTACTAGCGCAGACCATTCGCTACACCGCCGGCGGTTGTTTACACTCAATATATTTAACCAATTGAGGGCGCTCTCTCGGCCTTTCGCAGAACCACCATCTGAGAGGTGTCAGTGTAACTTTTCGGTAGTGTCCAGAATCGGACTCATCCGACACTTTCACCGTCGTTTTCTTCCTTTTTGGAGTCTATACATCATCAAACATGCCTCCCAAGTTCGATCCCAACGAGATCAAAATCGGTAAGCAAGAATTAAATACAAAATATTCTTCCGGATTGTAGACAGTGTTTGGCGGTTGTGTCAACTTCGATTGATGCGTTAACATTACATTCGTTCACATGTTGCGGACATGTTGTTGCATGTGCTGTAAGTGTAAGCGCATACAGCGCATACATCGACATGATCAATTTGCACTGTGAATGTTTAAACTCGCACTGATCAAGTCTAACCTATGACCCCGTTACGACACTACTTTAGATGATGATTAACCTCTTTATCATGACTTTAACTTGTTTTCTGGCATGTCTGATAGGCTAATCTTGGTCTAGCCCCACTCACTGGCACAAGTGTGGCACGGACCCTCGCTCCCGATCCATCCTTAGCCACACATCCGTATGCGCAATTTCATGTCGGCGTATTGAACATTTCGCCGCACCCACTTATAATCGTGGGTGCAATTTCTTTTGCACATGAACATGATTCTTGATCTTTCCGCTTTCTAAAAACCATTTATTGAATGATTTCACTCACGTTATTGAGCTATTTTCCAGTCTTTTTGCCTTTATCCATTCAATCTAACGGGCTCGCTCTCACACTTGCCATCTTTAAAATAAGGTCGTTGAACATTACGTCTCTTGACCCCTCATCGTCTCGAAGGTTGTTCCATGTCAAGACATATGTAGTAAACAGACTGAGCCTCAATCTGGCAGCTTCACACAATCAGTTATTGAGCCAGTTCAGCGATTCCCGTGTATGGTGCTTAGTAATTTTGCGCGTGCTGCGTTAGTTCTTACACGATGCGATTGGACAATATTTCAAAAAGCTGCGTTGACCGTCCAATGACGGGGACAAATGCACAACAGATACAGGCTATGGTCTTACACCATGGTCTTGCACTGTTGGGCCAGAACCATGGACCCCATAGCTCCTCGGGTACATTACAAGTAACATTCACATGCCCAAAGCAACAAGGGCAGATGTGACATGAAAACCACATCCTTGATCCTTCATGCCTGTTTTTTGGGGGGTGGCATATTTGGGGGCCCTGTTCCTATAAAGAAGGGAGGCCTAGATTTAAATTTTTTGGATTCACCTTGGTAGGTGATTTTGACATCATACTTAATAACCGTAGGGTTATTGATGTTGTGAATAGAGGGCAAGGTTTTGAGTTTTTGAGTGAAATTATGAAGGGAAACTGAGTGTTTTAACACAAAAACCACATTGCGGATTCCTATTTGCATGGCTGGTTTATCAGTTAGAAAGTCACATTTTCTCACAACTTACAAATCGAAATTCCGAAAAATAATGTCAGTGCTATAAAGTAAAGTTGAGCATTTTCTACTTTCTGAAAGTCAAATTCTGCTGTTTCTTCTGCTTTCTAAATTTTAATATGTGACTACAAGGTCATAAGATAACCCTTTGGACATGTACATGTACTGTACATATGTACTGTAGGCGTACATTTACTGTACATCTACAGGTATCTTTGGCATAATGATACATGTAGGGCCTACACGCACCATGCCACTGTGATCTTGGACTGGTTCCCGTCCCTACTGATTTATTCATAAGCCGTGAGACATCTGGGTATATGTAGGGAACAGGGACCAGTGTGATCTCCGCAGTGCGAAGCCGGAGGAAATCAATACCGATTTCTGCAATATCGCCAAGGAAAAACAGGCGGGGAAACGTTACCAAATGTTACTTTCAAAGTGAGTTAAACAGTGAAAATGAGTTGTCATTCCTAATTTGGGTTCATATTTATTTGATTAATTGTGCAGAGAGTTTTATTTATTTATTTAATTTTTTTTATCGAGAATTGCCTTTTCCGCTTTCTACCCCCAAATCCACAATTTTTAAGGATTTTCCGCAGTGCAGAAAGCTCTGGACTTTACAGTAAAGAGAGCATTGCATTTGATTTTTGGTTGGGCTGACCAGTTTTACAAGATTAAAATGACAAAAAAATAGGGATCCCCAGTGATACAAACCCCAAGTGGTAACTTTCTCTTAATAAGTGAAGGTCCTTTGCACTAAACAAAGCCACACCCATGGATAAAAAACACAGTCAAGGGTTTTACCACCATTGATTTCCGAGGACGAGTTTGACGGGAAGTTTTTTTATAAGAAATTTTAAAAATGGGACTCTGTTTCTTTGTTTTTTTGGTATGCAGTTTGCCTGAGAGCTGTCGGTGGTGAGGTGGGTGCAACCTCTTCGCTCGCCCCTAAAGTGGGCCCCCTCGGCCTGGTAAGTGTGACCTGTCTCCAGAGGCTGTGACTTCCCTCCCTCCTGTCCCGCTCCCCCAAAAGATGCCATCTTTACCATTCAACCTTTCACCCAGTCCACTGGAACCCATGTTAGCCAAGAGCCATTTCAGACCCTTGGAGGATCTGAGTAGTTTCAGTACAGTTCAGAAGACCGAGGCTGCATCCAAATCTTTTGTCTAGAGCTAGGTCTACATGTAGGTCTTCACTTCATTGGAAATAAAGGGGGACATGTGGCCGAGTGATTAGGGTTTGTAGCTTCTGATCATAGGGTCAGAGGTTCGAATCCAGCTGGGGACAGCATGTTGTGATCCTGGGCAAGTCACTTTACCCCTATGTGCCTCTCTCCACCCAGGAGTAAATGGGTACCTGTGAGGGCAGACACGGTTATGTTTAGCTGTTTGCACCAAAAATGGCTGCATTGGGCTAGTATACTCACCAGGGAGCTGAGATGGTTTCAGGAATGTTCAGATGATGTGAGCCCAATGTACAGGGATAATAATAAGTGCATAGATACATTCCCTGGTATGCGCTATATAAGAACTGACTATTATTATTAGATATACTGACTATTACATTGTATTATTACATGTAGATACACAGTGACTGGCAGGCAATAGACCTAGCCATAATTCTGGAAGCCCAGTTTTGACATGATATGAGACGCTGTTTGCTTTACATTTGGCTTGATATCCAAAGTTTGTTTCATGTCCAAAATTGGCGTGGTTATTTGTCACACAGTGCGGAATATAAAAAGGTTAAAGAATGTTGTTCCTCGGGTTGATATGGTGATACTAAAGTGCCACTGCATTTTGAATTGGATATAAGGGACAGAATTCGGTAGTCTTCGGAAATCTGAGTATCCCTCATGGAAAAAACTGCCAAGTTAAGATTTCAATAGCAAACGGGGCAAAAAAGGGTTGTGAACGTTAACCATAACAGAATTCCATAATCCCTGTATGTTAGAACGCTGTGGGAAAATAAAGTCTGCGGTGCCAACCGCAAAGCCATTGCACCAGAAATACAATGCCCTAACCCTAACCCCCAGCCTACTTTAGCTACCGGTAGAAACCCTGCCAGATGCATCAAACTGCACCGTTTGTCAAAGTGGCATGCCTGCCCAGTGTAACAAGATCCAACAGGTCAAGTCTTCCAAATGCCAAACAGCCTGGGAGTCTGGTTGCGATTTACCACAAGGTCCAACAGTGGCATTGTTCAATGGGACTAGCTCCCATTGTCTCAACGTGGCCAGGTTTTTTTTTGGCTGCTGCTGATTGCCGAGTGCATTAAAGTGCATCAGACTTTTTGGCCTGATGGACTGTGGTGCGTTTGGTAAGGTTAGGGGTTAATCTCTCGCATGGAATTTAGTTTTATCCATTCACCTCCCACCTGGCAGTCCCCCAAGAAAGTCGGTGACGACATTGCCAAGGCCACGCAAGATTGGAAGGGGCTGAAGATCACGGTGAAGCTGACCATCCAGAACCGCCAGGCGCAAGTCTCGGTTGTCCCCTCGGCCTCCTCCATGATCATCAAGGCGCTGAAGGAACCGCCCCGCGACCGCAAGAAGGTCAAGAACAGTGAGTAGCGACCAGTCCCTCACGGGGAACAATCAGAAGGACCTTGTATTATCAGTGCTGGAAAATTTTGAATTTAAAGATTCGGGGGCCGCAAATTTTGTAAGATAGATGTTCAATTGGTGCACGTACTTGTCTACGTGTGGCCCGGAGAGACCCGGGGCCAGAAACATCCAACAAAACTGAGCTTGGCCAGCATTTACATGGGGTGTGAGAATTCAGCTTTTTAGCTAAAAAATCTGCTTTTTGTTTAGATGTTGATTCCGAATTTCAGGTTTTTTGTACGCCCGGTCGGTACTGAAGTGTGGGAACTTTCCAGCTTTAATTTTAAGTGGCCACTCACATTCCTGCTTGTAGAAAAAGCTCTCAAATATGCCCAAGGTCTTGTTCCCCATTATGCAAGAATGTCAGAATTAGGGTTAACTACTTCCTGCCAGGGTGCCCGGTTTCGGGTGCACAGGCTTTATACATGAAGCCGGGGAGCCCGAAACTGGACAAAAAAGCTGGGCCTAATAACAAGACCGTACTCAGAACGAAAGACGGAGCTGCTGGGAATTGCTAACACTTTTTCAACTTCAATAACAGAGGAAATCTGTCATTGTTTTGAAAGATTATACCACTGTGTGGCATTCAGCGCGAGCGGATTACCGCCAGGGATAAAAGCCCTCCACTTATGAGCGATACAATACTGTTACACGCTAATGTGGCCCCCACTGAAAAGAGCCAGCTGCTCACTGTGCCAGTTTCGGAACAAAAGAAACTTATGTAACACCGCACAATCTGGGCTTTTTTTACCAGGTGGCAGGCCTAGCTGAAATAGATGGTGTCTGTTAGATTAGAGTAGCCACCAGACAGTCATTCATGTTATGTATTTATGATTTTTCGAAGAATTTTGAAAATGGAAAATCTTGAAAATCCCCTGGTTTTACGTCATGCACAATCAAATGAAACCTGGCAGAAGTGGCTAACTTTCTCAGTGTCAAGAGCGGTATATTTGTCATGTGGTCATAGAAACAAAAGTATAATTGCGAGAGGGTCTGACAGAGCAAAAGGTTTCTCAGCTGCCATTGTTTTGTCCCGTCTTCCCCTCATCAAGTCAAGCACAATGGCAACATAGCCTTTGACGAGGTTGTCAAGATCGCCCGCACCATGCGGGAGCGCTCCATGGCCCGAGAGCTATCTGGCACCGTCAAGGAGATCCTGGGCACGGCGCAGTCAGTGGGCTGCACGGTGGACGGCATGAACCCGCACGACGTCATCGAGAAGATCAACAATGAAGAAATTGAAGTTCCAGAGGTGAGCTTTTGCATCTTTCTGGTTGAAGATCGCCCTGCGCCGTCAGGCTCTGGTCAAAGAGGCAGTCCCAGGATTCTGGAACCAACATTCTAGAGCATTGCAAAGTTCTGGGAAAAAAAAACACTTCTGAAGTCTCCACCTTTGGTTCCTGAGGTCCTTCGGACTTTGAAGATAACCTTCTTATAACAGGATCCTTGTATTACTAGAATGAAAACAATGAACTAAGAATACAGGCGATTCACAATAGTGCGCCACCAAGAGTTTGCAACACGCCGTGAAAATTGTCGACCATTTCCAAACACGCATTGGGTCCACAAATTTTGCGCAGTGTGATTGGCTAATGCGTTACAAACTCTTGGTGGCGCACTATTGTGAAACGGCCGTATTGAGACCTAAAAATTTCCTTGTTGTTAGCATAAACAGTACTTGTCGACACGTTAACTGCCGTCTACTTGCATCCGTAAAATACTCATATTCAACTAGTCGCGTGAACGGTACCTGTTAAATGCACGCGCATACGTACAACGCTTGGCAAATGGGAATGCCCCTTTGGAGCTTTGCGCGGCAGTGAACGTGTTGACGAGGTTTGACTGCAATTCATGAAGCTTCTTTTTTGAAGTGAATTCCGATTGGCCCTTTAACTGACGTACTTTTTCCTCCGTACGTACTTTCTGTCTCCCACAGGAATAAACACAACAGGTCTTTTTAGCCCCGTGCCGTGCTGTAGCCTGAACCATGTATATATACATCCTGCATGGTGATGACCGTTGAAAAGGACCGTGTCAGGCTGAAGATGCAAGTTTATTCAACAAGTCGGGGAAATGTCGTGGAAGAATTAAAGAAGCAGAGCTTATAAAAACTGAAATTCAGTCCGTGGTGGTGATCTTTTTCCGCCGTGTTTGTCCCGCTGTCGCATGTCTCATTCTGATTGCACATGTATTTCCACAAAGCTTTCTTTGTCCGTCGTCGGCAGCTAGAATGACAACTTTTGCAGATACGGACTCGGGGGGGGGTCTGGGACCGTGTGCACTTGAATTGGCTGTGGCTCAGAGATGCACGTGAATATGGGAAGCGGCTGCAGGCGCTAGGTATCAGTAGGTGGTGGCATCCATTGGCACAGGTGTTATTTCAAGTCGCAGCCGTTGACTTGTGGACATGGCTTGTGGTAACATAATGCATTGACACTGTAGGTATACGGTTCCCGTCGTTAAAGTCTGCCTGCTCAAAGACGTGTGCCAATACAAAGCCATTCCAAAGTGGTGGGTGCAAATACTTGTACAAATTGGCACTGGAGTATCTTTAAGGTTCTGTACAAGCATCCATCGGTAAGACCAGGGAGTGGGGGGGTAGGGAAAGAATCAGCTTTCACGTCCAATGATCCTTCCAAGAGCAACAGTTGCTTTTAATATCTCATATCAAAGAGGAACACAATTTGACAAACGTTTCCTCGATGTATAAACAACTCAGAAATCCTGAATTCAGATTGCATGTACCAAGTTCAACATGATCACGTGCATGGTGTTAATTCATGAGTAATGTACGTTATGCAAATTAGATATAAATAATGCGTGATTACAAGGAGACATTCGCACTGATTCAATACCTTCCCTTTGCACCAGATCCAATTACAAATCAAATTTGTCAAGATTAAATTGTTCAAGTAACACAATTTCAAAATAATGGAAGACAAAGGAATTTTTTTAGTTCGGAGAGGAAAAGGAATTTGTACTGAACAGACGTCATCAAAATCAATGATTGATGAAGTCTGGAAGCAAACCACTGGACAGATTGGAAACACGTGTGGTATATGAAACTGCCTCTGCACTGGGACTTGTACCCCAAAAAATTATCCTGTAATTCACCGACAACCTCGTATTTTCCCAGTGAGCACAATAGAACATGGACCTTTTCCTAAACGTGCCAGTGTTTTTAGCCCATCCCAAGTTCACTCACAAGACCAGTCGTAAGAAACTGGGCGAATGATGACAGAGTAAGGCTTCTGTCACGGTTCATTTGAATGACTTGTGACGGGATGATGACTTATGATAGACATAATCATAGCACTGTGACACATTTAAAAATTACCGCATAATGTACACAATACAGGTTCACTTGACTACAATCACACTTTGTACTTGCTGGGTTCAAGACCGTGAAACAGCAAAGTAAATAAAACTGCTGAGCAGAGATATGTGCTAAGCAAGAAAAACAAAAAGCAACCAATATACCCAAAATGCCAGTTTACATGTATTGCAATACGACAGACCAGCCAGCTCAGTCACAGGACCTGTAGTGGATATTAAACATCAACCAACACGACGTCCACAAAAAGTGCTTCATAAATATCATTTACCAAAAACAAAAACGACGGTAGGTACTGTACTCGGACTACTGATGTGCTGGGTACTCTACCATAACTTGGCTGTATTGTTTGTAAAACAACACTCAAAACACGTTGATATGGAGTTGATACCCACTATCGGTCAGGTGGTTTAGTGGACGCAATCGATTACTGTTTTATCCTTTTTTGCCAAGAATATTGCCATGGATCAATTATGCAGTTCCACAAGAATTGGTCACAGCTCATTCTGAATCTACAATGCTCCCGATTATCACTTGATATGCAAATCCAAACGTTGGAAAGTCAACTTTCTGCTTCAATGTTATCAACATAAGGCAATACCAGTAGAAAGCAAAATTCTTATACCAACTTGAACAAAAGCGGCTTTACAACGGAAGATGCAACAAAAGAAACCATTTACAGGCATTCATAAAAATACCCGTGTGAGTTACAACTACACAATGCTACATACACGTGTGTCCAATTCATTCCATACATAAACGCTCAAGAAAAAAAAAGCTATTGCCCACAACAGCAACAAGCAACAACTCTCCAGTCTTGTGAGTTATCTTTAACTTGGTCCTCCCCAATTTCTATCGGAAAATTCAAAGCAAATTATTTTCTAATATCTTACAACAATGTACAAGTCTTCGGAGCATAATTTTTTCTTTCTGAAGCGCGAGTTTACAATTATACAGTGGAGCTTTGAGTTTGTACTGTACTAAATTACATCAAATTTATACATCAAAACTACATTTATACTTTCAGTCCACTGCTATGAAAAGCATTCCTAACCACAGCAAAATGGATGGACCACTTTGGCCAAGTGATTCTCTTTGCCTATGTTGCTGATGCTCATTTGAATAACACAAAAACCTTGCAAGCTGAGGATGGTCAGTTTTCAGGGACATGGACAGCAACTGTGAGCGAGCGGCTTTTTATAAATGTATTTGAGCAAATTGTGTTCCAACATTTGCTGACCTGTAACTCTTATTTTGGGCATACCTGTTTCCAAGCAAATACTGATTTTCAATTCAATACCAAGGAAACATGCATATTTTTAATGAACTTTTCTTTCATAGGCCTCGGTGCTGATGATGCCACACTGTTTACTGTGTTTCCTTCAGGGCTCTGTGGATAATGGGCCTCCACTGGTTCCATGGGAAAGTGCATGTGTAAAGAAAGTGTCAATGGTTCCCTGCAGTGGGTGACCAGTGATTTACATGTAACCTATGAAGTTCCTTGATTCCCAATAATTCCCAATAAATTGCCAGGAGAGCAGAAGATTTTCAGCCACATGATTTTTGACGGTCAGCGTTCAATGTACACCGTATTTCGAGCAGAAACGTGCACACCTTCGAAGTCTCTCCAACATGTAGGCGTACATGAAATTGCCAACAAAGATTCGAAGATGAACACGCCTCCACGGATATGGTATGCTTCCTGACGTGCCTTTGCTCGTCATGTTACATCACATGAAAGACCTCTATTACTGCATCAGGTCTAAACATTTTGCTGTGGTCGAGGATCAGCCTACGCAACAGCTTAATATTTCTGCGAGTTGAGAAAGGTGTGCTTTCTAAAATATATAAATGTACATCTATGCTGTATATAACAGTACGCTATAATGCAGAGACCAGCAAACCAGCAGCCGTGTACTGTGTAAAAAATCAGTGGGGAAGAAAGTGTTTGTTCTTCTCGAAACAACTACGGCATTTTCCTTCATGATCCTTAACCACTGTCAACTCAAAGAGTACCATGCAATGCCATTACAACAGTATCATCCATGGCTATCAAGATGGGTGTATTGAGTATTACCCATCCAAATGGATTCTTGCTGCTGGAACCAAAGCGAGGCTGCACTTGCAGGACCCGTACTCTGCAATTTTAACGTGTAGCCTGCTCTTGACACGCAGGAATCTCAGTGGCAAACTAAAGTGTGCCATTTCAGCCTCGCTTTCACTGCAGTCCAGCAAACTGACCATGGGTGAACGCTGCAAAAATCTGGGATCCAACATAGTGCATTTATGGCAGCCACATGTTTTGTGTAGTGGTGTCTGTGTTGTGGAGCGGCTCCATGACGAATGGCCAAGGAATGCCATTATTTTCAACAGGTGGGAAGACTGGTATCTAGGCCTGTTCTGTTTGAACTTCAAGAAATACCTGTTCAACTTGGGATCATGATGGAACTTCCCCCTCCCCCAAGTTCTGGGTAGAACTGGAACCAACAAATAATACAAAAACTACTTCCCCTGCCTCTGCTAACAATGTCAAAACCTACACCCCAACTTAAGCATCAGTTGCATAAAGTCAAATATATATATTGTTATTTCATATACTTTATACACATTTTTAATTTTTTTTTTACATAAAGCCTTTTGAAGCGCAAAACATGACACAGTGTCCACAGATCCAAACAAGAAATGCACAGCAACGACACAGCTAATCAGTGTTCTGTGCATCTATACATACATAGCAAAAATAAACATTTGGTTACTTTCGTTTCTACTCTGCCACATGTCCAAGTAGCTATCTGCTAATTTGGTAAGTGGCTGCAGCTATATTCCATACAGTTATGTGCTACCATAGCCACATCCGGTTTATTTGCAGATGGCTTCATTTTTCCAACAGGGAAACCTGTGGAGTAGACCTCTATCATGGGGCAGCCATCTTGCTTTTCTACCATTCAAAGCAATGTAACCATACTGAGGCGGAAAGAAAAGCTAGTCTGTTTCCTTTTATCAACACGTGCAAGTGTATTACTATTTCCAATAGGTGTGCAGGGAACAAGACAAACATGGCAGCATCATGATAAAGGTCTATTGGGCCATGCCTGAATTATTTGGCTGCGGCTTGAAATCACACAACTCTATGGGAAGAGGCCGCAGCTGCTATCATAGATTTGCTTGCATTCCAAGCCGTAGCCAAGTAATTTGGACAAGGCCTACAACTCAGAGTTCCATCACTTGACTAGTTACCATCTTTAGAAGCTACGGCACCTAAAATACCCACTAAAGAATATCTTTCCCAGACACCTGCAATACGCAGCGCAACAGTTGCACAACACACAATTGATTATCCTCGTACAACCAACACGTTAACACCGTCACACACAACATTCTCAGTACTTTTTTTTTTTTAATCCACCGAAGAGGGTACTGAAGTGATTCAGAAATATAGACACTGCTTTCCTTTCTGAAATCTCAGCTTTGTCTTCTGTGTGGTAATCGTGGGCCATTTACTGGACCGATTTAGAACATGCCGGTCTTTTTACCTTCTTAGCTCATCATTTGTTTATCATCATTTGTGATAACCTCTTGGCCCAGTTAGAAGCAATAAAGAAGGACCCAGGTTGAGCCGGATGCTCAAGGCGAAGCCAAAGCTGGGATCTGAGAAACGGCCGTCAGCTGACCACACAGACCCTAGTTGGGGTCAAAAGGGAAAGGTCACCACAGACAGACACAAAAGATGGAAACAGTGAACCACAAGGGCACTACAGGCTGTATTCAGCTGCACATGGGAACAAAAGGCGAATTCCAGCGACGAGTACAGGTTACTACAGTTTGACTAAAACCACCCAAAAGACAGATGGTTTGGATTATCTAGTGTCCACTAGAAAGTCACTTGGGACCATGTAGTTTCAGGGGTATGGTCGCACTGCTGGTCATCGATAGCCAATTTCATTTATCATTACAGAGGGAACCATTCACACGAAACAATTGTACGAGATTTCCAATGACCGTGTACCCTGCCAGACTCGCAGCCAATGGTGAAATATGAGTAGCAATGAGATTTTAAACATTGACCAACCGGGGTTGTTCGGGTGTAACTGCTTTGTGCATGCGCATTGTTAAAAAGCAATTGACTACTGGTCGAACTATAGTCCACGCCCAAACTTACCCTTATCGACTTTGTGCCGGGGTTCCCGCAACCGGAGATGTTGGCTTAATATGCAAAGCCGGGCTGCCCGAACTTGGGAAAAGGAGCTGGGCCTTGTAACAAAAGACCGTACTCGGAACAAAAGACAGGGCTGCTGGGAATTGCCAACATTTTTTTGGTCCGCATTTGAAAAGATGCCATGAGGGGAATTGGGCCAATATCAGGAACAAAAGAAAATTAGGTAACACCACACAATCTGGGCTCTCTTTACAAGATGGTAGGCCTGGCTGAAATACTCGGGCGTCAATACGTATTATCTGTCAGATTAGAGTAGTCACCAGTCGGTTATTTGTGTGGGTGTAAACATCCAGTAAACGAAGTTTATGAATTTTTGAAGAATTTTGAAAATGTAAAATCTGGAAAATCCCCCGGGAATACGTCATGCAACTTCAATTAAACCCAGCAGCATAAGGTTATTTGCCAGTGATTAGGAATCCACTGCATTTGTGAAGATTAGCACAGAATAGGCAGAAAGGAGCTTGAAGGCAAGAGCTTGTTTGTTTTGTCACGAGTCAAAATTTCTGGACACTTTGGACAGCACTTTGTCTTACAGTCTTCTTTTGCGCTTCAAGTAGGTTGGCAACTATTCTCTTTCTTGACTGGGTGGAAACAAACTCCTAACTGCAGATTCACTACAGTGATTGGCTGGTCAGAGGTCATGACCTTCAAGGTCAAATGTCACACTGGTCACTATGAAATGACTTGCGCAAGTACTTTCAAGACAAATATTAACAAAAATGGAGACGCTACCAAAAACCTCCTAACTTCAGGGGCAAAGGTAGAGGGTCAACCACTCAGGGGTCGAAGGTCAACCCGAACCTTTTCATCTAAGCTGAGCATGCCGATAGTTGGATAGAAGCCCGAGCCTGGAATATGCACCTCTCTTCTCCCTATTGTCGTTCCATTTCTAGTGAAGAACACCTGGATTTCACACATAGAAATGACACTGAAAACAATAACTGATGGGTTTTTACTAAACTGATTTCAGATTCTTGAAAGATGCAAATTTTAAACTTCATCTGAGCTATTAATACTGCCCCTGACTGGCTCCTCCTACTGTCTTTCACCTATTCAACACAATGGCTCCACCCACTTTCCATCATGCATGGCTCCACCCACACTCCACCATGGCTCCACCCACTATTTCATTACTAAAGCCATTCAACTCCTTGCTCCACCCACTGCCTACCATGTCCCCACCCCATTCCCTTCAAGGCTCCACCCACTCCTCTTGAAGGCTCCACCCACCATCCTCCATAGCTCCACCCATTCTCTTAATTCAAAACTTCCCCCTCCCTCAAATCATAGCATACTTACATGCACCTGCACCTTGGCGCCCTGATGCACCCCATCAATCTGTGGCTCCTCCTCCTCTTCCTCTTCTGACAGGTAATCCTCGTACTCGTCCTCGGACAGGTCATAGACATCCAGGGCAAAGTTATCCTGGGCCAGGCGGTCAAGCCGGTTCAGCCGGTTGAAGGGCCCCTCCCGGTCCTGCCATGCCTTCACCACGCCCACGTCTTCGTTGTCGCTCTCACCTTCATCACTGTGGGTCAACGACAAAAAAATCAAGCGCTGGAGAGTTTAGAAGAAAGTATCGTCCCAGCAAATGTGGGTCATCTGGTCGTTCCTAATCTCCGATCCCTGGCAGGAAATAACTTCTATTCCCTCCTGGAAGGGATGCTAGTTAATAGCAAATTGCTCCCCGGCTAATGCCAATGGCCATTTTTTTTTTACTCCTGGGAGGAGAAAAACAAGCAGGGCTAAAGTGGCTCGCACAGGCCACAGATTGGAACCCCTAACCCCTCTGATTATGAGTCACAAACCACTATAACCACCGGGCCAAACTCCTCCAGAGTTGGGACTTAACAGGCCGTGGATGAGTAAGAAGAAAGGTTCTGGCAAGTACAAGCTAGACATGTTTTGCACAGTTTCAATTTATGGCAGCATAAAAGAATACTTTGTAAGACTCTCTTTTCCTTTTTCTTTTCTTTTTTAGGTTTTGGTGAGTGTATTGTTTTAATCCCTCAGATTTTAACTACTCTGTGCCGGGGTGCCCGGTACCGGAGACCTTGGCTTTATACCCATAGCCGGGGTGCCCGGTACCGGAGACCTTGGCTTTATACCCATAGCCGGGGTGCCCGGTACCGGAGACCTTGGCTTTATACCCATAGCCGGGGTGCCCGGTACCGGAGACCTTGGCTTTATACCCATAGCCGGGGTGCCCGGTACCGGAGACCTTGGCTTTATACCCATAACCGGGGTGCCCGGTACCGGAGACCTTGGCTTTATACCCATAGCCGGGGTGCCCCGTACCGGAGACCTTGGCTTTATACCCATAGCCGGGGTGCCCGAAATTAGACATAGGCCCTGGGCCTTGTAACAAAAGACTGTACTTGGAACAAAAGACTGCGCTGCTGGAAATTACCATCATTTTTAAGTTGGCATGAGCAGAGGTAATCCGTCATTGTTTTGAAACAGTATACCACTTGTTTGCAGCATTCAGTGCTCGTGGATTATCACTGGGGACAAAAGTGCTCCAGCAGTCCAGCAATGAGTGATACAGTGCCGCTGCATGCTAATCTGGCCACATTTGAAAAGACACCACTGCCATTCAGTAACGCACTGGGCCAGTTTCGGGAAAACAGGAAATTACACAACACCGCTCTGGACTCTCTTTGGGTGGCAGGCCTGGCCACATTACTCAGGCGTCAATAGAGGGTGCCTGTCAGATTAGAGTAGTCACCACATAGTCATTCGTGTGGGTATAAACATCCAGTAAATGAAGTTATGAATTTTTGAAGAATTTTAAAATGGAAAATCTTGAAAATCGCCCGGGAACACATTCCACCCAGCAGAAAGCAGTTAATGGAATGTTCTTTCCCCCCTCCAATTTTAAGTTGACCAGGCCATGAGAAACTTTCAGCAACTTTCTCATTGTATATACACCCTCCAGTTGGAGTCCTTCCATGCAGGTCTTTTGTGTAGTCTGCACAATTTTCATTCACTGATAGGAAGTATTGTTTAGAGTTGAATTAGAGATGCGAGGCCACTAGGAAGTTTTTCCCCTCTCCTGACAAGTTGGTTAAATGTTCACTCCAGACGTGTTGAATAATAAACTAGTAAATTAGGTTAGCCAGGCTCTGGCAAGAAGCTGCCTCTTTTATTATTAAAACATTATCTTGAGCTTGTTGGAGTGAAGTGTGAAATGGAAGTGATGTGGAAAGTACCATGGCTAGGCTGAGAGTCAGAATGCCAGATGATTCCGCTATGTCAGCATGACATTTGAGTTGCTCCCTTGAAGGATCTTCTCGTTGGCCACAAGACACAATTTAGAGGCACAAATTCAGGTGTCTCATGCAACAACTAGCCTGTCACAGTTAGAACAGAACTGAGGAAAACCCAGCCTGTCAGATTTTGTTGTCAAGGCCAGCAGTGAAGCAGAACTCAACCATCTCAAGTACTTTTCACAAAAGAAACTGGCAAGTGCAAATACCCTACTTATTTTGGCAGATTATTCCATAATGTTCAATGATGTTTTGATAAGATGAAGTTCCTTTCCTTCACTGAAAATATCAATAGAATTTGTGGATGTATTTTGATTTGATTATACAGTCATATTTGTCAAGGTTGAAAGATTCAGCTGTGTAATTTTATTCAAGAACTATTAACCACTTCCTGCCAGGTGGAATTTGCACATGCAGGATGAGTTCCCGGGTGATTTTCAAGATTTTCCATTTTCAAAATTCTTCAAAAATTCATATTTTCATTTACTGGATGCTTACACCCACACAAATGACTGTCTGGTGGCTACTCTAATCTGACAGGCAACCTCCATTGACGCCCAGGTATTGCAGCCAGGCCTGCCACCCAGTAAAGAGAGCTCACATTGTGCGGTGTTACGTAATTTCTTTTGTTCCCGAAATTTGCCTAGTAAGTTGCTGAACGGCAGTGGTATCTTTATAAATGCAGCCAGATTAGCGTACCGCGGTATAGTATCGCTCATCGCTGGAGTGCTTTTGTCCCCGCTGATAATCCGCAGGCACTGAATGACGCAATCAATGATATAAATGCACTGTTTCAAAACAATGAAGGATTACCTTCGCTAATCCAGCACTCTGTGCTGACAGCATACGAAAATTGATTGGCAATTCCCAGCAGCTCAGTCTTTTGTTCCGAGTCTGGTCTTTTGCTTCAAGGCCCAGCTCCTTTGTCCGATTTCGGGCACCCCGGCTAAGTGTACAAAGCCAAGGTCTCCGGTACCGGGCACCCCGACATTTTGAAGTTTAAATTACAGTCAGGAACTTACCATTTCTTTCCAAATTAGAAATGTGGTTCTTGTAAGGTTTGGCCATTTCGTTAAATTTAGATGATCAGTGGTCACTTTTGATGTCAACCACACTACCCCTCCCACCTGTGCTACCCGGTGTCACAAATTGATCTGGACGACAGAAACCCTATAAATACCTGAGTGCAGTGCTGAGAATTGAGCGAACAGATTTGACACCGTGGGAGCTGGAACTTAATTATAAGGGATGTCTACGCTGAAAACTACATGTATTTCTCAATGAGAAAGAAACTAAACCTTTTGTGCATTTTTTATGACAAAGAACTCTAATCTGTGATTGTAAGAAGCCTGAAATGATTTGTAAAAGCTCCAATTGATTTCGTATTTCATTGATTGAATTTAATTTTGTTTTTGGAGTAACAGAATACCGGCACGTTAAATTGGATAACTATGAATCAGAAAACAAAGAGGCAATTTAATAGTAGCCTGATAATAAATACCCGATAAAATCCTTAATCAAATCTTGTTCTTTTTATACTAATATATAAAATTTTGTAAATAAAGCACTTGTAAACCAGAAAGGAAGAACACTTTTAAACTGAGAAGTTTCCACCTCATCCTTTTGGCAGTCACGTTCTTACAGCTTTAAACTTGAAAGTCTCATTCCTCAACTAACCTGTCCATGATGTAGTCCCTTGGGAACATGATGCCACACCCCATGATGTCCCCTTTGTGACAGCGAGGGCCGAAGGAGTCGCCCACGCCACTCCCTTTAAAAATCTTGCCATCGTCTGTAAAGGAAAAATAAAAAGTCACAATCTACATGTACTTGAGATCAGCATTGTCCGTCAGTCAGCCGGGCATGAATGCTGTAACCCTCTACAAAAAAAAAAAAATTCTAAATGGCAAAATATCTTTGTACAATCCTTTTCCAGTTGTAAAATTTCTGAAAAGTAAACAAAACAGGAAATCAGCCAATCGGACGAAAGCTTGCATGCCTCTTTTCAGGGAGCCAGCTTGGTATTCCAACAGCCCATGTCCCATATCAAGAATACACATTCCGGGACAGCAACGGATGCTTATAATGATACTGCCATATTTGTCTTGTTCCCTTCAGACCCATTGGCAAAAGTAATACCACCTCACACATTGATAAAAGGGATCAGACTATTTTTCCTTCCAGCCTCAGTATGGTAGCAATGCTTTGAATCAAAGGAAAGCAAGATGGCTGCACCATGATGGAGGTTTTTTCACTAGCATGAGGTCTGCCTGATCAGTGTGGCCATATGCCAACTCTCGAGCATGCTTTGTTCTCTAGTGACCTTGTCTTTTTCAAATACCCAATTGATTCTTCAAAGCAAATATGGGGCATGTTTTTTTATCGCCATATTTGAACCGGCACTGAACCAACTCCAACCTTTGGTTCTCTTTCAGTTGGAACAATAACGTCACAGAAGCACAACCAAAGTCGCAAAAACGATTCACCAACGACCACAGCTCAAACATGTTTGTGGTTTGGGTCGCCAAAACTCGCCCACGGAAGCCAACTTCCAAAGTCCTGACTTAAGTAGCTGAGGTGCACAGTACCTGCATGATAGGCTATGGAGCCGTAGTTCCAGCCTGGATGCCTCTTCTTGGGATAATCCTTCTTGGCCAGGCCGATGGCGATGTAGCAGTTCTTACCCGGGTCGATGATCTCCAGCTCAAAGTAGTGATTCATTGGGCTGAGGGGCTTCCTGGCTTGGGCCAGGCCGACGTCGGCGATGGTCTTGCCTCTGCCGGCGTAGGCAAGGATCTGGGGGAATTCCAAGATGGGAAGCATGTTTTACATAGTCAAGGAAAGAAATGGTACACTCAATAAAAAACATATGTAATTACTGGAAAAAGTTAGGTATTCAGAATGAGATTTTGCTTAGCACACTGAAGTGCTGAGTCAAAAAATTGGCTAATACTTGATACATGTAATACATATCCCTTAACTTTTCGCTGATACTGTTCTTGCTGAGCAAAGATTTTCCGTGCTGAGCACATTTTCAAGCGCAACAGCTCAGGGACATCTGCCATTGGTGCTTTCACCTCCTTTGAGGAAGCTACATAGTTTTGCATATTCAAATGAAAAATGCCGAATGCACTTTGACCTCGCTGTATGAATAAACAATGAGCTTTCAGCAAGCCAAACCACAACGTCAAGGTTCTTGTGATGGAAGACCTCCAATTCATAAAACGCCTTCCTCAGGGTGATACATCCTGCTTTCTGAAAATGTTTTGTCTCTGACTCACTTGGATGGTGAAATGCAAGACTGTCAAAGAAAAGAGAATTGTTAGAATTTGGAGCTGATCTTTTCTGTTTTTTACCTGGCCGTGTACTGTGACGTCGTGGAGCCGCGCCCAATCGTCCTCGCAGCTGTCAATCACCATCTCCTCCTCCTGGCTGGACCAATCGCAGCGGGCCTTGAACCGTACCATCTGCCCCGGCGACGCCATGGAAACAGCTGGGCAGAGGCCTTTGAAAGGGATGACCACGTCTCGTCTGTGGATCTGGAAATGTTGCAAAGTGGAAATAATAATAACGATAACACTTGCCACATTAACAGAGGATGCAAAGTGCTTATTATCATTACGCCTGCACATTTGGCTCACGACATCTGAACGTTCTGGAAACCATCTCAGCTCCCTGGGGAGTGTACTAGCCCGATGCTGCTATTTCAGGCGCAAATGGCAAAACATAATAACTTTATCTGCCCTCACAGGTACCCATCTACCCCTGGGTGGACAGAAGCACATAGATCACAATATGCTGCCACCAGCTGGATTCAAACCCCCGATGTTATGATCGGAAGCTACAAAACAAACCCTAACCATTAGGCCACATCCTCCCCCCAATGTGAAAACTGTGCGTTTCCATGGAAACTGTGGTTACCACTCGAGTGTGCAATTGAAATTACAGGCAAAACTAACCATTAGGCCACATCCTCCCCCCAATGTGAAAACTGTGCGTTTCCATGGAAACTGTGGTTACCACTCGAGTGTGCAATTGAAATTACAGGCAAAACTATTTTTACAGTTTATTTACACAGCTCGTGACTTGGGTTAAGGCTGGATGACTTGTAATGGACAGGGACTTGTGAATAACTCAATGACAATGCTGTAAATTACATCAGATGGGCTGTATCCGCACTGAGCAGAAGCACCCCCTCATCTGTTGAAAAAAGCCAGTGGTCGGGAGTGTTCATATCAATTTTGGATTTTTTTTTGCCCTGCTGACATGTGTTTTAACACTGTATACTCAGTGTATGCCCCCGAAGGCCTGTGAAAAAACCGCAAGCGTACTTGGGTGGGACTCGAACCCACAACCTCCCACTTACTAGTTCAGACGTCTTAACCTCTCGATTACCGAGCTTGCTGGTGTTGGCTGGCTGGTTCAAATCAGATGTATTAGTCGGTACCGCGAACAACCATTTCAAAGATGGATTTGCGTGGGGGGAGATGGAAGTTAATTTTGGATTTTTTGCCCTGCCCAACGTGAATACACATCGGCCAGGGCAAAAAAAAAAAAATCCAAAATTAATTTACATCTCCCCTGCGCAAATCCATCATTGAAATAGTGCTCATATTGTTGGTAGGGATGCAACTGCAACGCTTGCATTTCAGAGTTGTTCTAAACCAACAACGCGTAGTTGCTACCAAAGGAGACTCCACTGCTAGGAAACTTGGGCCCTCTCTTGGTCCCGCTCGGAGGAAATACTAACCTCCTTCCCATTTAGCGTGAATACGATTGGACACTTCTCGTCGTCCCCTTCCATGTAGTTCTCACTAAACTTGATACCGACGCCGATCTTGTCGCCCGGCCTGCTGGCCCGACACTGCAGGGGAGTCTTCTTGTCCTGGCCGTACCTGGGTGATAAAACGGAGACGAATGACAAACAGTGACGCTGGTCTCGTGGTGCAGAGTTCCTTGGGTAAACAAAAAAATAACCCTAACCCCGTAGGCTCTTGCACTTGGGAGCATACTGAACCCAACAAACTTCATTAGATACATATAACTACATGTATATGTACTTGAAGGTCACTGTACCAAACCTGATTACCTCCAACAATGTGACTCCGTTGGAATTTGAGTCAATATGGTGTGGATGGGTCTATGCAGTGTGGAATGACTTGCACTGAACAGTACCAAACCTGACAAAATTAAGCAAAGTCCAACACTTGGTACAGCAAGCCAGACACTGCACTTAGTGACTTTTATGTGTCCCAATTCACACAAAATCCAATACCATCACCCTGGGCCTTTGATACCAAGTCCAACAAAATTCAACAAGAAGTTAAGTGGGTATGGTACACTGTGCAACACCTGCCAAAACCTAGGAATACCTGCTGTTAAAGTTTGACGGATACTGGGCAGGTGGGGTTAATGTATGAACGCTGAACGAGAAGCAGTTCAAGCAAGGGGGATCAGGCAGGCAGACCACACTTGTGAAGAGACTTCCGGTCTAATCAAATTGTCCAGCCACAAGCGAGGCATCTAAGTGCATTTTCCCCTGTTCAGTCAAGCCGCGCTTCTGGGATGAAAGCTGTCGGAGACGCGCTAAAGAGGCTCTCAAATGGGTCATTCCATGAGGTTGGGACACAATTTGTGACACTGTCCTTGTTACATGGGTAACTTTTACCACCTGTCGTGACCAGTAGAGTAGGTCATTTACTCTGTAAAAATATCACACACCTCTGTATTCAGCCTTGCGAGATGTATAACAATGTCAATTTGGAATCCACATGCAGGGAAATAGCTGTTCATTTTTACGTAACCCATGTAACAATTGATACCGTCACAAATCGTGCCCCAACCTCATGGAATGACACAAATGCAGACTTACACTGTACTATCGTCCACACTAAACGCTACTGAGTTGCCTTCTATTCCTAGGTGTACCTCTAGAGAGTGATCAGGGGGAGCTAGTCCTATCCGTATAGCTCCCCATCGACCTGTGCTTACTATTTCAGCCTGGAACAAATTAAGAAGTGAAAAGTGTTTTTAGTACCGGAAGTGAAGACAGGGATTTGGTCCCAAACAAGCGACACTCATTACAATTATGACGATCCATCCCATAATGAAAACCACATTCCATCGGTCAGGGGACAACTCTAGGGTACAATAGTTTGGTTTCCTGCTATGAACAACATCTTTAACCCCTTCGCGCCGGGACGCGGCTAGAAATGCCGTAAAAATTGAGATCCTCAGCCCGCTTTTCAGCTATTATTCTCGGCCCACGCTCGAGCGAACACGGTGAAAGAAGGCAGACCCTGGCTCTTATATATATGGTACATTGTAATTGGCCTTTGTGCGTAGCCCAGAAATGAAAAGACCGAATTTGCATCATAATCACCAGCTTCACAATAGTCCCCACTTTGAAAAGAGGCAACGGGAATGTGGAAGCGTGAGTAGAGCCGCATGCCACCGAACAATCAGCCTTTTCACTGTGTAATTCAAAGAGTGCAGAGCACGCAGGGCCACAGACCGAGAATTTGCAATTTGGCAGGTGGCCTTCGTGGCCAAGCGAGGCTGGAATTCTTGGAGTCGGCTTTCGGTAAGAAATTCCCATCGTCAAGGGGTTAAAAACACTGGCATACTTATAAACATGGAACCGTCAGCTGAGAAAAATACGTACATACAATATGTGGACAAATATTTCATGCTGCTGTGCAGCATTTGAATGTGTCTTGGTATCGATAAAAATACATCAGTGACTACGACTGTTCACAGAAGACAAATAAAACAAAGTTAAACCAGGCTTGATTTACATGTACAAGATTGTTCCAAGTCTGCACTGGATCCCAGATCTCAAAGTCCACATATACAGGTATAGGTATATGCTCCGGAAACGGGCGTTCCCAATCTAAATGACTCTACCATAGGAGAACTTGTCTTGTTAGGCAGTTGAAGCCTGGACGCGTTCGGAGCAGAGTAGCGAAGATTGAGTACTTTTCCGTGCTCGAGTACTGTGCAACCGGTACTCTCATTTTACCGAGGTGTATATTGATGATTATGAGAGAAGGAAACCGGCTTTTACCAGCTCCAGATGTTTGTCTGGTAGGAAGTGTACCTGCCACATCTATCTAAATCCTTCTTTCTTGATCCACAAATCAGGTCGAGAGGCAGTCAGTAAAAAGCAAGTCCGCAAAGCTGCCAGTTTAACTGGAAATCCTTGAAGATCTGTCGACTTTAGGATGTTTTGAAGGGAGATCCCAACAGGATATAATTAAGGGGATTAAATTCAGCTTCATGGTCGGATATGATGTCAAATTCACACAGGAAGTAGCTGAAAGCAATTGACCTTTAGACATTTTGGGCTGATTATCTCATGTTGCTGATGAGCTCAACTTTTCTGTGCTTTAAGAGGCTCCAGGATACTGGGCCATTTTCCCAAATCTCTGCTTCATCTCCGTTTCATCTTCATCTCGAGCTCTTACATGTGCATGTAAAATCACTTTAAAATGCTTGCCTATGAACCAAAGCAAAACTTGGTATCCATCCAACAAATTGAAAGTTTCCGTTTCAGAAAACATTGAGCTGGCCTGAGTTTTCGAGGCTCTCTATTCGGGGGATGGAATTTATAAAGCTAAAACCTGAATGCAACGTCAGAGACAAAGCCATGATTTAGGAAATACCCTGTGATTCCTGCAAAATGTGGTCATACAAAATGATGATTTCGTTCAGCCATCAGCAACTTTTGATTAGACAATGCTGCTCCAGAACACTCTCACCACTACTCACAGTTCAAACATCCTCAGCACAAAACCCTGAGTCAAAGCATCAAAAGATTTTGTCTTTTGGCCTTTTTACTTTTATTTTAACATTTCCTTGAGACATTTTGTCAGACCAAATCTACATGTACCATTACATTACATTTGATCAGACAAACACAGCATGTGGTTGGAAAATGTCTAACGTCCATTCCAGCTGTAACTTTGCACTCGGCCACAAAACTGTATTTGTGAACACTGTGGAAATACATGTACATGCAAATGGGCCGTGCAAAACTTGTTTCTGACGGATGACCTCAGGAACAGTTCCAAATTCTGGAATTGGGTAAGTTTAACCATTTAGAACTCACATACGAAAAACAAAGAACAAGGAGGTTTTTTTAAAGGTTATTGAGAAATTAAAAAAAAAAAAAAAACAGTTGGGGTTTATTGGATTCTCCGCCTGCAGCTCACAGACTAGTCTCTCACCTCAAAATATTCCTGGCCTGGCTGCATGCTGGGTTCCAGGATGCAGACACCTTGCTTTCCCGTCCGGTCTGGCACATAGAACAGGGTGTCGTCCCGCCAGCTGACGGCCATGCGCTTGGATTTGATCTCCACGTTCTGGGGGCTGGGCGAGTCCAGGCCGTTGATCTGGGGCCCGTTGATCATGTTGACAGGCGGGCCCTTGACAAAGCGGGCGTGGTGCATGCGGGGCAGGCCGGGGAACGGCACGATGGGTCGTCGGGCATCCATTGCCCTGCAGACAGGACAGAAGAGCACTTGATGAGATGCGGGTGTTCAGCCTTGTATATTTTTTACATAACGGTACATGCACGTGTACAAAGAGCCAGCCTGATGCTCACCAATTTACCTGTACATGTACATTTGTGGACATTTCTACACAATCTTATGCACTTGTGCAGGTACATGAAAAGAACTCTTCATGCATAAAATGCCGGTGCAATCCGTACATGTACACATGTACAACTCTACATGTGGTGTATCTGAATACATACATGAAACAATCATTTGGCGAAATGGAATGTGTACATGTACAGACGATGGACATGTACAATGTCCATATTGCAACATGTACCAGTCCATCTTGCAGATGTTCAGTACATGTGGCGTAGTTTCAAGTTCAGCTGCTGATGCATCCCACTGCGCAATGGTACATGTACATATGCTGATCTTTGCATTTGCTAGGAACCGGTCTGTTTAGCAAAGAATCTAGGGCCAATTTCATAGAGCTGCTTAAGCACAAGCACAAAAAACATTGCTTAACAAACAAAGGTTACCAGGCTCAAACTCTGTGTGATTGCTTACCAAAAGACAGGTACCCGGTACATGTACATGCCGTTCCCAAACAATGTATGTCACAAGAAGTTTTGGCTGGTAACCCGATTTGTCAAGCAAGGTTTTTTCACGCTTAAACAAATTTTTCGCTCAAGCAGCACTATGAAATTGGCTCCAGGATCTTAATCTGCTCTGCAGATGGCAATGCATAACATTCACTGTAAGTGTACATACAGTACATGTACATGTGCATGTACAATGTACAGTACATGTGCTCTTTTAAAGATGTATGCAGTATAGTACATGTACATGTACCATACAAGTTCCTGCATGGTTTTTTAACGACTTTTGCGAGAAGTGTAGAACCATATACATGTAGCTCCACCGTTGAACATAGCACTGTACAGTACTGTTGTACCCTATTCCTGATGTGGGTTTTCCCCGAATGTTGACACCAAGATGGGTGGGTGGGGGTTTGCTCGGGTTCATTGCTAAGGTTCTCAGCACCATAATCAATGTGATTTTTCATCCAAATTCATTTTTGGTTGGGATTTTTATGAGTATGTACATGTGCTGCAAAGACTTCTATCACGGCATAATTTCTGATCTATTTATTTTTAAGTCACGTTTTTGATGCGTACTATTATCATTTTTCTAATTGTTACCGGGGTATCTTTAAGTCCTTGTGTATCATTTAAATTGTGTATTTTTATTAGCTTGTAAGCTTAATGTTGATAGATGGCCAATTGAAAATTATCTCTCTTTATAGATGATATGGCTACATACAGTATGTACCATCTGAAAATAAGGCTTCCATTATTAGTAGTAATCGTATACAATGTCACACCTGCACAGGACACCTGTACTAGCTTGTTCCTACCCTGTGGCGAATACATGAACCCTCTACGTGTAGATGTGACCGGCTCCACAAAAATGATCATTATGGGACATTTTTTTTTAAACGAGTTAACGATAGATACACATTTGAATTGGTTAAATGTACATTATAAGCTTTAATTTATCGTAGGTTTGAACCCTGTGGCACTTTGCAGTTTGGGGATACATTGGTTTTTGCATAATCCTATCATACACATTAACAGAATTGCTCTCAGAGATAAAGCCCTTTAAACTCAGGAAGTGCAAAAAGAAATCAGCCAAGACGAAAGTCTCTTGATACCCATAGCAACAGTTAAGGTTTCTTGTATGAATTGTGAAAGTACATTGTACATGTACTGATGTCATACCTGTAGAAGCCAATAAACCACGAAGTAAAAATTCACCCTGTCCACATTGTACAAAAGCCCTCAGTGTGAAATGGCACAGTATTCCTTGATACGTTGTACCTTTTTTGCCGAGCGGGTCACAAATAGAGTTTGCACAGTCGGGGGTGTGAGTGGCCACATACAAAAAAAGCTGAAACTACATACGTGTAATGTGGGTCATTCCATGAAGCTGGGGCACAAATTTGTGACGGTGTCCATTGTTACATGGATTCTGTAAAAATGAACAGCTATTTCCCTGCATGTGGATTCCCTATTGACATTGTTGTACATCTTGCAAGGCTGAATAGAGAGGTGTGTGTTATTTTTACAGAGTAAATGACCCAATCTACTGGTCATGACAGGGGATAAAAGTGTTAACAAAGACACCGGCACAAATTGTGCCCCAACCTCTTGAAATGACCCACGTACATGTATACATACATGTAGCTAGAGTAGCAAAGGGCTGAATTTCAAAAAGTTCCTATACTTTTGTACACAGCAGGTGTACAAAAATGCTGAAATTAAGAGGAAAAATCTGGACGACAAAAGCTGAAATCATGCAGCCAAATATTTGTACAAAATGTAAATTCTCATACCTCAGCACAATAGCCAAGTTGAGCAAGGGTACAGATCTACCTGTAGATACATGCACGTACACATGAAGTCAAAAAATTACAATTTGATTTCACCAAAAAGATGCTGTGGGCTTAAAAACACAATGACTGTGGGGTGTTACTTCCTAGCTTGTCTAATAAGGCTCACATACATGTGTTGTACCGGTACATGCATAATGGACGGCCTTCAGCTCTGGCCAAGACATTCCCAACTCCCGGATAATTTTTGATTCGGGAAGCTGATTGGATTTCTCACTGCATCGAAAAGCGGCGGCATCTGAGACGGCTTCACTCGCTTGAATTATGCTCGCAGGAAGTACCGGCACCATTGTAAATGCAGGGACGCACGAGTGCTACAGGAATATGTACATTTGAGCACAGTCAAGTGCATCGCTGACCAATTCTTACCATTATCAAACGTGCACACGGGAGTAATTCCTTCTGAATAATGCACTGCTCAGTGTGTGTTGTCAAGTACTCTACCGGCACCTGTAGCATGTTTTCAATCAAACTGCACACAATACACCGTGTATACATGTGTGTACATGTGTACGGTTTTGTACAGGCAGTGGAATAGTGATACTGTGGCTGTCATTTGTACATGTACATGTGCATCATGTGCAGTAACATGCACCATTGTGATTAGTAAATGCGTGCATGTACATACATGCACATGTACATGTGCATTATGCCCAGTAACATGTACCATTGTGACTTACAAGTACATGTACCTGTGTACGCACATGTGTACATTACAATTGAATGCATAGAAATTGTTTTTGATCATCCCATCTAGTAACATTCGGGCTAAAATTATTTCAGAGCTTCTAAAACTGTAGATTTTTTTTTTTAGAGAGCATTATAAATTTAAAAAAAAATTCCAGGTTCCAATGTACGTGTACACTTTTAATAGGAAACACAACTACATAAATGTAGGTACATGTTTTCTTTGAGCTCAAAAATGGATGGACAGTGCAGTGCTCATTTCAAATCCAAGTACATGTACACATACCAGTACTTGTACTGCAATATTGCTGACCAGTATCTTGATAGAAATGATGTTACTGGTAGATGCATGTTGTAGTTTCTGAATGAGGAATAAATTCATCCCCCTCCTGAAAAATCTGACAGACACAATTTTCCAAAGAATGTTAAAGGTACAGTCCATCATTGCCACAGCACATATCCCAAAATTGTTGAAGTGCTTGCTCGAAGACAGTTACACCTGTAGGACTAAACCCCCCCGTGAAATAGTTTTTCTCGCAAGCTTTCATTTGGAAAAAGATGCATTTGTGGAAATTGTTGCTAATATTTTTCATTTGTAATTCACCAGAGCGCTGGCGAGCATCGACTTGTCACACATAAAAGGGGCGGCTCCAGAAATTCAATCGGGGGGAGGGGGGGACCAGCCAGAGATGTTTTTTTAGTCTCATTTTTGCAGGCTACAGTCTCTTATTTGAAGCACTCACTTTGCACACAGAAGAAAAACCTGGGTGATGCTTTCTTGTTTTTTTAATTCACTCACGTTATTTTTTTTTACTAATTTCCCCATTTAAAAAAAAAACTTTTTTGGTACAAACCAGGGGGAGGGGAGAGAGGGGGTAAGGGGTTGACCCCCAAACCCCTGCCTCCCCCTGGATCCGCACCAGCACACGCGTGTTCTGGAGGCACGGTTATTACTTTGTGAGTTCAGTTCGCATCTTGGGTGCCAAATTTGGGCCAATTCAAAACACGACTCTGCAACTTTGGATTTGAAATCAAAATGCTTGAAAGTTTTTCTCTCAGAATATTCAGCATTTACCGAACTTAAATGTCATCGGGTCGTAACAGTATTTGGCACACTTCTTTAGATTTTGAGCATATTTGTCACCTCAAACGAACATCCCGGTAATGCACAAATGAGGGGTAGTACCTTTAATGTCTGTGCTCTTTGCGGATGCCGCAAAGTGGTGTTACGCACAGCTGCATCAATCCATGCATACGTCCCGGTATGCTCATAAACACAAATCTAAGGAAACTGAAGCCATTTACCAATACGTGGATTAACTTTTAGAACGGATATTAACATCAAGCAACGTCTGGTTTGAGAAAGCAGAAATGGTGGATATGTCCTGGACAGCCTGCCACGGCTGGCAGGCACATACATGTACATGGACCATGTCCCTGAAAAGAGAATTACCAATATCCTGGTTTTCAAGTGCCACCTTGTGCTGGGGTATGCTTTTTACACATAGGCATGCTAGAGGACAACCTGACCTTGATGCTGAACTTGAAATCCAATTCTGTGTTTCCAGACTTCCTCAAAAAAAAGGAAGGAGGTGGGGAGTTTTTTTTTTCACCTCTTAATTTTGTACCCAGTAAACGACAAACAAGATGAAAAAGTAATTAAGAAATTTCACTGACGTGTACCGGTAATCCGGTATTCTCAAAATAGTTTTTAAGTACCAGTACTATTGTGATTCCTACATTGTAGATTTGTAACGGATACATGCATACAGCAGCATTGCACTGGTTTATTCACTGGCTGAGTAGAAAAATTTTAAATCTAAATTCTGAATTAGTATATTTAAATCCGAATTTATACATGTACATGTACCTTTTCCCTATTCAACGATGCTCAACATGACAGTGTGTGAACATTTGATAATGCCTGCTGTGATTTGATAGGACCTGCTACGAATATAAACGTGCTGGAACCTGGATACGAGACAGTTTAATCAATTTGCAATGGTCAAGGCTCTTTGTGCTCGTGCATGTTGCACGCAGAAATTGCCACACTTTTGCCACAATTGCCAAGTCCATATAAGGAGATTCTTTTGAGGTCTCTACAGCCTCTCAATCCTGGGCAAACCCATGTCCGCCCTGGGTTGAAAATTGGATTTTTCAACCCCACCATGCCCACATTCAACCCGGTGTTCTTTCGCACTTGTTTTGTGCAAACCAAACTTATCGGGTTGAGTTCAACCTGGAAATGAGTACAAATTTTTTCAACCCGGGTTGAAAATTCCTAACCCTTGTCCAGAGTAGGGTTGAGTTCAACCCGGGTTGAAATCAATCTTGGGGTTGACCCAGGGTTGAAAATTGTCAAATGTGAATTGTCACTAATTTTCAACCCTGTGTCAACCCCAAGATTTGTTTAGTTTGTAAAGCCCTTTAGACTTCTTGCACAAGGGGTGTTCGAAAAATGAAAGTAAAAACTCTCAAACAGCATCCTTGGAAATTTATCGTACATTGACTTCTTTTAACCCGCTGACTGAAACGGTATTTATGAATGGGAATAAACAGGGGCTTGGTGGACAGAATGAGTGCTGATAATGCCCAAGTCGCGTCCATTCTCCTGAGCCAGTCTCAAGCGCATGTTTAAGACCAGCCAAGCACATTTAATTCCTTATTTTGCAGTGGCAGTTGCGAGTACCGGTACATGCACAGCCACACAGACATGAACCAATACCCAATATGGCACAAGCTGAAGAACTTAAAGAATGCTTACAAAATACAGGAAGATTAATAAAAAGTATTATTTTTAGGGGTTGATACCTAGATTCATTTTATCTTTGTTTATAAAATAAAGAGATGTACATGTAGGCTACTTGTTATTTTCTACACCGAGTCAGATAAACTTGACAGTTCTGAAACACAACTATTTTTTGGTTTGGCCTTACTGGAATTCCCCTGCGAACTGAGTGTCAAAGAAATTTATTTTTCACTTATTTTATAGGACAGACTTGTCAAGTCGCCACATGGCAGGAAAAAAGTAACTTATCCCTGTCCCCCTTCGACAAACAGGTGCACAAGTACACAGTACACATGTGTCTAGAGAAGTTGTGAATGGGAAAGGAGAATTAGAGAAAGGAAAAAAAGATGAGAAAGTGTGAACTGCTGATGTATGTACACGAAGGATTGAAACTCTGTAAAGGAATACCACGTGTACTCAATCCTGTATTTTCTCAACTGTAAAACATGTTGTCTCTGACAAGAACTGGGGGTGAGACTGAGACAAAGATTCTCCTAACTCCATCAATTTGAAAAGCGGTTCCCAGACCTTGCTTTTGTGTCTGGATAATATGGCTTACGGCCTTTGAACAGATTTTGTCAATATATCGGTACATTAACGTTTATTCGCCAGTAGAGACTCTCTGGAGCAAATGTTCTTGGCGGTATACGCATCAAACCGTTTCATGCATGGCTACAGTAAAGTGAACATTTTCTTTTCTTTTGGTTCTAACAGTAGAAAGAAGTTTGGCACATTAAGATGACACAGAAGCCAAAGATCATGCTGCAATTTGGAAAATGGTGTACATGTATATGAAGTGACGAGGTATACACCAATGAGCCAAGGAGTCTCACACGGTGGCCTTGAAATGGCTTCACACAAAATTCAATTACTGATAATTAACTGTTGTCAAGGCCAAGCAGCAAGGCTCAGAATCTGTGGGTTTACAATCATGATGCACCCTGCCTGTACTGCCACATGTGCCTGTAATTAATCAGTAGCCAGTAGCCACGTCGTAGTCGGTACCGTACACTGAATAAGAAGCGCTTCTTGGCATCACCAGGAATTTTTCCGGGGAGAGGGCCAAAGTAATGAACTACACCTACATGTAATAAACCTTTAACCGAGGAAAAGGTCAATTTCTTTTTTTAAATTTCTCTCTTTTCTCCCTTTATTTTCCCTTTCAATTTTATCCGGGGGGAGGGGATACCCCCTTATCCCAACGATGCCCCTTGAAAAGCTTCACGCTACAGCATGTGAATCTACCTTTTGAACGGCGGATCGGCCATTTGAATTGGCCGAATGAAACAGAAAAAGATCTTCTGGCTCCTTCTTAACTGATTGTTTTTCCCCACTGAACTTGCGATCACTGTAACAGCTTTGCCACCGCCAAAAAGCGGAGAGTTCCCCACAATGACAGTGCCCGTACCACTGCACAGCCAGAAAAGTGAAAGTTTCTCTATTTCCCTACGTTATCAATTACATGCACCTGTAAGTCACAACAATGACATCACTTCATCACCTTAACACCGACAAGGATGAACTCAAAGATGGAAACAAAGCCTACATTGGAGCAAAAAGGTTACATACATGTAGCCTGGTTTTGTAGGACAAATGTGCCTTTGATATCTCAGATTGAAGAGTGCAAAACATTTTGCAGAGTGCTGGATATTTGGGCATTTCAGGAAGACTCCATCCATAATGGCCAACAGGGGACAGACTAATTATATAATTTAACCCAACTCCATGCAGACTCCTGCAGAAGCACAGGAACTGAAGCTTCATGTTGTGTTGGAACAGGCTTTCCACAAGCCTCCTTTTTGTGTGAGTCATCCCAGCGACCCACATTCAGAGCACATGTATGCACACTGGCCTACTTATTAAAAAGCCTCAGATTCAAATAAATCCTTTTTATTTTTTTTCTGATAGTGCCACGTGCACAGCGGATGGCGGGAAAAAATAGTCTTCAGTACTGCCCTCAGGTTATGTCTGCACACCGTGGAAATGCAAAAATAATGCCATGTATAGACCTACACTGTACTACACAGGTCATATTTAAACTGCACACATCAATTTCTTGGATACAGCACGAGCACATGGCATCTACTGGTACACTGCATGTGGACAGCGCTTGGTCGAGGATTACAGAGGAAGACAGTGTGGGGGAAAGATCTAAGATATTCAAATGTGACTTCAGACTTCCTAAATTTGATTTAAGTTGTGAAGAAAAAATATGCCAGAAGGGTGTTTCAAATAAATTCAGGGATTTGGCGAGAACATGTGACTTGAAAAGAGTTTAATTCCAAACTGAACTGTAGGCCTAAAGGCACATGTATGTATTGCACTTTCAATAATCAGTGATTCTGGGTGTACAGTAACATGAAAGCTCAGCACCTAAACAGATACTGTGGCCTTTATCTTGTTAAAAGGGATGCTACATGTACCTTTTTAAAGGCGTGCAATGAATTTTTTCATACAGTCATTGTACGCACATGCTGTGTCATGTTCAACCTAATTTTACTACGCCATTTTCATTAAAAAAAATTTTGGAATCATTTTGGTTTTTATGCCAACTGTGCTGTTAGTTATAAAAAAAAACCAAACCCTGAGGAAAGGGGTTAATATGTCCAAACCATGAGATGTAATTTTAATGTATAAGGGTCTCCGCAAATTAGAAGCAGTATTCTTTCTAATGATACCTTGATGGTATCCCTCCTTTCATGCATGACTGAACACCATTGTCTTGAAAATGGGGCATCCGAACTCAGTTGTAACACTTTAGATAAACCATTGAATGAGGCTGTCCTCTGTCATATCATATCTCATGGTTTGGGCATATTAACGCCTTTCCTCAGGGTTTGGTTTTTTCTGGGACACCCTTTACATGTACCGGTACGTATGCCTGAACATTGGCAAAATTAATCTAGCATTGATGAGAAACAAAGAATTAACTTTATATGGCCAGGTTACTTTCTTAATGATTTATTTTCAAGCAAACTTGAATCCTTGAGCCTAATGTGCCTAATAAGGCCAGCTGATTACATTGCATGCACTGTACAAATCATGACGAGATCGGCAAAAACAGAGACAAAATAAGACAAATTCGGCCAAATCTGCCACAAAGAAGATAAACCAATACAGAAAAAGCCCCGTACATGATGTGTGTATAGCTTCATCCGGGCACGCTTCACTGTGTGTACGAGGCATGCTGCTGTACTATACACGCAGAGCTGGGGACTGGGAACCATACAACCATTTGTGCATCCCTGCTATCAATCTCTGTGGAGGCAGTAGTCTGCTTTGTATGTGTAGCGTGGTCGCGGTGTATGGGAACCGTTCCTACTGGACTTTTTGCACCCCTGCTGACTTACTGTGGCTGCGCAGAAAGCTTCCACGACCCTTTCCGACCTGTTAGTTTTACCTCGTGACCCTGGTAAGGTGACAGGGACGTTAATTTATCGTGATTTGTGGTGCCTCGTAGGGTATCAGAACAATAGGCAGTACCCCACAAGGAACATTTGTTGTTCCCCATGGTACCCCATCACAATATGTGACCCACCATCCCAAAACCAGGCTGAAGTTGGTAACTTTATAACCCTAAAATAGTGGAACTTCCTCTGTTCAGATTTTCATGGGAGTTTTACAGCTATCCCGTAAGAAGCTCACTGCAGACAGAATAATGATTTAACAAGGATCACTTTCAAGTGTTAAAAAAAGCTGAGGAATCGTCCAACATCACAAATACCGACTTCAGTCTGGTTTTGGGATGGTGGGTCACATACAATGTATCACGAAATAGATTTTTGGAACTTACTCAAAAAGGAGAAATTTCCAAGGTATACATCAGTTTATCTGTCTCATAATCGTAAACATGTATGTGAGAAATATTTGGTCCAAGTACACGTATCAACCAGAAATACACGTTAGAAGCCATTACCAGGGAGCCAAGCTCGTGTGCAGATTGAGTATGTTCAAAACCACCTCAACCAATAGAGTAATTCAGTGTTGCATTCGAGTCCATCACAAGTCCCTGTAAGTCCATCACAAGTCCCTGTAAGTCCATCACAAGTCCCTGTAAGTCCATCACAAGTCCCTGTAAGTCCATCACAAGTCCCTGTAAGTCCATCACAAGTCCCTGTAAGTCCATCACAAGTCCCTGCAGGACCATCACAAGTCATTCAGTCTTAAGCCAATTCACAAGCTATTCAAATGAGCTGTGACAAAAGCATTCTTTTGTCATTGTTCACCCTTATTAAGACTGGACTTGTGACTGGCCTTGTGACTGGCCTTGTGACTGGACTTGTGACTGGACTTGTGACTGGCCTTGTGACTGGCCTTGTGACTGGCCTTGTGACTGGCCTTGTGACTGGCCTCGTGACTGGCCTCGTGACTGGCCTCGTGACTGGCCTCGTGACTGGCCTTGTGACTGGCCTTGTGACTGGCCTTGTGACTGGCCTTGTGATGGGCTCGAATACAACACTGAAGTAATTACACAGAGGCTCAAACTATCGTACACATGTCCGTGGAGGTTCAGCATATGTACATGTAAAGCCCCCTACCCTCACACCATGCTTCAAAACCGAGGAAGGAAAGTCCTTACATTGGGGACTCCAAGCACACAGTCTACAAGAACCAACTTAAAGACATACATGTAATTAGGCCTGCTACACCCTCCAGGGTTGCATGCATGTGCTGCTACATGTACACTGTATGTACAGTACAATATGTGTGCGTTAAACTGTTGGCTACATGTACATGTACACTGTATGTACAGTACAATATGTGTGCGTTAAACTGTTGGCCACATGTACATGTACGCTGTATGCGGCAATCACCCCGTGGCTTCAATGCACAAATTACGCACAGCTTTGTATTCGGTTTTGCTCAGGGCACACGCTGCATGTGGGTCCCCTCCAAAAAAATTTTGTGTGACATAATTTCTCTGTTTACAAACATGTAAACTACATGTATACGGTGACGCAAGCAGATGCCAGCCATCTGGAAAAAACGTTTGAAAGTTCTAAGAATATCCTGATGTGCCCGTACAAAAGCTACCGGTAAGTGGGGCCTACATGTAAATTATCCGTTTTTACTGTGATTGTATCATTATTTGATTATTTAAAAGTAACACGTGAAATTTCACTGAAATTTATTGATCGGAACAGTATATTTTTCGGTCCCCCATATCGCATGTCATCTGAACTACGGTAGGCCTTGGCCTACACCATACATGTTGCATGATTTCAATATGGATTGTGCTGCCGAATGGCATGAATGGGAAAAAAACGTCAATTTATATGAGTCTCCGATTTTCATCATGGTACTAATATAGAAAGTAATAATACTGTATCAAACTCATAATGGACTGACTGACATACACAAATGTAACGGCAACTACTCGCGTGGTAAAGCACCACGGATAAGCGGTACATGAATGCCTACGTTTGCGTTCATTCAACGTGATAAACCGGTAGGCCCTACGTGCAGCCTGCGATGCAGAATATGCAAGCTACATCATGTACATACATGTACATGTATGTACATCATGTAGTGTAGTACACACTACATTCGTGACACTGTATAGTCTTCCTAAACCAGCTCCCAGCGTTTGAGAGAAAGAAATAACCGCATCCATGGATCGTTTTTTGGATTTCATTGAGTCACATGATAACATGGGAAAAAAGGGTAATATTTTACCTGTCAAAATGTCATCGAGAGAACTCTTTCTGCTTAACCTGCACCTCCTACTAATCGGAGTCGTTGATTCTCATGGCCGTGTTGTTGATGCAACGTCACTTGTGCAATATATTCGTGATGGCCGATACATGACACATCAACATGCAATATTCAGAGTTGCAAATTGGTATAGGGCGCCCTCGCACAAAGTCGGATTTCCAATTTGCAGAGATACGTTACACGTTGTTTGGATGTGTTAACAATTTAGTTTTAATGAATTGTTTGCTAATTGGTGGTTCCAGATGCTGACAGCGTTAATTATTAGTTAAATATTGTTTTTGATTTCTGCTTCTTTTTCTTTAATCAAGTTTTGTCTGAAGGGTCGGCCGCGCGTATTCTCAGAATATTAAAAAGAGAAGTCATTGTGTCGGATTTTTTTTCCTGTGAAGCGACATTGTATTAATGCATTTTGGGGGAGGGGGGACAAGTGGGCTATAAACACCAAATACATAAGTTCCATGTATCTTGTTTTACAAAAATATTCTTTTGAAAATCAAAACAGGAGTTGAAACTAAATGTCAAAAGTACAAACAGAAAATTTTCATTTTAAGCAACAATTAGTGTTAATTGTAAAAAGCACTTCCTATTGAATGCCATGCCCCAACTAGCACCCAATACACGTCAGTAATAGACTGTATTTGCGGGAGACCCAATTTCAGTCGTATTCCTGCACCTGTTGTATACATTTGAAACCCTTAATGAGATGGTACCGGGTGATTTTGAGGGGTTGGAATTAATTGTATAGAATGGAGTCTGGTTCTTTTAATTTATTGTTCTTTTAATTTATTGGTTTCAAATGAATACACAAAGTAAGTACGCTTCTGACCATGTTGTACAATACAAAGGCGTTCAGAGACGAAATGATATTGTTAGGTACTTTGATATAGGCAGGTACCTCGATCTATTGTACAACGCATGAACATCTGTTTAATACGAGGGTTTCATAATAGCGCGCCTCCAAGAGTTTTCAACGCACTGGCCAATCACTGACCAATTTGCGGCCAACACGTTGCAAACTCTTGGAGGTGCGCTATTGTGAAACACCCGTATTAAATATTGCAGTTTAATATGAACCCAGGGGTTAGGGGCACATACTGCACCGTAACATAGTCATCATTAGCAATTTCAAACTTCGTTCGCACGGCACGCACTAGAGTTATCACTCTTGAGCCAATCTTTACTCCTGGATTGAACTGTGTACTTGATCATGTTAACTTATAAGAGAAATGCCTGCTCACGCATGTTTCTCAGGAATCGTCTAGCGATGGCAGTTGCACGGTGCGATGACTCGAGGTTGTATTCTGTCGAATCTTTGGCCCACGCGTGGTCTTTTCTTTTGGCGGTAACTGTACAACTTGCTGCCGTGCGGCCAACGTGTCGCGCCTTTTGAGTTACGTGCACGTAAGCTTCCTAAGTACATCACTACAGTATTAATTAAAATGACATTTTGTGTTATCGTCAAGCTACATTGCACAAAACAGTAATGACTTTTCAACTGTGCATTAAATTCACATGTTTAAAAGTCAGGTGTCTCGACCTTTACCAATTCCTCTAGGAACAACTACATCAGATAGTTGAACGAAAGTATTCAAACAACCAGAGTCATCTTCTGTTCATTTGCCGAGTATTTTCCAGTAGCAAAACCAAAGGTCATAAAAAGCTAAACACATTGAAAATGGAGCAGGCGAATTAATCACCCAAGCGACATCCAAGCAACTCCAATCGGAGGCGAACTCCACGACACCATTCGATGGGCTCAATACGCACAATGGTGGTCTCTACACTCTTATCAAACAGGTTACAGACCGGGGTGTCGGAGTCCATGTTACCGGTGAACACCTGAGACCGAAACGAAAACGGATAAAACAGAGTGTTATGTTCGCATGCACTGGAGGAAGAAACTTTCTTCAAACCACTCACTGATCAAACTGCAGCACTTGAACTCACACTTCCGCCTGTATGGGGCTCTGTCTGAAATTAAAACTTCAATTCAATCAATTTAAATTTATAGTATCCACACTGAAATTCAACTTCAAATTAAGATTCACATTATTGTGTTCAAATAATAAAAAATGCAGATAATAATTATTTTGTTCCATTCGACAATGCGGGCGATTCACCATATTATGCCACCAAGAGTTTGCAACACGTTAGCCAATCATAACGCGCGAAATTTGTCGACCCTTTCTAAACGCGCATTTGGTCAGCAAATTTTGTGCACTGTGATTGGCCAACGCATTGCAAACTCTTGGTGGCGCACTATTGTGAAACGGCCGTATTCACCCTCTAAAAACAACAAAGGAACGCAAAAGACAAGACATTTTAACCATAAACACTAAACAGGAAACAACTAGGCCTAATCAATCAAGATGGACTATTCCTTTAATTTACAGCATACAATTCATTGAGTTGGGAACAAAAGATTCACGAAAACGAAGAAGCAAATAATTATCATTAAATTGGAAATTTCACGTTTCGTCGCTTAAACAATGCGCAACGTGTCTTGGCAAGATGACATTTAGAATAAGAACGCAATAATTATACAATCGCTGTTATGACACTGTAAAAAAATTGGTGTTATCATGGAACTATTCTAACACTTTTCACAGATGTTAAATGTCTTGGTGTTATTTCTAAGGCTGTTGGTATTACTTTTAATTACATCCAGTGTACTGTAACGCATATATGTGTAAGGTCACACCAGCGGTGTTAGAGTAACACCTTTCGGCATGGTCATCTGATAACGCAAACTTGTTAGGCCCTAAGTGTTGTTTTCAACTTGAACACCAGAGTTTTGCAACGTATACTTTTGATTTGACATTATTGGTAGGGATTTGAAATGGATATGTCTTGCGAACGAAGCGAAAGACTGCCGGATTTTCCCTTACACATACATAGGACCCGACGTACATGTACATTCCCAATGCTGTCCGATGGAAATGTCAAGCGGCTATAACGAAATAGGACACAAAGGTCAAAGAGACATTGATTAATCTCCGACAAGTTTGTGCAAGCATCATGTCTATACCGTGATGTTGCCGTCTCCTCCTGTCACGTATACACGGCTAGATGAAGACAAATTCTTATAAGACACCTTGTACCCCGTGACGTAAGTCGGCTTCTGGCGCCGCGGCGGGTTACCTTGCGTGATGACGCCAGACACCATTGTGCTCTCGCCAAGGTTCACTTCGATCCACGAACCGGCGTCTCTACATATAAAAAGGGTGAAAGGATAACGAACAGCGAAATAATAGCATTTTGCAACCAAACTTGCTTTTAAGTGGAACGATTGACAGAAAAGCACCAGGAATTTTTGGCATGCCTGGCGCCAATCTCCAGGGTTCGCAGAGGGTTTACCCCAAACGTTTTGGCCGGGTATACACCATAAGATCATCCCAGTGATTTTCCGCATCAATACACTTTTTAAAGTTGAAAAAGAAAATATTAATGAAGGAAACGGGTGAAAAAGACTTTACTCAAACGTAAATGGCACGCACGTCTACCCCATTGGGGCTGAAGGGTGGTTAGGTGTGCGTGTGTGTGTATGTACAAACAGCATTGTGCAAAATTCAATAAATAGCGCCCTCTAGGTCCAACAGGTCCAGCCCCACCCTGCTCTTCCAATGAGCCACTTCGGTACATGTATTCCTAATGCGCATTCGGTCTAAGGTCTTCCCTAGCCATACGCAGACTTGCGCGTGTGCTTTGTTCTCGACTGACCTACCTTCGGGGTGCCCACCGGCTATTCCAATTGAGGCGCGCACCATGGGCAGGGGCCCAACTTGCACTGCTGGACGCCGAGATTCTTGCATTGGGGATAGTGCCGTCCTCCATCCCTAATGGTGATGAACACACGACTGTCGTACACTCAACTGTCTCGGGTCCTGGCCCCACAGGTCTTTTCTCTTCAGGGAAACAGGGAAACCAGAATGAGAATTTGCATTTATGACAGTTTCATTTCCAAATCAGTGTCAGGAAACTTTGATCATGTTACCTGGAGGATATCTGCAATTGAATTTTTGTGGTATAAATCTCCCAAATTCATCTCTCTGTCTCAGTTAATCAATTTTATTTCAGTTAGTGTTTTGCTGCCTTTTTATGATTTAACACGAATATGTATTTTCATATTCATGAGCAAAACTGTGACGTCAGGAAAAAATACACCAAAAGTCACTTTGCCTTGGGCACATAAAACGCCTACAATTTTAACGATTTTGCTGGCGTAAATTTTCCTTGTTTGGTGATAGATTGTTGCATAAGTACATGTACTTGTGCATGGCAATAAGCAAGTAAGCACCCCTACAGTGAGTAAATTTTTGGTTCACAATGAAATTTGGACAAAGAAAACTATGCACTGAACCATGTCTTCACTGGATGACATCACAGCATCCCGGCCCTCCGTTATCTGATAAAACTCGGATATTATAAACGCCCAAAATGGATGAGACAGATTAACCCGTGAGTCAGTTTGGTATTTCTAAAAAAAGAAAAAAAGAAAAGCATTCAGGAACAAAGAACTCGCGCGAGTCCGCATAATGTCGTGCCACAGACAAATTTGACAACCAAAAATAGAACCCTTGACTACGGGGCCATCCTGTCTGCATGCAGGCAGGCAGTGCACGCGCGTGAAATTCCGCCTTGACCAATTGGCAGCAGTCAATTGCCAAAGTGTGTGAGCTCAGGTTGAGACAGCTGCCCGATTATAAATGGCCCCTCCCAACTGCGTCTCGTCGAATTGTCAAAGGGAATAAAGGTATGCTTGGCCGGTCTTAAATGTTCTTTAAAACCGGCGCGGGAGATCGAGAATGGACGCGACTAATGCCCGAGCCGCATATTTATTCCCATTCATAAATACCTTTGTATATAGAGAACCAAAAGAAGTCAACATATGATGGATGTTTTTGTTCTAAAATTTTTCTTTCATTTTCCCGACCACCCCGTCCATTTTATCGTATATTCCTTTTGAAAGTTGTCCAATAGAATGGACTTGGCGCGCGCATGCTTCGCACGCCGACTCATGACCAATAGGGATGGAGTAAACTGTCTCGTATCCAGATGCAAACGCCAGTGTTACGCAGCGGGCATTATCAAATGTTAAAACACGGTCAAGTTGCACGTTGTTGAATGGGGAGACTTTCTGAGGTATTTATGACTTTAGAATAAAAGAGTAGATCGGCAATGCGTGATTACGCGAGATCTTGCCTAGAGGGTCACGAGCTGGAGGAAAGACACAAAAGTGCGCATCAAACGTGACAAACACAGGACGCAACCGAAACAAAAAAATGGCATTATCACGCCAAAGGATGTGCGCCGGGCGTTCTTGACGCTCATTTCAACAGTTTCACGCGTGTTGTGCCAAGTCATGTGCTGGAGGAAAGATACATTGGAGCTTCCACTTCGTTCTCATGGGTACAATCTTGCCACGCCTTCTTGGTTCCCACCATTGATCTCCATGGTGATTCCCACCATGCCTTTCGCGATCTACCCCCACCCCCCGTATTGCACAATTTAAATATCTCACTTTTAGGGTACGCCTATTTTGAATTAGGACTTCAGTCAGTGTGTTCACGCGCGATATGCAGATTTATGCGTGCGTGACGCGCAGGAGAATGCTTAGGCGCGAGCGTGCAGCTTTTGAAATAGTGTGCAGTTGACTTTACGTTTATGTGTATTCATTCTGAATCCGGTTCGTAAGTGACTTCGTCACAAAGGCGGACGCGCCACGATTTGCAGGCTTCCATTGGACGATCGCTGAAGTTGCGCGATAACTTCCGGTTCCGTGGCTCCACGTAAACAACAATCAATGCATGTAACTCTGTGTGCCGTGTACGTGTGCAGTGGGCGTGGTTTAAACTGAAGTGACGTCACACTTACGAACCAGTCAGCGTCATTTTAATAATAATAATAATAATAAGTAATAATTATATTAATAATAGTCAGTTCTTATCACAGACATATAAACGCAGAGACCGCCAGTCTTGCGCGTATAACCGTGATTTTGAAAAGTACGGGAAAACAATGGGCGAAACGGTGGATGGCAGCGCGTCCAGTGCGCATTACGTGCAACGCACTCACATTTCCTGTATTAGTTACATGTGCTTCCAAGTACGTTCACATTTTTGCTCTTCGGTACTGCTATCTCTTTTTTTCAGATTTTGCAACCGCATTGTTTTGAATCCCTATGGGCCAAATTAAGTAAATAGAGGGTTTTTACAATAAAAAAAATGGCTTCATAGAATTTTATGGCTGGAATTCTTCAACTATGCGTAACTATGGGGGACCTTCTGTCAATCGGGGACCTTATTGTCCTCTATTGTTCAGCGTCCCCAATTGAATGCAGAAACAAACTCACATGTACCCAACCTTGAGCTTACATACCTAGTATGGACTTGTGACCAAAAGATGTCCACACGATGCAGGAAAGGAAACGTTCTGTGGACTTACCACACGTCCGCAGGACGTTTTCCCTTCTCTGAAAAAGAAGTTCAGAGAAATTTTGGGGTAGGGGTCATCCGTCGTAAAAGGAAGAGGAACAGTCAAGGAAACCTTGTACAAAAAACAGCTGAAAATCGTTCAGCTGTTTCAAGTTCAAGAAAAAAATGAGTATTTTGACTGAGTTTTCTTAATTGCACGAAAAGAAAGGAATGTCCACAGTATGTAAGAAAAGTGTGGGTGTGTGACCAGTGTGGGTGCTGGGGCAGGGTGGGAAGGTGTGAATCCTATAAATGCTAATTTAATAACATTCCCTCTGAGAAAGGTTTGCTCGTTCGCTTACTGCAATGCACCCAATCTAAAGAAACCGTCATTTTGGACAATTCTCAACAGTTCCAAGCTTTTTTGTTCACAAAATAGTGCAACACTGAAGATTACCCTTACTTTTCTGCTCATGAATATGTATTAGAATAAAATCAAAGAGGACGAAAATAACAGAATATGACAACAGTTCCGAGGAACAGAAAGGTGTATTTTCAAGTGTTTTCTATGTTCAAAGTACCAGAGTACATATACCTTTTAATAGGAGCCTTTTGGTACGCTTCGGGGGGGGGGGATCCTTGTCCTTTTCCCACTATTTGCTTTTCGTTTGAGCAAATGGGGTTCATTCGATTAACTTGCACTGGGCAACTCTGACCTGGGAATGGCCGTGTGAGCCGTGTAAAACGAGTAGGACGGTGCATGGAATAGTAGCTTCATGCAACCTCAGAATGCACCTTTGTATCGCAGTTAATCTTTTTTCAACTTTGTTTCACTATTTTAAAGGGTAGTTTACCGCCTTTTTTGGTTGTCATGCTAAGCATTCCATTAAGAAAGCTATAACCAACATTGGTTTGTACACAAAAGTCCTGCATTTTAAAAACATTTTCACGGACTCAGTTTTCTCTTATTTTCAAATTCACTTTTTTAATGTGCATAGCAATACAAGCATCAATCCGCTTCTCATTAATGTTCTCATTGGGTGAATTCTAGGTTCACAGTTTACTTATGCACTGAACAATGTCCCCCTTTACTGCAACAGCGCCCTCATTTGTTCATGAAATTATCGATTCATTGTCAAAAGGACATTAATGCATTTAAACAAATAGAGTTTTTCAAAAGAGTTTTCATACAATGAAGAAAAGAAAGTTGACGAAAAATTGTGTCAAAGAAAAATTGGTTGCAGTCAACTCGTGGAAGCTAAAGGAACGCACCAAACACCGGATCAGTCACATGGGAGCAATCCTTAAACGTCTAATAGGTTTTCCATAAACTTGGGCAAGTGTTACCTGTGCGACCGCAGTTGAAGTAAGCTTGAATCTCAGCTGGGTCCTCGCTCAGGAAAGGCTCGTCCATGTAGTGGGGCGCCACCTGGCGGTATGACGAAGCAGACATGTATACCCCGCCGAAACTTACAGCGGTACATTGGCAGTGATGTTTGTAAGGTAGGAACCAGGTGGCCGGGGTACCAGACTGCGGGTTGTCTTGCGTTCCGACGAAGCAGAACTGATGACATGTTACCAGTACTATGGAAACGATCATAAAAAGGGAGAACAGCATTGATAATGTGTATGTCGTAGTCTCATCACTACACTTCGGGTAGTGATGCATTCTCCATGCATCTTCATGCCATAGGCCTAGTAGTCGCGTAAAATCAAGCGGTCAAAGGCATCCTATGGAGGTTTCTCACGGGACGTAACATGACCGGCAAATTGACTTCAGAAGGTGTACGTCATTCGTGGAGGCACGTACATTTTTTAATTATCTGGGTATTTCTATCCGGTTCGTAAGTGACTTCGTCACATTGGCGGACGCGTCCCGATTTGCAGGCTTCCATTGGACAATCGCTGAAGTTGCGCGTTAACTTCCGGTTCCATGTAAACGGTGATCAAAGCATGTAAACCCATGAACAGTGCACGTGTGCAGTGGGCGTGGTTCAAACTGAAGTGACGTCGCACTTACGAATCGGATTGGTAATTTCATGTACGCAAGGATGTTAAGATAAAACAAAGGCACGTGCTTTTCCGCGCACATACATCTGTGTAAATTTAACGCTGACCGTCACAAAAATCTCATGAATGAAAATGTGGACTCTCTTAAGTCAAAGCGGCGCGTTTTTTTTTTGTTTTTTTTTTGTTTTTTTTTACAAAACTTGGCATGCAAGTGAAACACTCCTTCTCAATAGAAATATGGAGCTTCAGGGTGCAGTCCACTAATGCACGCAATAATTTCCGCTAAGCTCACCAGCATTAAAAGTACCCTCACAGTATCTTTTGAAAAAGGTGATTGTTTGGCCCCCAAAATGGTGAGATTGAGTAAATCTTTGCCAGAATCAACTCCCTGGGTCTTTGGGCTTTAATCTGAGAGCAGAATGGCTAAAGAATACGGTTGAAAAATGGTCCTAAGGGCCCCAGATTTCATGAAATTGGTGTCAAAATGGCTGAAAATGCACTGCAGCGTTTCAATTGCGTTTCTTTGTCAGGCGATCACCACATGATATACGGCAATTACATTTTAGATTAAGGAACGTTTTTTCGATTTGGAATTACTAACGAAGAACATTCACAATATTTCAAACCGTGGACTGGGAACGTCATGGTTAAGTCAATTCCCTTATTTATGTGTAAACATTTCGACAGTGCCACATTGTGAAAAATCCTCCTTATCCAGCCAAATGTACATTCCGAGATAATTGCATTGGAAAATAATTCCTATATGCTACTAATAGTACAGTTTTGAGAAAGTTCCGCATTTAAATAAAATTTAAGCTTTGTACATCGCTATTCAATGGTTGTACAAAACGTGTCCCAACTAAACAATAATTCATTACTCAATAAAAGGACTTTTGCCACTGTAAAAACAAGTAAAACGAAGATTAGACTTGACTTGTTAAAAGTTTGTTTACGATTTAAAATAGGAAGTAGTCAACATTTTGATACAAATCCCGGTCAAAGGGTCTGTGAGTTATTTTATATGGCCAGAGGAATATCAAAAATGATCGATTTGGAGGTTTGGATTTGGAGTTTACGTGGTGAACGGACCGAAGAAATACGAACGTCAACCCGTAGTCAAATATGAACGCAATGAAAACGGTGAAGCGAAATCATTGCCGTCATGGGTTGAACAGCTTCAACACGTACGTCATATCATAAAACGAAGTGGAATGCATTTCTTGCGAATCTGTGAGAGACAGCATTCACCAGAATTACTAGAGCTCCGTGCCTGTCTGTAGTTGAAGATATCAGTAAAAAAATAAGTCTAATTGAAAATGCAAGCTGACCTGTCATTGTTGAGAACACCAGAATCTGAGCTCCAGCTGTGTCCATTCTTCCAGATGCAAGTGACGCGAATCTATGTGCTTGGACATGGTATAAATCAAGCGCACCTGCATAATCCACGCAGCAGCTATAAATGGAGAGTGCTTGGCGGGCTTGACGTCATCGCCAGCCAATCAGGAAAGAGGCTGAGAGTGGAACCAGGGCCAGTGCTTTCTCGGTGGTTCAAATTTGGAATATGCAATGGCGGGACCCAATTAGAATTACTTATATTTGAACACAGAAGAAAACAGGTTCATCACCTGTCAGTGCAGACATAATCAAAATCAAGGCCGAAGATCAGTCCATTTCCTCAAATGCAGTGACTTAATTTGCAGCAAGAACACTTTGGATGTATGACCTGTGACTGTAAAACGACCCCACCCCGTCTGCAGTGTGTTATCCGTCAGTCAAGCTCGCGTGGCACCGTGGATACTCAGCTGGTAACACTAAAGCCGGCGCGAGTTGGCCGGGCTTTACCATTAAGCCACTTTCGTGGTCTTTTTCGTGTCACCACTGCAGGTATCAGGTGTGCCACTGTTTTCTGTTATCACTGTACTTGTGTCACGGGTGCGAGGTGCGCCCTACTAAAGGCTACTTCATAGTGGACTGTAGGCTTGTGTTATTTCTATGGTTAATTCAACTAAATACTACACACCACAGTAATTACTGGGTAAAGGTGCATTAAGGTTGTATGGACGAATCTATATACCCAGCAAGAAATGAGACAAATGGATACCCTCCTACATGTCCAATCCCTAAACACACTCTAGACTACTGTTACCTAACACATCTCCCTAGATGTCGGAAAGGAATTCTTGAGATTCAAGTAAAACACTGACTAACACGGGGGGGGTGTCTTTGTCCCATATCTTGCCTCATATGTCCACCTGGTCCAATCCTGGGAGTATTCGCTGAAACCCCTCTAGACGCGTGACCCCAGGTTCCCTGTACATTTAATTCAAAGGAATACCTTTACATAGAGTTGAGAGGGATTGCATGTTCCCACGTCCCTTTTCAAACATTTTGCTTCACGGTAGATTTCAATTAGCCTTTCACCCTGTACAATTCCAGATATCGTTTATTACACTTGCTAATATTTCCATGGTTGTAAAGGGAAGGGGCATATACATGTAGTTATTTTGATGTTTCAAAGACGGCTGGAACATTATGTGGTTTTCTTTGAAATCCGTAAACATTTAGAGTCCAAATTCCTTTATTTAGAATGAAAGCAGACTTGCCCCGGCCGTAACTGACTGCACCTGGCAATATTATTTTTTTTTATGCGTTTGATGTTGGGTTTATCTCCCTTCATGAGTGTGTACAAAAGAGTAGATCGGGTAGAAATCCAAACCAAACATGACGACGAAATCCCCGATAAAAACGCCCTATAAAAACGCCAGACAGGGCTAGCGATCCAGCCATTGCCATATATAAAAGTCTGTTGGATATCAGCGAAGGTACATGCCACTTAGTCATTATCGTAGTTAATCAAAACATACATGCGGTAAGTGCGCCAGTATCCGCCAAGGACAGCATCCGTTAAGCACCCGCTTTCTGCCGAATTGCACCATTCACGAGTGGAATTGCCGAAAATATGATGCTTACAAGACAATGGGCACGGTATACCTGGGTCGTTTTGCGGTTGTAAATTCACCAGAGCAACCGCAGAGCTTGCTGATCTCTCTAGAAACTAGTGGACAGCGCGCAAATCTCTATTTTTATTTAAAGGATCCTCCGGGATGCCTCTGTGGGTTCCTTTCCAAAGTCAATCTCTCCAAAAGAACACTTTGCTCAACAGACACCGCAATGACTCTAAAACATTTACTGGGACAAAACCAACTTTGTCACCAAATCCTCAAATACATCCAAAACTGCAACATTAACATTTACCTTGTCTTTGTAAAATGCCTCCTGGTTTTTGCGGTGTTAGCGCATGTGCAGGAGAGGGAAGTTTTGGTGGGGGGTGGGGGGAATTCAAAAGCGAATACGGTTTCGGAGTCATTCAACATGATAATGGGGAGGGGGATATGAAAAGCCTTACGCCCGATCCCAACATTCCAGCGTTTATTTCATGGTGTTGTTTTCAAAAGGGTTTTGGTGCTAATATTTGACAAAATATACCGATGACTTTCTTATCAATGAAGTATTCTTTGTAAAAAAACCCAAAAAACAGAGGGGGGGGGGGTTTCCCCGCCCCCGATACGCCATTGCTATCATCACCTGAAGGCGTTGTGGACCTGCGAAGAACCCAGCGGGGCCCAGGCCCTTAAACTGCATGGTACACGGTCCGATCTAAAAGGGCACCACCGGTACTGCATGTCTGGAGGATTGTTGGCGCTTTCCCCGATTCCTGCCTCCACGCCCTACTGCCGATACCGTTTAGTGATGTTGCATCTTCCTTTTCTTGCAGTATTCCCTCTTCCAACTCTCGCGCATTATTTAATATTGTTTGAGTAATCGTTGTTTCATTACATGGCACAAGACTGCCGTACATGCCATTAAATCTACAACAACTGAGGGTTCCAAAAATGGCCACCACTTCATTGAGGCATATATGACGCGCTGCAATTTTCCATACTGTGGAGAAGAGTGAAGAGCCGTAAACAAATAATTTGTGTGCTCACAAAGATATTTATAGTTTACGTTTGGTTTCATATACATACAGAAGTGGATTCATTTGAAGCGGTCAATAACGGTTATGATACAGCAACTAACTATAACTGAATAAGATTGTCGGCATTTCGCTGATATCTTTGGATTTTATGTCACGCACAGTGCACAATTATGGACCTTCTAAGTGACTTAGGTAGTCTGTCTTGACAAGCTTTCAAGCCAGCCTAAGCGAAGGAACTCCAATAAACACTACATAATGTTATAATGTGGTTTATTTAATACAATATTTCCCGAGCGGCTTCACCCTGTTTCAGCTTTTCCAGTTTTTTAATGAAACCTTCCAAACAGTCAAAAGGATATTTGTAACACTTTGAAATGATTTAGAGGGTTTTGATGGGCGGTGTCAATTGGGCTGATCTCGCACGCGCGCATTCACCGTAGTCTGACCCGCTTCATTTTTTTCATCTGAACGTAGAAAGGAGGACACGTAGAACGACGTACGGATATGAATACTATGCTCAGAAAATGTACACTACGTATTTTATGCGTCCCGAGCATAACGCATATGACGAACGTCGTTCTACGTGTCGGCCTTTCCGTCTACCTTTGCATGCCGACTTTGACAACTGCAATGGTTTTTGCCATATCAATCAGGTAACAAGTGTAATACACATAACAAATACACAAGTTCTTCTGTTTATCAATCGTTGTTTCGTTTGAGGATTATTGGAACACATGCTTGAGGTCAGTATAACAGTTGGATTAACGGAACAAAAAATTGAGCTAAAATGTCAATCAATTCCATTTTTTGAAAGAATTATTCCAAGTTCTGAGCACCGTGCCTGTTTATGTAAACTAATTGTTGGGCATTGTTTTATGATTATTATTGATTATTTTTACGATAAAAAGCTAATGTCCTGGTAACACTGATGTGTCGTGTATCGGCCATGGTAAAATTATTAGCACCCACGACGGCTTTTGCAGCGTGCATTTGCTGAGTACTCACGGTAGGCTAAATAAAGAGGGGGCGGGTTGAATTGAGTAATTTTGTGGCTGAGGCTTCATTTGCCAAAATTGATATCCTGCATGCAGACTCGAAGCCGTAGACAATAGCAACCCGTTTCGTACAAGTACGGCCTCAGCTACTTCTGTGGATTCAAACTCTACCCTTTGAAGTTTGAGCTCGGCCACTAGCACTTCATCACGGTCTAAAGGAATTACCATGCTAGGCAAAAAAAGAGAAAAAAAAAGAAAAGAAATTCGGTCTCTAGTCAGCGCGCGCATCATTTTAAACGTCCGCGTCAATTTTTTCTCCATTTTTCCCCAAAATTTTCAAAACAGCGCCCTCCATTTCCGCATGTTAGTAGAATCATTTTAACAGAACGCTGCGTCATTTCTTGGTAACACATGTTCTGGTTTCGGCCGGATGTTAACGTGCACTTTTATAACGAGTCATTCCTCATCCCATGCTCTGATTTTCCCGGATGTTACACGATACATGTCTGCAGAAGGCGTCGCAGGGGATGTCTGTGCCACTCTCGTCCACGCTAGCAATAACAAGGTGGACGGTGCGCAGGAGACTGTTACGAGAGTATTTTGTTTTATTGTAAATCGATCCCTACTATCCTATTTTGAGCTCATTCTTAACTAGTCTGTTCTCCTGGATTAAACTGTGTATTTATGTGATCGCGTTTAATTTACAGAGAAATGCCTTCTCTCGAAGATGTCTCGGGAATGGTCGAGCGATGTTAGCAGTACGGCGCTCTGGAGTGGGCCGCTTCAATGCCAACATGTCTCGCTGGGGGCTGCGCCCATGAAAGGGTATAGGGCTGTGGAACAGAGAACCCATCACATCATATTTGACTGCCCTGTCTTCAGCCCTCCGGAGCTCGTGGACCTCAACAAACCAAACGATAACGCTTACGCGTCTCATACTAAAGAATAAGAAGCACTGCGACTCGAGGTTGCATTCTCTGCCAAGTCTTTGGCTCACGTGTAGTCTTTTTTTATGGTCGTAACTGTACAACCTGCAGCTGGGGCAACTTCTGTCACGGAGCTCTACTTCCTCAGCACCGTGCCGCCGAGTCGCGGCTCTTGCCACGGTATAAGAACGCCGCACAATGGGTAGGTTTTCATGTTGTATTATGCAGCTTTCCGTTCAGCAAAGTCGACCAAAAGTAAACTACGAGAAGAATTTCTATTTGAGAGTTGGAAAGGAAGCCGTGTCCCAGTATGAACAAAAATGATTATTATACAAGGGAAATGACGCCCCTTTTCGAAATCCCACAATGTGGGGGAATCGTCCTTTCCCGCATGCATTTGATATAAAAATTTACGTCCTATGCCTCGGCATGATGCATTGAATTCGTGAAATTGTTAAGCTAGATGGCATGTGCATTCCGTATACTGTAAAAACGCTTTGCAATTTTTTTTGCCCAACTGTTGGGCAAAAAGAGAATAACACTGGGTAAAAAAGTGGTTTTCCAAAAAATTTCTACAGCCGTTTGATAAAATGAGACAAGTTTGCCCATTCCGTATTTCAAGAGAGAATTAACGCGGTTGGGTAATCTGTTTGCCCAACGATTCACCTGGTATCCCTCGTTAACAAAAATGCCCAGCATTTTTACAGTGACAGCGACTATTCTTTTAAAAAAAATGCTGTTAGAAAAATTAAAAAAAATTAGAAAAATGGCAGTCAGTGACTTAAGGACATTGCTTAGGGCAGGGGTTAGCTAATTAGAGAAAATCTGATCAGATCTATGCCGTTGACCCATTAGTGACGCGAGCTTGTGCTACCATAACTTCGTGCCCGCAAGGTTTACAATTAACAGTCTGCAATACAAGCTTGCTAACTATCTGCTTAATTAAACTAATTTAAATTCTTACAAATGGGTCATTAGGGAGACATTTCTAATGCCCCAGCAATCAAAAGGAGGCCGAATTTTATCGTCCAAATTTTGAGATATGATAGATTATGGTCTAAATTGAAAACATACAAAGTTTGGTTCAGGTCAGATTGGGGAATATTTAATTATGGGACAGTAAAGTTTGTGCACGTTCTTATGGGAATGTCTCCCAAGTGACCCATTTTCGGTAATAACAACCACTTTAAATATCATAATTATAATGACATTTCTGTATTTTGTGTTATCATAAAGTTACATTGTACAAAAAAGTGATGATTTGGGGTCTTTTCAAATGTGTGTTTGAAAGTGATATTTACATGTTTACAAGTCATTGTCGTGACCTTAACCAACTTCTTCAGGAAATCTACATCAGATTTTTGTCTGAATAGAGCCAATTTAATATACATTTGCCGGGTGGTAGTTTTCTGTAGCATAACCAAAGGTTATGAATTGCTGGACGCATCGAAAATGAATTAATTATGGCGACATCCAAGCAACTCAAATCGGAGGCGAACTCCACCATACCATTCGATGGGCTCAATACGCACTACGGCGGCCTCTACACTCTCATCAAACACGTTACAGACCGGGGTGTCGGAGTCCATGTTACCAGTGAACACCTGAGACCGAAACGAAAACGGATAAAACAGACTGTTATGTTAGCATGCACTGGAGGAAGAAACTTTCTTCAAACCACTCACTGATCAAACTGCAGCACTTGAACTCATACTTCCGCCTGTATGGGGCTCTGTCTGAAAGTTAAAACTTCAATTCAATCAATTAAAGTTATTACGTCCACAATGAAATTCCAATTCAAATTCCAATTCAAATTCCAATTCAAATTCCAATTCAAATTTCGATTCAAATTCCAATTCAAATTCCAATTCAAATTCCAATTCAAATTCCAATTCAAATTCCAATTCAAATTCCAATTCAAATTTCAATTCAAATTCCAATTCAAATTTCGATTCAAATTCCAATTCAAATTTCAATTCAAATTCCAATTCAAATTTCAATTCAAATTCCAATTCAAATTCCAATTCAAATTCCAATTCAAATTTCGATTCAAATTCCAATTCAAATTCCAATTCAAATTCCAATTCAAATTCCAATTCAAATTTCAATTCAAATTCCAATTCAAATTTCGATTCAAATTTGTTGTGTCCACCTAAAATAATTACGGATAATTATTTTGTTGCATTCAACAATTCACCCACTAAAATCAACAAAACAAGACAAAACCATAAATAGTTAAACAGGATATTATAACTATATGTAATCAATTTACATAAATAATTCCCTTAATTTACTGAATCGGATTAAATCAGAACTCTAAACCAAATAAACCAGACACCCCCTTGCATACATCGTAATGTCGTTTACCGTGTGGTTGGAGAGTTAAACATGTGAATCGAGTTGGGAAAAAAAGATTCAAGAAAACGAAAAAGTGAATATCATTGAGTTTTAGATTTCACGTTTGGTTGCCTAAACACATTTAAATTTAAATGGAGATCTTTTAATCTAATAATACGGGCGTTTCACAATAGTGCGCCTCCAAGAGTTTGCAACACGTTGGCGACCCAATGCGCGTTTTTAAGGGGTCGACAAATTTCACGCGTTGTGATTGGCCAACGCGTTGCAAACTCTTGGAAGCGCACTATTGTGAATCGCCCGTATTGCATTTTAGATACAGATTATCTATGGAAACAATGCGCAACGTCTCTTGGCAAGATGACATTTAGAATAAAAACGCAATACAATAGACAATCGCTGTTATGACACTGTAAAAAAATCAGTGTTATTAGGGGACCATTCTAACACTAATTCATTGGTGTTAAAATTTTCGATGTTATTTCAAAGCTGTTGGTGTCACTTTTTGACATCCTCCAGTGCACTGTAACACTTGTAGGTGTGTAAAGTAACACCAGCAGTGTTAAAGTAACACATTTTGGTACGGTCATCTGATAACACTAAAAAGAGTTGTTTTTAACACCAAAGTTTTGCATCGTATACTTTGATTTGACATTATTGGTAGGGACATGAAATGGACAAGTCTGGCAAACGAAGCAAAAGACTGCCGGAAAACATTTCTTGGGTTTTGCCCATAAACTTACGTACATTCCCACAAAGACATTAATTAAGCTCCGAGAGGTTTGTGCAAACATCATGTCTATACCGTGATGTTGCCGTCTCCTCCTGTCACGTATACACGGCCAGATGAAGATAAATTCTGATAAGACACCTTGTACTTCGTGACATAAATCAGCCTCTTGCGCCACGACGGGTTACCTTGCGTGATGACGCCAGACACCACTGTGCTTTCGCCGAGGTTCACTTCGATCCAAGAACCGGCGTTTCTACATATAAAAAGGGTGAAAGGATAACGAACAGCGAAATAATAGCATTCTGCAACCAAACTTGCCTTTAGGGCAGAAAAGCACCATGCAAAGGAGGCCGATCACCAGGGTTGGTGGAGGGGTTTACGCCAAATTTTTTGAGCGGGTAGCACCATAAGATCATCTCGGAGATTTTCCGCATCCATAAACTTTTTAAAGGTGAAAAAGAAATGATAAATGAAAGAAACGAATGAGAGACACCACTTAAATGTAAATGGCACGAACTTCCCCTCTGGGGCGAAAGTGCATGTGGTTAGGTATGTATGTACAAGCAACATTATGAAATATTTTAATGAATAGCGCCCTCTAGATTTAACAGGTCCTCCCCACCCTGCTCTTCGATCCAAAGAACCAGTCAGTGGTCTAGTACATGTATTCCTGAAGCGCATTCGGTCTAAGGTCTTCCTTGTCAGAGTAGCCATACGAAGACTTGCGTGCATGCTTTGTTCTATACCTGGCAAGAAATGAGACCGAGGGGTACATACATATGCATACATCCCTATACACATTCCAGACTATTGTTACTTAACACATCCCCCCCAAGATGTCTGAAAGGAATTCCCCAGATTCCTGCGAGACAATGACCAACACAAAGCAGGGGGGGGGGTTCTCTCCGTCTCGTACCTTGCTGCATATGCTTTGTTCTCAACTGACTTACCTTTGGGGTGCCCACCGGTTTTTCCCATTGAGGCGCGCACCACGGGCAGGGGCCCAACTTGCACTGCTGGACGCCGAGATTCTTGCATTGAGGATGGTGCCGTCCTCCATCCCTAATGGTGATGAACACTCGCCTTTCGTACACTCAACTGCCGTGGGTAGTGGCTCCGTTGGTCCTTCATTTTCGGGCAAACATGGAAATAAAAATGAGAATTTACAATCATTATCATTTTGAAATCAGTGTGAGGAAACTTTGCTCATGATACTTAAAGGGAAGCTGCAATGGAATTTTTATGATGTCAATCTCTGAATTTCATCTTTTAGTCCCAGTTAATCCTGTTAATGCTTTATTATTGTGAAAGGCATTTTATTTTTTTGCCGTTTGAGATTTTATTCGAATGTGTATTTTCATATTCATGAACAAAACTGTCATGTCATCTCAGAAAGAAAACCCTTTCTACGAGATGTTTTCAGTGAGTTCACAATGCAATTTGGACAAAGAAAACTATGCACTGAACCATGTCTTCACTGGATGACATCACAGCATCCGGGCTCTCTGTTGTCTGACAAAGCACAAATAATTATGAATGCTCAAGAAAGTACACTTGTGAAGGTACAGGTCCTGGAGTTCGACCAAGAAAGGGCGCTATTCTCTTACCAACGGGGCTCCCTTTGTTGGAACTGGACTTCGCCGATTCACAAAAGACTAGGAAATGCACGCGTAACGGTCGTATATCGCTAACAGCAAAATGAACACCCCCGACCAACGCGGCTCTTTTTAACCGATGAGGGGGTGCTTCTGCTCGAGGCGGATTGACCCGTGAGTCAGTTCGGTCAGTTCGTCAACATTTGCACCAAACGTAACGTATATATCCGTCAAAATAGCTCCGGGGCGATTTTGATTTGCCGAACGCAAAGGACACGTGTAGGTTCATGGAGTCGATATTTGTGTCCGTGAAAGTGAAACGCAACGCGTCGCGCAGCCAAAAAAACGTACAAATGGAAGGCGCCTTAAGGCCGTGCTGATAGAGCAGACCTCGCCGTGCGTCCGAGAAACCAACGGCTGTGCTTCCTCTTGGGCATGCGCTGTTAGAATACTGAACTGGTCCATACTTCCATACATTGAACAAGAGTACATGTATTATAGTGGCAGAAAATCAGTGCCTGGGAAAAACTCTGTCCATCTACACTTTAAAAACAATCCTAATATACCTGTGTGTGAAACTAGTAAACACTCGCGTATTAAAACATTCGAGTGTGAAACACTGTTTTCAAAATGCTCTCATTTGAACTTCCCCAGGTTGAAATTTCTAAGCAAAATGTTTAATATATAAAATTCTTCAATTTTAAACCGATAATTACACATTGAAATTCCTCCTTTTGGGGTAATATACAAATCATCTATCCTCATGGAGACCTTTTCAACTATTCTCCTGGGTCTCCGCAAGGCACCTGATTGGTAATCCCTAAAACCATTGTCGTCACAAGGATACAAATTTCGGTTTAGGTGCATTAACGTGTGTGTGCGTGATGGGTGTGAGCAGTGTGGGGCGGCGGGGTTGGGTGGGGAGGTGTGAACCCGAAAATGTGCTAATTCAATAACATTTCTGAGAAAGGATTACTCGTTTGGCTTATTGCCGTTTACTCAACAAGGAATCAGTGACGAAACGGTTATTTGGGACAACAAAATATCAAAAATTGTATTTTTTTCACAAAACAATGGAACACTGCACATCACCCTTACTTTTTGCTCATGAATATGACTTTCTGTGTAAGCAGAAAACCAAAGACGAATATACCCTTTATAGCAGGAAAATGACAACAGTTCCGAACAGAAAAGTGTATTTTCAACGGCTATGTTGAAAAACTACAATACATACACCTTTTAATACGAGACTTTTAACTAAAGACGCTTGGAAGGTGGCAAACGTCCTGGTCCTTTCCCAATTATTGTTTGCTTTTGTTTGAGCAAAATAGAGTGCGTTCGATTTGCTTGCACGCGGCAACTCTGACCCGGGGAGGGCCATGTGAGCCATGTTAAACAGCGAGACGGTACACGGGGATGAGTTTAAGGGAAGCTTCAAGGAACTCACCGGTTCCCATCAGAACCGTACCTCTTCCAAAAGAAATTTATCCACATGGAGTTACCGCAAGCCCTCTCTTTAGCCTATCTCCACCACGCAAAGTTCAAGTCTTAACTACAGTCAGATTGTTTTAATAGTTCGTGGTGGTAGGGTGTCCACAGAATGGCCAGAAATCACGTGTTATGTTTGTTCCATCAAAAGCTATACATACCTATTCCACATCCCGTGACTTCTTCTTAGGGGTTTCACTAATGGTCACCCGGACCATGCCCGGACAGTCACTGAAACAGGGCGGGGCCAAACCTACATTCCTGTTCGTGCACAAAGTGCTGCTCCCATATGTTCGTACACCGACTCCCTACTGCCACGTGTCTGCTACATGTTTGTGAAGAAAATACCCTCTCCCCTCTTATAAAATGGACCACGCCACAGAGTCACTGTTCTTATCATTGTCAGCGTTTCTAGAGCCTTCTGGCTGGCGCCCAGCCGATAGTTCACTGACCTCCAGCCCCCCCCCCCCCCATCCCGGAATCTGATTCTGGCCATGTGGAAAAATTCTGTAAGTAACCACGCAAAATGATACACACAGGCTTGCCCGAGGTTTCCATCTCTTTTACTCAGAAAGCTAGTAGGAGAATGTGATTAAGTCCTTTGTAATATAAATATGATTTGGCCATAATTTGGACAATGTGTCACCTCGCTTAATGCACTCCTTCAAAGTGCACCTTTGTGTCTTAGTTAATCTTGTATTCAGTTTTGATTCAATATTTCAAAGGGTACATGTTGGCCTATTTTACCGCCAAGGGTAGATCTAGGGGCGTGGGGGCGCAAGCCTCCCTTTTTCCCACAAAAAAGTGCTACCTGTACGACTGCATTTAATTTGAAGTAAGCTTGGATCTCTACAGGGTCCTCGCTCAGAAAAAGTTCGTCCAGGTATCGTAGCGCCCCCTGTAGGTATGACGAAGCAGGCACGTTTACCCCATCAAAACGTATGACAGTACATTGGCAGTGATCTTTGTAAGGTAGGAACCAGCGGGCCTGGGTACCAGACCGTGGGTTGTACTCCGTTCCAATGAAGCATAGTTGATGGCATGATACCAGAACTATGGAAAAAAATCATAAAAAGAGGGAATGGCTTTGATGTCAGACGTGGTCTTATCGAAACTTTGAGGCAATATTTCCAGTATTCCCGGTGCCCCCACTAAAAAAACCCGATTAATAGATATTGAACAAGGTTTTCCCCCTCCCAAAAAAACACATCACTGAAAGCTGGTGCTCTCCAATAGGAGGTTGGTGCCCCCCCTTGCGTCCCCCTCCCCGTAAAATCCTAGCTACACCACTGGTTGGCTGTAGTGTCATGACCGTACATTAGAGCCCGCTTCTAGTGAATATAACTTTTTTATATATGTATATGCATGTATACGAAGCAAAGGTAGGTTTTTTTTTTTTTTATGTCGTCAGCACAAAAATTATTTGGTCAGAGCTCTATACGCTCCAACTCAGCAAGCACGGTTCAAAAGCCATTTTTTGTTTGGTTTGTTTTGGTTTTTCTTGGTCGGGGCAAGATCCTTTGCACATGATGTCATATTTTAAACTTTTGTCACTGCTCTTTCATTGGGGAAAACATCTTATGTGAAATGCGCATAATGACCCTGCAAAATGATCCCGAACTATTCATTTAAATAAAAAAATATGAAATGCAGAATTTCGATTCCGACATTTGCCGTTTTTGTCGTCGTCGTTGTTAGGCCTTTTTTGGGCAGGGATAAACAGCCCCCTAGCCAAGACCAACGAACGAACGTATATGTAGAGAAAACTGCATTGAGAGAAAGAAATGAGAAGAGCAAAAAGATTACCGTCAGGAGCAAAATCTCTTCCATACGTACGTCCTAACAGAGTGAAAGGCATTTCTGACAAATTTGTGTGAGAATGAGTATTGCTCCGTGCGTGTCTATGTGAATGGAGATATCAATGAAAAAAGTAAGTCTAACTGAAAACGCGAGCTTACCTGTCAACGTCGATAACACCAGAATCTGAACTTCAGTTGCACCGTCCATTCCTCCAGATATAATGTGAACGTGAATCTTTCTGGTTGATCATTATAATCAAATACACGTTCACAACCCATCACACAGCAGCTTGCTGTGAAGAGCGCTGCTCGGTTAGATGTCATTAACAGCCATTTAGGAAAGAGTCTGAAAGTGGAACCAGAGCCAAAAGCTTCCTCATTGGTTCGAATTTGCAGTAGGCCCCTAATGGGCGGGACTATATACATCAGACTTAATAAAAATTTGAACTCGGAAGAAAAAAGGCTACCAGTTAGTGGCTGTCGATCAAAATAAAGGCTGCAACTCAGTCCATTTTGTCAGGTGCTGAATATCATGCTTGAATGACTTTCAAATTATCCGACCCTTCAGCGTAGGCAGGGAGCAGACTAACGCCATTAGCAGCCAATCAGCAAAAACCAGGGTCCAAATCTTTTTCGTCTGAGTGGTTCAAGCTTACTACTTAGGCGTGGTCATTAATGTAAGCAGGAAGAGGGACAACCAATCCGATTTCCATAGAAATGAGAAATGCTTTGCTTCTTGGTGCCAATGCTATACTAGTGCAACCATATTGCATACCACAGCAGTTGTTAGGCAAAGGTCCATCTGACACAATCCCACTATTTCAAAAATACCAGCTGAAACCCGACCCTAATGATGCATGACCCTTATCCAAAAGCAACGCAAGGCATGAGAAACTGACTGTTTGCATGTCACTGTTCATACGCTTTGTTTGCAGGTTCCAATTAGCCATCCAACATGTAAATCCAACTTTCGTTTATAAACCCCGGCCTTATATTCCTATGGGCGTAAAGGGAAATGGAAATTAAGTTGGGCAAATTGTCCCGAGAAGAGAATGTCCATAAAATTGTTTAGTCGATGTTTTAAGGACGGCAGGAACATTCCGGGGACTTTCGCAAAAACCCAAAAATTGTGTCCAGTAATCTCGCTTAAAATGAAATCAAAGTTGCTGCTGACAATTTCAATAAGTTTGATACTGCATGGTTTATCTTCCGACGTGAGTTTTTACAAATAAATAAATCTGGAAGAGAACTAACCCAAAGCAAGCCCTTTCAGCCTTACATGACAACGGCAACACAGGAAAAAACCGCCTGACTGGTACAGCGGTCTAGACCTTGCGAAATGTAAATGTCTTTTGGATATAAAGTCCCAATTAATAATGCAGTTACTGCACGAATATACATCAAGCAAGGAAGCCATCCAGGGATTTCCTGATTTCTGCCGCGTCTCCTTGGAGAAATATTGCGGTCCAGTGAAACGAGACAGATTTTATCCCATTATCTTCCAATTAATAAATTACACCATTCATGAATGGAAGGCCGCGAGTATGACGCTTACAAAGAGTGAAGACAGTACGCATTTGTTGTTCTGTCGTAAATCCAAAACAGCGTACACAGAACGAGCGCTTCTCTATAAACGATTGGATAGCGCACGGAACCTACCTCCGTGTTCACGAAGCCCCCGCGACCGGGCTCCTCAATCTTCGGTGAAGCATACCACGCTACTGAGTGGGGATGGTTGGGGCTGTTCACCCCCAACCAAAAAAAAAAGCCTAATAATGACGACGATAAAACCGGAAAATGTTAGAATCGTAATTCTGTTTTCCTTTTTTTTTAAATTAAATGAATATAGCCGAGACCATTTTGCAGAATATGCGCATTATACATTAGATTCTTTTGTCCTTTTTTTTAGCTCCCAAAGTGGAAGAGCAGTAGCGAAGGCTAAAAGACGTGCGAAGAATCTTGCCCCCACCCAAAAAATGGCCCTAGAACCGCGCTTGCCGAGCCTAGTTGGAGCATACAGAGCCGTGACAAGATAATTTTTGTGCTAACAACATAAAAACTAAAAGCCTATCTCTGCACCGGGCCTTTCGCAAAAGGTCAAATCGGTGAAGCCGTAAGGAACGCAATGATTGCTTTTTCTCTTTTGTCTGCTGCAAATTTAAAATGAGCCGCCATCGTACATGACGCACTAACTGTGGGATAGAAGGACTCGGCTTTTGTCTGTCTTCCTGCCTCGACCTTTTGCTAGCATTGCAGTTCTGACCAGAAAAAAACGGCCTGTTTTTTAGAATTCACAATGAATCATTTATTTTAAGGTGCACATTCCGCTTACGTTTCGCTGCCGGCTCCAAAAAAGTACGCCGACCCCCCCCCGATCGCATCAGGCAGTGCCGGCGCCTTCTCACCAGGATTGGGGGCTTCTACTACAAAGTACAAGGTGGGACCGATGTGACATTGTAACAGCGGTCGATGTTTATGATGTGGTCATCATACAGGAATGACGGCGCTCATAAAGCCTTCTAAATAGAATCTGCCCCGGAACAGTACATTGCCGAGATAATAAATAACATGAATACAAAATAATAAGGCCATTGGGGACGATGAAGTCAGTTGTCACCTATATATTACAATTGGGATAGCATGATGGCCATGGAGGGACATCGCCAACCGTCAATATTGACGTCGATATTTTGCAAGCACATCCGTGACGACCCACTCTTCCGTCGCGAATATTGACGCCAATATTCACAACAAAATTCACGACTCACTCTCTGGTCGTGAATATTGCCATCAATATCTGGGACCAAAATTTGCGACTTGCTCTTCAGTCGCGAATATTGATGCCACTGTTTACGAGCAAAAAGCGCAGGACTCGTTGATCTCCGGTCGCAAGTATTGCCGCGATTTTTTTCCAGCAATCTAGGCGGAAATGAAGTTTTCAAACGCACGCGTAATTACCTACATTTTCCGACTTGACAACAAGTCGCGTATCGGTTGGGCATTGTTGGTACAACAAAGGGGGCACTACGTTAAAAAAAAACTGCGTCAAAAGCCGAGCAACTTCTCGTTGGCTTGCTGGAAAAACATTCGCAGAAATATTTACAACTGGAGACTGGCGGAGAATTTTCCTTGAATTGGGACACTGCACCCGTATTACCGTCACGCATATAATTTTTTCACGTACGTACGCGACAGTTTCCACGTACGTATGTGAAGCTATGACGTGCGTACGTGAAAATGCGTGGCGGCAATACGTTTGAGTAAATGTGTCTTGCATCGTCCATCGTAAAATTATCAACACATTGGTACGGCGGCATTTTCGGCGTGCATTTGCGTTGCAGTATCAAGAAACAGTCAGAATTTGTGAGTAATTTTGTGGCTAATGCTTCACTTGCCAACATCCTGCATATATACACAGAACACTCGCAGCCGTAGACCAAAGCACCTGTTTCGTGCAAGTACGGTCTCAGCTATTTCTATTGATTCAAACTCTGACCTTTGAAGTTTGAGCTCTGCCAGCTACAACCACCATGGTTAGATGTGAGTGACAGGTGAACTGATGCGGAAACATTTTTAAGCACAAAGCTGTAACTCTTTCTGATCAGATGTCAAAGGAAACATGTCAACAGAAAGCTGGATCATTTCTTGGTAATACTGGGTTCGGCCTGATGTTAATTTAGATTATTTGTAAGTCTGCATTTTGTAACTGACCATTCGTCAAGTCCGATGACAGCACAGTTTTTCCCGGACGTTGCGCGATAGCATGCAGTCACTGAGGCACAACGCCTCGGGCTAGGCCCGAATACTTTGTTCCTGCGTGGTTGGGTGTCCGTGGTAAACATGGTAAACGGGGTGCTGTCAGCCCCATCTACCAATACCATGTCTACTAAATCATAAATGATCTGGTATTGATTACAATCACTGTATCACTATCAGGGCCTGTCTGCTCGCGATGCTAGGCCTAGTGCGTGTACCTGCAGTTGCTAGACTCACCACCAGTCAGTCGGTGGCCTCATTTGAAGATTTGTCTCCTGCTTTATCTGCAGTGGTCACTCACTGGGCACAGTCCTCCTTTACAGTTTATAGCTTGATGTGCACTGAGTTAGTGACTAAGTTGGGAAAAATTAATTGGAAAGAGTTCCATACACTGACATGAGGGCCTTCTTTACACGGGTCCTGTCTGCCTGTGCACAAACCTTATGAGACTGGTCTGAAAAATTCTAAATACATGTATTTCCTAATTAATGCTTCGATATTTTCCTTGCTATCTAACTTTTTATGACTTTCCGATGGCTAAAATTTAAGGGTGGGCCTAATACATGTACATCAACACGGGAAAAAATTAGTGATGTGTATGGAAGTGTTGCCTGATAAATTGCTTCGGTAAGGATTCTAGACCTGATATTGTTAATTTTTCTCTGCCACTTGATGAATGTATCAGCCATGAGGAAGCAGTAGCACATCCTGGAAAGTGAAATGGAGCGGGGAAAATGTCGAGTCCTCTGCTTAGAAAGGATTTTTTAGATCAGTCTCGTTGAGTTTGTGCATGGGATGTCAATTGAGAACTCTTCAGTTTGCTTTTTTTCTCTCCAGGCACATTCTGTAAGTTCTCCAACTTCCTCGCTGCTCATCTGAAACCATGGCTGGAGGTTTCCTGGCAATCGTTGTCTTTGCTGTTGCTGCAGTGATGGCTAGTTTGCCTGGGACGTTTGCTGCTTTCTATGGAGCGAATTACTGGAATGACCGCTACAAGGAATTCGGCATCGACTATGAAACCGGTGAGTGCAATGTTATGAAAGCAGTGGATTTCACAAGTGTTTTCCAAAATCCACTCCAGTAGATTTCTGAAAGAGAATATTTGAAAGAGTTCCATATGCAGACATCACTTGACACCCTGCGTACAAACCCTATGAGCCTGTTCTGAAAAGTTTTCTCTAACAATGTACAGGTTTCGGTCCCTATGGGTAATTCCAGAAATCAGGGGTCCATTTTTGTTCGTGTCCCTGTCACATCTGACATATGATTTTGTAAGTTTAGAACACATTTTCTAATTTCCAAGAGTGATGAATTGATGCAAATTACCTGCCAAACAAATAGTAATAGTTTGAAATCAATTCCGGTGATATTTCCATGTCAAATAACAAAAGTCAGATGTAACAGGGACACTTAAATGTCACACTTTTGGACCCCTAATTTCTGGAGTTACCCCTATATTATTTTCCTTTCTTACTTGAAATGAGATAATGAAATGGGGCTGAGAACCAGTCAAGTGAAATGAAGTTCTATTTAACAGGTACCATTCAATATAACAAATAATTCAATGACATTTGATCAACAATCCACCAATCAGATGACAGGGATTTATGCAGGTATTGCAAAACAACTCACCATGTACCGGTACATGTGAATATTTTCCATTTGTTTTTTTCATCTTGCAGGTAGTGCGATGTTCAATGGCCTTTGGTCAGATCAGCCCAACCTCAAAGGTGGTTACGGACGGCCCGACACAGACTACAGCTCAAGAGTCTGTAACTGCGTTTGTGATGAGAAAGAGAAAACTGCGGACTGCAGAACGCAGACAGTCGTGTAGGTTCAGTGATGTTGCTTAGTTACGATTCGTGTATACGACAGAGAGCCAGGGTTGGATGGGACTTCATTCTCACATTTCTTCCTGTTAAGTTTAGGACAAATGCTGAAGATCTTGAATGAATTAAACTTAATTCTTTTTTTTAATAAAATAATAAGATATAAGATTTAATTTTTACGTCAGTGAGGTACTAAATTTTATATTAGTATTGTCATTCAGTCAGCCATGCCTATTACTCCGTAGAGTGGTCAGTCTCGCCTCAGGGCTTGTGAAAATATTCACCAGCTTTCTCAGGTTGGACGTGAACCTATGACCTTCTAAACTGCAGTTCAGGTGTCTTATCACTCAACCACTGAGCTGGCAGGGGTCGGCTGGCTGGCTAAGTTCATTAAGCTGTGGGTGCTGTGCTAATCAAATTTAATTTTTAATAATGTGTATTATTGCAGTGGGCCTCTAAACCACATGAATCTTCAGAAGCGGATTGCGAGAAATATCTTCCCGTCTTTGGAGAAAATATGGTTGCAAAGAGTGGGGGTAACTTCAAAATCTGCAAAACTTCTGCATAATTGGCACAGAGCAATTCATGCATCTACAGAATGGTCGTACTCATAGAGCGGACTCGAACACTGACTTCATCAGATGTCAATGTTCCCACTTTCAGTGCATTCAGCACAATACCGATCATTAACCCTAACCCTCCTGAATCCTTCACCTTTTGGAGGACTGAGGAGTGTTAGGGTTAATTTGTTTGTTCTGCATTTTGTTTGATTCACTGTATTGCATCCTTTTGTCTTTTTCTCTTGTAAACGAACGAACCGTAGAATTCTGAAGAATATGAACTTTGATAACATTACTGCGGAGATGTTCAACCCAGAAACCACAGATATGTGAGTAGAACTCCTGTGTTTGCTTGCTAATTTGAGTGTCTTATCGTTGGTGGCATTTAGACAGACTAAAATGAATAAAAATTACTATACTGAGATTTGGACAAGTCACATTCAGATTTGGCAAATTTAGAAGAGCCTTATTGTATTGAGTATTGTAAGTAGGACAAGAAAGTAATCTTACTAGTTCATTGGAAGTTGTTGACATTGCTCAGTTCGTTGTAACTTGTTGTGATAGATTGTTTTATTATCGACATTATCATTGATTATTTCTTCTTGTAGAACCATTGTTGGAGGTCCTAAACATCTTGAGAGAAATGCATTCGGCCTTCTCACTAAGCTCACAGAATTGTAAGTTGTTGAAGTCTTTAGTGTCAGGCATGCAAAATGCTGTACAAAGTCTTGTAAAGGTTGGAATGTCCTCAGTTTTTTATCAAAGTCCAAGCTGCATGCCAGTTAGTTAGAGAAGAACTTGTGAATTTCATGGGTACAAAATAATGGTTTTCAGAGCTGTAAAATTTGGCTTCATTATAGCAAAATATTAAAATCATGGTTATGGATGCAGACTCATTCCATTGGTCGGTATAACTGCAGCATGTCAGACAGGTGAGTCAGACTTTCTCACAGTTTAAATGAATGGTTTTATTTCATTTCTTTCTCCAGGACAATACACAACACGGACATATCAACCTTTCCTGACCTGTCAAACTGCACAAGTTTGGAGCAGCTGTAAGTATTTTCTTTGTCCTCAGAGCTCTGAGAGAATGTTTCAAACGTATTTTTTTACAACACGTTATTTCTTGCACTGTAACTGAAAATTGCTGTAGTCTATGAGCCCAAGGGATGGAACTAGCGTGTCGGGTACACAAACTGTTCCTTATGTCAGTGGCAAACTAGCAATGTTATTCTACGGTACATGTGTGTCTCTTGCAGGGATCTGACAAGGAACAAGATTAACCTGTCTCCGTCCACCTACAAAACCATTACATTTGCCAAAACGCTGAAAAGAGTGTAAGTTCTGTGAAACCCAGTAGCTTTAGATGGATGGAATTCTGTCATAATTCATGTTTGTACATTTTTGGTTTTTCATGCTAAAGAAATTTTTCCACTTAAGTTCCTAAAAATCTTGACTTAAAAAACATACAATCTACACTGCTAAGAACCCTTTCCTTTTCAAGTTATTTTTGTTCAGCCTGTAAGCACATGTGTGTCTTTGTCGGTACACCTATCTGTCACCCTTTCTGTTACCCTCCATCAGGAGCCTGATGGAGAACACCATTAACTGGCTTCCCTCTGGATTCTTTGCCAACACCAACATTCAGTACCTGTAAGTATACCCAAGATATCGTGTCCCATTCTCCGCATTCCATTTCACATATTCATCATCACTGGTAATCAGTGTTCCTTTAATGTTGCTACATTAACCTGTTGGTGGAGAGGATAACTCCATCAACCTGTTGGTGGAGTGCATAACTCCATCAAACTGTTGGTGGAGTGGATAACTCCATCAGCCTGTTGGTGGAGTGGATAACTCCATCTACCTGTTGGTGGAGTGGATAACTCCGTCAAGCTGTTGGAGTGGATAACTCCACAACCTGTTGGTGGAGTGGATAACTCCATCAACCGTTTGTTGGAGTGGATAACTCCATCAACCGTTTGTTGGAGTGGATAACTCCATCTACCTGTTGGTGGAGTGGATAACTCAATCAAGGCGAGTATTTCCTTGTGTACATTAGTCAGAAAATCAAGGTTCTCGTCATTGATAATAGTTAAACCCATAACTTTAAATGCAAAATATATAGTTGTTTTCAGTCTGGCAATATTTCTTCCCTTGTACTGTCTTCCCCAGTGGTCTGAGCATGAATAAGCTGGCCACGTTTCCCAGCGATTCCCTCCAGAACATGAAGAACCTAACCTTCTTGTCTCTGGACCTCAACAAGCTCACCTCGGTCTCCAAACGCAATCTCTTACCCCTAGCGTCCTCTGTGATTCAACATCTGTAAGTTTTTACAGTTGTCATCAGTCACTTGGTTCTGTGTTGTAACTGAGACTGTCACAATACCAGTCACAAGATCAGTCATGAGACCAGTCTTAAAACCAGACACAAGATCAGACACATCACCAGTCATCATGCCCAATTGTAAGCTTGAGCAGCTCTGTGAAATTGGCCCCAGGTCTGAGTTAGTCGGTTTAAGTCACCACGTACTTGTATGAGTCGATTTGCAATCCTAGATTAAAAAAATGAACCATCCTCTTTGATTTGAGGACATTTGCCACAATGAAATTGTTTCCTTGTCTTGTTTATTAGTAATCTAAGCAACAACCAGATAAATTATGTTGCACCAAAAGCCCTCAGACAGCTGCAACACCTGAAGATTCTGTGAGTATAAATACATGTACCCGTTTCCCTCGGTCTGGACTGTTTCACATTGAATTCACTTGTGAAATTGGAGGAATGTGTAAATTGGGGGGATTTGGATGCGAGTTTGAATGTCAGTTGATGAAATTTATTCCTGCAACAAACACATTCATTGGGGATGCTGGAAGACATACATCACTGCAATGAAATTGACTGTATTCCTGTGTCAGCCATCTTGAATTGAAAGTGAGGTTAACTTGTCATTTTTGGAACCTTAGAGTAAAAATATCGGCAACGAAGTAAAAGTTTGTTGCCAATTAATGCCAGTTTAACATTTTTAATCGTTTACAATATTTGATAAATTTTCTAAAAGTTTTAAGCTACATTTAAAAGCCCTGGAAGTGAGGTTTGGAACCCCAAATAGTCTGGCACCACTCCATTTACCATCTTACATTAAATATGATAGATTCAGGGAATTACATGATGAAAAATGTCTTCCCCGTACAAGGTCTATTGATCTTTGGTGCTGTGATGAGGTACATGTGTGTCAATCATCTAGTCTGTACTGTGTCATAGTTCTCATCAATTCTTTATGGAAACCCAAGATATCCTAGAGGCCCGCATCACATAGTGTCAGTTTCAGAAAGAGTATTTGAAAGGTAAATTTGTGGTGTACGTTCTTCACAGAGAGTTGCATCGGAATGCTCTGGATGATCTGCCCCCTCAAACCATGGACAGGATCCCTCAACTGTTACACTTGTGAGTGTTGAGGCATAACGTTCCTGCATGTGCTGAAATTTGTTGGTAGAGACTTGCTTGAGTGATCGCCATAGGGTCCCATATATAGAACAGTCTCAAAAGATTGGGAAAGTTTGAATTCCGGTGGACTGCTCCCAGTGGAATGCTAGCGTTCCATCCTAAAGTTGACATGTCAGAATGAATGGTCCACTTTAGACCTAAGGCAACATTCTTGCATGTCTAGTGGGAATTGTTCCTAATTATGAGACGCTAAGTAAGATTTCAGTGTACCACTTGATGGTGTGATTTCCCTGAGATCAGTAACTACCACTTGATGGTGTGGTTTCCCTGAGATCAGTAACTACCACTTGATGGTGTGGTTTCCCTGAGATCAGTAACTACCACTTGATGGTGTGGTTTCCCTGAGATTAGTAACTACTGCGGTACAGATAACTGTTTGCTGCATGTTAACCAGACATCAGGCATTGCATCAGTAAGGCTTAATCCACTCCAAGCAGAAAAAAGAGGGCATGTTTTTGGGGTACTCACCACACAGGTGCGTGTTTATAATGGTGATAAATAGCGCGTTTGACGCAGAGCATGCTGACTTTTGTATATGGTCTTTGCAATGCGTACACGCAGAATGCGTGCAAGAACCTGCTTGGCAAACTTACTACCATCTGTCTTTCTTCTGCCGCTTGGGGGTGCACTTCAACTCGGGGGCGGATTACTTTCACTCTGAATAAATGTGAACACTTTAGCAAATGGCATTATAATGGCATTATGTGCAATATATAGTGGTTGTAATCAAGCATATTCAGCACTGTGGCTGCCTTTGTCATGTTTTCTATTAACCTTTTAAGACTTTTCTACCACTTAAATACTGTGCTCGTCACCGTTGCCTTTGCTTTTGACATTGTCTGATGTACGTTGGGTAACATGGGTCAGTGAGAGCATGTCAGCCATGTTGATTGTAGACTTTGATTGTCTCTAGCGCACCTGTGTATTTCTTAATTACATCCACCTGCAGAAGCAGGTAGTTGTCTGGTATTTAGACTTCCATTAAACCACTTGTGTATCTGGTTCGTCTTATTTGCAGGGATTTGAGCTACAACAGGCTTCAAATTTTAAAAGCCAAATCGGTGACGGATCTGCCATTTCTGAGGACACTGTGAGTGACACTTACTACCTCATCATTCCCCCAAACTAAGTAGAAACAGCAGGGTGTCACCGGAGAGGGGAGAGTGGCAAATGATCCCTTTTTTCGCAAATTAGGGCAAGTTACATACAGTGCGCCACCAAGAGGTTGTCATAGAGAGGCCATTTGTGAAGTTTATGGTTGACAGAAAGTGGTGGATTCACCACAATTTGCATTTGAGCAAAAATGTGATTAGGCAACTTGAGGAAAAGGGTGATTGTTCTGGGAATTCTGTGCCTTGCAAAAATGGCACCAGTTTCTATGAATTTGACTCTGATACTCTTAACACTCCCGTATCTTCAATCCACACAAACAGTGGAAACTATGCAAGTTCCCCATGCAAAGTGAAGCCTGCGCTGTTGACTGTTTTTCCCACAATGCACTGCCTCTACGTGGCAACCTCTTTGTGGTGCACCGCATTGTGAAATGCCGGTATTATGCAATATCGTTTCAAGAGGCCGTCAAGAACAAGTCCAACAGCTATTACGAGTGGTTCAATTCTCTCTGCTGTGCAACTTTGCACAATATTTGGAATTTCAAGGAGCAAATCATTAAGTCAACTGTCCGTCAAATAAATCACTTCTGTTGTATTGTTTTTGCACAGTATCTTGCATAATCAGCAGGATTTGAAGTTGGCCAGCATTCAGTACAATGCTTTCCTTGGTATTGGAGGCAACCTTACAGAGTTGTAAGTACACAGCCATGCTCGTTACCTTGGGAGCTTAATCTTTCCAAGGTTGCCAGTAGAAGAAAAAAGAAAGATGTGGCATACTAAATCAGAGTTGTAAGTACACAGCCATGCTCGTTACCTTGGGAGCTTAATCTTTCCAAGGTTGCCAGTAGAAGAAAAAGAAAGATGTGGCATACTAAAGCTGCTTGAGTATATAAAATCTACAGGAAAGATTTCCTAGCAAAAGAGGCAAAACTTTGGGATTTACAAACTCTCCTAGCCACAAGCTGTTAAATTCTGACATTGTTTCATTTCTTTTGAATTACGTATTGAATTCCATTTTTAAAGTCTTTCTTGATGGTGCCCCCTACAGCAAAGGGTTGCACGACTGCAGTTGTTTACTGTTCGAATCAGATTGTGAATTGTTGGTTTTCTTTTGCAGATATGTCAGTTCTAATGCACTGCCCTACTTCCCTCATGCTGTCCTGTCTGAAGAGACATACGATCAGCTGGCAGACCTGTGAGTCTTGATATGTACATTGTAACGTGTTTGCGTTTGTGACATTCCGTAATAACCAGCCTAGGTGGAAATACATTTAGCTTGAATTTTTCTTGGTAGTTAGCTCATTGTGTGGATTTTGATGGAACCTGATGTTTGAAATGATCTTTTGTGCCCACATTGATGTGCGTGCTGAGTATACTTATGATGGTTAATTGAGCCAAGAAAGGTCTTGTGGAACCTTCAGGAAAAGATCTCTCTCTTGGAAAGAAGGCAGTTAGTTGCAAGAGGTGTAAATTGTAATAGGATCACCGTTTGCAGCTCCATGTTTTTCTTAGGTGAATCAAGAGACCTGAACTTCTTGTAATGTTCAGAAGAGATGCATTTCCAAGTCATTGCCTGAAACCTTCAACAGCAAATGTTCCTGCACTATGAAAAGCTGTTAATTTACCGAAACAGGTGCAGAACTTCTCGTTTCCCTTGTATGTTTATTCTTCCATAAAACACATGGACAAACAGTTGAAGAAGTATAGTTGGTCGGTGACTTGAAACGTTCTTATAGCAGTTTTATCAAGTGGTTTACTCAGGTTTTGAGGAGGCTTATTAAACTTTTTTTTCTCGTGTTTTTTGATGATGAGTTGTAGTGGTCTACTCAAATTTCAACTTACAGATAGCTTTGCTTTTCATTTTTTACCATTTTCAGGCACATAGACAATAATTTGATCACCAACGTCACAGAATTACATGTCAACCAGTTTGTCAATGCCCTGACCCTGTACAACTACCGGCTGACGATACATGAACCGTTCGCAAAGATTCCCAACCTGAAGAAGCTGTGAGTTGGAACTGGTGGTCCAAGAACATTTTTTGCTCCAAATACTGGCATTTCAAGAGTGCGCCACCATTTTTGCAATGCAGTGGTCACTGTACGCAATGCGCATTTGAATGGGTTGACATGTCCGGATGTGTCGACTGGCAATGCATATCAGGAAAGGGTAGACACATTTTGCACGTTGTGATCGGCCAACATGCCACAAACTCTTGGTGGTGTACTATTGTGAAACTTCCATATTGAGTGAATTTTTGCTTCCTCTCTTACAAGTAGAGAGTTGTATTTTGATTGAACTGTACCATTGTATGTCTACTGCAGAACCACCGTAGATACAGAATATATATCAGGTGAATGAGCAACTCTGGCCTCCTTTCAGGGAGCTTCTGACATTGGAATGCCAAAGAAGATTCCAATGACAACATTACTTGTTGCTGTTGAAAGTACCTGCTTTTCATACTTAGAATCACACATCATACATGCATGCTAACGGAAGAACAGCTCGTTCCAAAGATAATTGGGATTTAATTTCCAGCAGGAACAGGAATGTTCCAATACGAACAGGAACGTTCCAACTTTTGAGGTGTCCCCTTAGCTGATTCTACAGGATCGCTCTCATTGTTCATGTTTGATGTGATATGCTGTAATCCTGGTGTGGAGGAATTATGGCAGTCAACATTTTTTGGCATCCTGCCAGTAATCTTGTTCACGTAATGCAAGGTTGTGCTGAGCTAGCAGCAGGCTGCACTGGCAGATAGATTTAGTACTTGCTTATGAAGGCTAAAGACTCTCTTCCTATGACAGTAACAAGTGCAACTTGCCTGTCTCTACTCCAGCTGTCCAGTTGAAAGACCGATTTTACTATAGCCAGCATATTCATGAGATTGAGGATATCATTCAAACAGTAGGATATGTTTGGAAACAAAAGATTGTTTGGGAAGCTTTTGAAAATCTCAAAATCAGTGGAAATTAAATGAATCCAGTCAAGCAGTTGAAAGAGAGAGGGAACAAAGTACTAACCTTCCTCCTGAAATGGCTGCCCTCTGCAGATTCCTGCACATGAACAAAATCAAGGGGGTTAATGCTGAAGACCTGTGCAATATGACTGTCCTTGAGGAACTGAACCTTAACAACAATCACCTTGGAGACGAGACACTGGATCAGAGTGCCTTCCAGTGTCTGACCTTTCTGACAAGACTGTGAGTATTGGGAAGAAATGTCCTTTGTGGGTGGTCAGAAAGATAGGGAGCTTATTTACCAAGCAGTTATCTCTCCTGTATCAAACAGCACCTCCAGAGAATTGAGATACACCTTTGGCAGTCTTGGATGAAGCTCATTAAATCCAAGGTTACTCTCTTTGATGAAGGCTGAAGGGATTTGGATCATTTTCAAAATCACAAAAATCGATTCTTAGGGTAGTAAAGACTATGGGGTCATGTTTGAAAAAAAGTAACTTGCGCACTTGTGAGGAAATGTGGGAATTTCTTTTTACATACTGAAAGGTATTTTCACTTTGTGAAACAGGGAAATGAGCAACAACTACTTCAGGTATGTTCCACCTGCTGTGCAGCTGCAAGAAAGAGTCCAGAGCCTTCGATATTTGTAAGTTTATGTGCTGCTTTTATTTATTCTTTGAAATATTGGTGTTTGCTTCAACTACTGAAACTTTTGCATCAGAGGGTAATTAATGCCCAGGGGCGTAGCCCGGGGGGGATGTGCCTCCCTCTAAAACAACAAGATAAAAATCATGCTTTGCAATACTGAATGGATATTGAACAAGGCCAATGAAAGCTTGCCCCCCATAAACTGCACCACTGAAAGCTGGTGCCCCCCAAAAGATGTTGGTGCCCCCTTTGTGTAACCTCTAGTAAAATCCTAGCTACGCCACTGTTAGTACTCTAATCCTGTGGCTTGATATGAATAATAAATGTGTGCAATTTATAAATTCTTAAGTCTTCCCGACTGGATTATTCAGCTCGAGCATTTTTGTGCGCCTTCAAGGCTGAACCTTTCTCAGAGAAAAATTAGGGGAAAAAGAAACTTTGTGGACCTCATTAACTAATTGAAACTTACATGCATTTGTATTCTCTGTAGTACACATTAAGCAGGTAAGGTAATTTTGCAAAAAGACTCTTCAGATTATCAAATCCTGGCCCTTTCTCGTTGAGAAACGAGTTCTCAAATGCCTGCAAATTAAATTCCCGTATGGCAAAATTTTCAAAATGACACAGCATTCAATCTCTAATGTAGGTACACAGTCAAAAGGCATGCCCTTGTGCAAGCGAAATTATCAAGTTGCTTCATTTCTTGTATCTATCTGCAGGTATCTCTCTGGAAACGACTTGACTTTTTTACTGGCTGGGGCATTTTCCAATGTAACAACTCTAAGAGGTCTTTATCTGTCAAGTAATCACATCATTTCTGTGGAAAATGATGCCTTCCCTGTTGATATATCCCACATGTGAGTAAGAATTAGCTATTTTTTACTACACAAGAATAAAGAATCTTTTTGGGAAAAGTCATTAGACTTCTTGTTTTGAAACATTATTGCATGAGGGCTATTTTGTTGGATTTTAAAGGCTACCAAAGCCATTGTTCCAAAGTTTCAGAAACGAAATTTTGGTTAGAGGCAAAGTTATAACAGTTCACCTGCTTATCTTTGAAAATCCTGTATCATTTTTGGTCTTGGAAAGAAATCTGACTAATAGTCTTGTCTTTTTATCTCAAAATTTTGCAGTGGCCTTAGTAGTAACGAGTTTTACTTCCTGCATGAGAACCCATTCAGTAATTTGACCTCACTGAATTGGCTTCAGCTGGGGAGTAATGAGATTGATGTCATACCAGACTCGGCATTTGATGGCTGCACATCTCTTGCAAACCTGTGAGTGAAGACCTTCGTCTTTCTACTACCAATGCTGAATTACTGAGAGTCAAGCATTTTTAAATTCAGATTCATTTGGATTTCATGTTTGGGCTGTGGTGTACAAAAATATTGCAGCTGGTGAGCAAATCTTGGCAAATGTTGAATGTAGTTGATACATTTTTTCATTTGCTTTGTATACTTTCTTATCTTAGTGGTCTCAGCAGCAATAAAATTGGTCGAATTCTCAAAACGACATTTGAGGATTGTCCACTGTCCAATGGTCTAAATCTAGCCTACAATGAGATAGCATACATCGAGGATGGTTCCCTGGCTCATATAACGTCAACACTCAGTATTAGTCTGCAGAACAACCGACTGACCAAGATTCCTATGGGAGGAGATTTTGTCAATCTTTCAATCACGTGGGAGCTGTAAGTACCTATCAATGTTACAATAGATGTAGCTTCCTTCAATTTCTTGTTACATGTATACTACAGTATAGTTGGAAGAGCTTGTTTGCCCAGCAGAGATTTTCCTGTAACCCTCCTATGCTGAAGTCACTCTTTGGGTCATTTGGTAAACACCTCAAAGAAGCACAGCTGTGTCATGTTGTGCACTGCACCAACTGTCCCTCACAGGAATATCAGATTGCACTTTTGTGCTGCCCAACAACTGTGCTTCACTGTTTCATGTGCATAATTGTGCAGTAAACCAAATGTAGTGAAGAGGACTGCACAAAAGACCCTGGGTCATTTTGTGCTGGCAATCTACTGTGTACACACTGAACCTGTGCATGTTTGAGTTCCATATAGAAACTACATGCTCACCAGTGACTGTGGACATTTGTGCTGTAAAACCATAGGAGGGTTAATAGGGTAGCATGGAGTGTGGGCATGCTTGTTGATCACCCAAAGGGTGTGTAGTCTAGCTTTGGGGCATTCGGTGTGACCTTGGACAAATCACTTGACCTTCATTTGCATCTCTCCACCCAGGAGTGCATGGGTACCCATGAGGGTAGAAAGGATCATCTGTGATCGGTCAACCTGGTAACTCATGAAATGGTCACACCAATGGTTGTATGCTCCCCAGGGAGATGGGATTATTGATGGGTCATTCTATAGACTTGGGGTCCAAATGTTTCCCATCCCTGTCACGTCTGGCATATGATTTTAAATGTTTAGAACTCATTGTTTAATTTCCAAGACTGAATAAGTACTTCAAATTACCTGCCAAACAAATAATAATAGTTTGAAATCAATGTCACTGATACATCCCTTGTCAAACATGTCAGATGGTATACATGTCAGAGGTAACAGGGACGGAAATATGTCACACTTTGGACCCTGGCCAAATTTATAGAATGACCCTGGTAGCAATGTTTCTGGGCCCAGTGAGCAGAGATGTTGTGTTAAGCGCATTAAAAGTCTGGTTGTACTGGAATGCTCTATATCAACGCGTCATAAATGGGTCATTAGGGAGACATTTCGTGGTAAATTTTTCGACCTTAGGGAGACATCGGTCATGAGGGAGACATTTCAATGTCTCTCTAATGCCCCAGCTACCAGAAGGAAGCCGAATTTTACTGTCCAAATTTTGAGAGATGATAGATTAGGGTCTCAATTGAAAACGTACAAAGTTTGGTTTAGATCAGATTTACGTACATGTATTCAATTATGGGACAATAAAATTTGTGCACGTTCTTATGGGAATGTCTCCCAAGTGACCCATTTTTGGTAATCTATATACACGCTAACGTATTCCACAAATGAATTATTTACAGTGTGGATGGGGAACACACATGTACAACGCTTCTAATATTTCTAATGACATTTCTAGTATGGCTGATCTTGTACTGGTAATTGTTGCCAGTGAGGATACCCTCACTGGCAACAATTGGTCTGGCCTGAAGTGGATGATTCTTGTAACTTTACTTTTCTGTAACTTCTCTGTCCGTGTAAGCTTTTTTAACCAATTACTGGCTGACAGCCAAGGTGCTGCTGGCTTACGGAATTCTTTCTTCCTTGTTCTTGGGGTGTACTTTAAAAAATGCTGACCCTGTGTTCTGGTTATATTTGGCTGAAATACGGCGCCGCACACCATCAACTTGAATTTGATGTGTGTAGAATGTAAATAGCTAGGGATACATTTGGTGCAGGATCTGATAGTGTGTTAGATAACCTGGGCTATTCTGGGTACAGGGTATGAAGGTGTGTAACACAACCTGGGATATCCTGGGTGCACGATCTGAAAGTGTGTGAGATAATCTGGGCTATTCTGGGTACAGGGTATGAAGGTGTGTAACACAACCTGGGATATCCTGGGTGTACGATCTGAAAGTGTGTGAGATAACCTGGGCTATTCTGGGTACAGGATATGAAGGTGTGTAACACAACCTGGGATATCCTGGGTGTACGATCTGAAAGTGTGTGAGATAACCTGGGCTATTCTGGGTACAGGGTATGAAGGTGTGTAACACAACCTGGGATATCCTGGGTGTACGATCTGAAAGTGTGTGAGATAACCTGGGCTATTCTGGGTACAGGGTATGAAGGTGTGTAACACAACCTGGGATATCCTGGGTGCACGATCTGAAAGTGCGTGAGATAACCTGGGCTATTCTGGGTACAGGGTATGAAGGTGTGTAACACAACCTGGGATATCCTGGGTGTACGATCTGAAAGTGTGTGAGATAACCTGGGCTATTCTGGGTACAGGGTATGAAGGTGTGTAACACAACCTGGGATATCCTGGGTGCACGATCTGAAAGTGCGTGAGATAACCTGGGCTATTTCGGGTACAGGATCCAAAGGTACGTGAGACAATCTGGGGTATGCAAGGTGCAGAGTCTTGAGGTATTGGACATACTACCGGTTGGCTGAGTGCCGGATCTTAAGAGATGTGGGCGCAGGATCTAAAGGTGTGTGAGTTAACTGGAACTATCCTGGCTAGATGCAGGATATGAGGGTATGAGACACAACGTGGGATGCGCTTTCATTCACGATCTGAAGGTGTGAGAGATAACCTGGGGATTTGCTAGGTGCAGGTGAATGAGCGTGACCAACCTGGGATGTCCTGGATCTAGGATCTGAAGCTGTGGCTGTCCTACTGGTAGCTGAGTGCAAGGTCTGAAGGTTCACTTAGGAGACTTGGGTGCCGCAGTGCAGGTTTTTAAGGTGTGTGAAATACATCCTGGGGTGTCATAGATGCAGAGTCTGAAGGTGTGCCACAACAGATACTCTTAGGCTGGGATCCAAAAGGTGTGGATGGTACTTGTATATGCTGGGATATCATGTGTCAGCTCAAGAACCAGTCCATGGCCTCTTTAAATGACCTCCCAATTCAGTTTGTCTCAAACTCCTTCACCTATTCAGGGACCTCAGAGGCAACAGCATAACTGAAATCAAGACGGGTGCTTTCCAGAATCTTGCTGCTAGAAATCTGTGAGTAATAGTAACAACATTGGAGCTTCCTTTGAGCCATATCCTGCAATGCCCTATTTCAGTAACTTTCAGTTTCTGTGTAGCTGCGTTCGTGGACACAAATATGAAGGTTACCTTGATCTGTGTTGCAATCTCTATGGCACATTTAGCTTCACTGCTACGCAATGGCATACGTGGCCCACACCTGTTCATGTTACTAAATTCAGAGTCCCCAGAAATGTTAAATGTTGAAATCGAAACTAATTTATCACATACATTAAATGAATTGCATGTTAATAGTCTGAATTTGTTGTAACTTTGAAGGTATCTTTTCACTGTCCCAGATACTTGCAAAACAATGACATTGCACACATTGAGCCCTATGCATTTGATGATATCACATTGTCGGGATCGACTACCTCGTGAGTATATTTACTGAACTCTGCTCCATGTGTCAAATTGTCAACAATCAATTGCCATTTTTCTGGGCACAATGTTTACAGGTCCATGTAACCAAATTCTTTTAATTGATTTTCTCATTGATATTCCGACCCATATGTTCAATGTGAAATTGAAAAATTTATGTTAACTAGTCCCCCTTCCCCATGTTAGTTCATCAATCCAAAAATTTACATATGGTACTTTGATCTGATTAAAATGTTCTCGCAACATTTTGGTTTGCAGCTCTCTTACATTGGACAACAACCCCCTACAGACACTAAGCTCACATTCCTTCCATGACATCACCTGCAGGAACTTGTAAGTAATCTCAATCGGTTCCGTTCCTCTTGTGTACAGTGTTGTATTCGAGTCCATCACAAGTCCCTGCAAGTCCATCACAAGTCATTCAGTCTTAAGCCAATTCACAAGCTATTCAAGTGAGCTGTGACAAAAGCATTCTTGTGTCATTGTTCACCCTGTTACTTATTATGACTGGCCTTGTGAAGGGAATTGTAAAAGGACTTGTACCTGATGGACTTGAATACACAGCTGCTTGTGTGTCTCGACGACCCTTTTCGTGCCAAGAATTGTGTGTGCTAGCGCTTGCAGCGTGCCTTTTGGAAGTGATACACCGTATGATTCAAACCATCTTAGGGTTTCAAACTTTCTGAGATGTCCGGTCGAAGGCAATGTTTGAGGGGTATATATGTGATGGATTGTCCACGGAGGAACAGAAACGAATGCAAAGTAGCCACCTATGATGAGAACTGCATTCTGTCCATGCACTTTGTTCATTTATGGTGCTAAGGAATAACAACTAATTTTTGTGTGAATGTGCACAAAATGTGTCGCATGGTTGTATGGGCATCTGGCAAGTAGTGAAGATCAGCAATCCAGTCTGTCAGAAGTCTGTCAAGCACTTCTTCCCATTTACATGTATTCCCAATGAAAATGGACCTTTCTGATAGTTTATTTGTATAGCTTGTGCGATTGGATTTGAGAGTGGGTAATTGGTAATAACATCGGATGACTCACAGCCTTGGCATGATGATGGCACTTGTATTTAATTTACTACTATTATTGTTATTGATTTTAGTAAACATACCTGGTAATAATATCAGGGATTCCTCAAAAGTGCCCCAGCCACTGTAGCTCGCAAGCCTGAAACAAACCTGCAGAGAGGAGACAAAGAGAAGCATTTACAGTTGTAGACGTGGAAAGTATTTGACTCTTTCTGTTACTCTTGTATTTGTGTCTGAGTCCAGTTGCCTACTTGTATAGAAAGAGATGCTGTTTTTTACCCAGGTGTGGTAGCTGCCCCACACGAAGAAAGGGTTACATTTTACGTTACACAAGTACTTTGCCCTTTCTTTTGAAAAGCATTTTGTATATTTTATTGACAGTAACATGCTCTCAGTGGGTGTGACTACCATTCCTTCTTTTGCATTCAATGGGATCACAGCATACCACTTGTAAGTTTGGCCTTCTTTGTATACTCAGAGATTAGGAAGTTGTTTTCAGTTCCCATCAGTGGCACATTTATGGTCCATCTCCTGCATCAGCCCACACACAAGTTCTTTTATTCTGAAATTTGTATCCTTGTGGAGACATGGCTTTGTTCTCCTGTACCAATTCGGTCGCGTGTGAAACGATGTTTTCAAAAGGCTCCCATTTCAACATGAATCACTCTTCTGGAGTAGAGGTTTCGACCGAATGTCCCTTATGTGAAACACTTCAATTTGCGACGGATTCTTACACGTTAAAAATTTCTTCTTTTTGAGCAATTTCCAAATATCAGTTTCGTGAAATCCTTGTGGAGACCTATACACGTTTAGAAATTCCTTGTGGAGACCTATTCAACTCATTCTGGGTCTCCCCAAGGCACCATATTTCCAAACGTGGATTGAATGAATGTACTGTATGTGAATTTACTCATAGTAAAAATAACACCACATAACATTTGTAGTGAAATTTGCTTGAGCCCAATTATGTTCAACTTTTCCCAATTTGCCATGCGAAACCTTGTTTTGGGCCTAATGCTGGGGCCCAAGGTTTAGCAACTATCACATACCTTTTTGTGCTATGCTAAAGGCAAATTTCTCGCAAAAAAATCCATGCCAGACAGAGTGATGATAATCATCTCTTCTTTCAGACACCTGCATGGATATTTCCATTTCACTAACTACTTAATTTTTATTTTGTGGCTTTAGATTTGTTCAGTTTCTTCAATTAAGAAAAGTCTGAGTAGGCTCTCACTACATCATGGTCGTGATTGTTTTTACACACAGCTCAATGCAGTCCAATTCTGTGCAAGTTGTCGAGGAGGAAGCGTTTAATGTCAATGTCTTTGAAGAGTTGTAAGTGTCTGCGTACCCTGTTCTGTGTAAATCAAGGACTTGTATAATATGGAAGTGGGTGAAATCTCCAAAAATGTTCCATTTTTATAAGAGAGTTGGGGATCGATCATTAGGAACTAACTATGGCTCAAGATTTCTAATATCTGTTTTCATTAGCATGTGTGAAAATTCAGTTGCTACCTTATGAAGGATGCATGGCTTGTGCTTTGCATGCCTAGCGTTTGAAAAAAAATGTTAGGCTGTTGCCGTTTCTGTTTGATCAGTTTTAGTAAAAGAAAGGAACTGTTCATGATCAGCAAATACTTCTAATGTCTGTTACCACATGGTCGCCAAGTCCCTAATTTTGCCACTTCCTGTGGAAACAAACCAGACTTCACAATCAGTGGTGAAACTCCGGACGTAGCAACTGTGTAGTCACAGATGTTAAAAACAATTTCCAAACTTTTCTGTTAGCGCAAGTTCATCGCTCTGTTCAGTTTGTACCAAAGACTTGTACATGTGGCTAAGAACTCAACAATTTTTTAAAGAAAATGCACATTTTTGGTGGAAGTGTTACAACATGTATTTCTTTCCTGTTCTCCACAGACACTTGGAGAATAACAAGATCTATGACATTAGAGGCAAGATGTTCGCAGATGGCACCACTGTAGACACCTTGTAAGTGCCTGTCAATAGTTGTGTTAGAAAGGAACAACATAACGCAACGGTGACACAGTGCCATATAGCAAATAACATACATAGCACCAGCCATAAACATGGCCCTGGAACATTTAATAACAAATTCCTCACAATTTAAAAAGGGTACTATTTGGGTGAACTCACAACATTCCTTTAAGAAGAATAATTGACAAACATTTACCTTTCGTAGTTGATATTTTCTGAAAAGCCTGTCAGCACGCTCTTATGTACCACACCTGGCCAGATTAAAATACATGCTACCGATCACCTCTGCGAACAATTTGGGTTAAAGAATCGTCTGTATAAGCATTACTTTTCGAAAAGTTGCACAAAAAGGAATTACTTCCTGTAGTCCTGTAATTTAAGTCATACTTTGTATATACACCCAATTCCACAACTGAATATGAGAAAATTCTGTGCGGTGTTGCAGGTGGTTGCAGAACAACGAGATTGTATCACTTCCTGGTGACGCGTTTGATGGGGCATCCATAAGTACACTGTGAGTACATCCGTAGATTAATTTGTTTAAAGTATGTCACATTCTGTGGTCTAAGTTGAGAAAGCTGGTCTTGTCTTGACTCTGTTGAAGCCGTTTCTCTCAACTGACTTATCATTGTCTTGGCCACAACTTTCAAGCAGTCTTACCAATCAACCTGCAGGTCTTTGGATAACAATGCACTGATCACGTACCCAGCCAAGTCCCTCTCTAGTCAGAATCTGGCTGAAGTCCATCTGAATGACAACCAGATTGCAACTCTACCCCCTGATGCATTTGAGGGGCAGAGCAGCATGGAGTTACTGTAAGTTAAGCCGTCTGTGACTACCCCCAAACCAATTAAAATAATAAACTTTAGGTAATCAGGTAGGTGTTCATGTCCTGTCACATTAAGCCCAATGGTCCCCAGTGTCAAAGTTCAGGTCCATACTCCAAATTATATGGGTTGATTCCATGTTGTAAGTCTCTTGAGATAACTTTTAAGTCCTCATAAGAACTCATCTAGTTTCATTTCAAATAACAACCCACTTTCACAAATCTGTTAATCTTATCAATCTGAGGCCAATCTTGTGATAAACTAGGCAATAACCTGTTATTTGACTTGTGATGACAGCCCTGACTTCAACTCTAATGAAATTTTTAAGGGTCCAACCAGAAAATGAAAATGCAGTAACCGCCTTCCAAATAATATCGAGTGATACGACTGGACGAGTATCTGCAGTCTCAGTGCTGTTGAAACCTTAGGTAACTTAGCTATCAGTACATGAAGTACTTGAAACCAAACGGTGCATTTGTGCGGTTACTCCTGTTAACACAAGTAGAATGCATGTGCATTACACTTGGGTACAGGATTATACTTTCCCTCTAGCGTGAGTATACTCTCGCTGACCCTTGGGTCGTACTCCAGCCGTTTTAGCACTCAGGAGTATACTCATGTTAACGTGAGTAGCTCGATCAAACCCACCCATAGAATTAAAAGTATCAAGTGCCAGTCCTTTGCTTACATGCACTACTTAAAAAAGTTAAGGACCACTTTTTTCGTAACTTGAGTGTGTTCTAGTTCTTTCTTTTTGTTTGTCTAGATGGTGTTCTCATTGGAATTTCAAATTTTAAAAATGTTTCAAAACATCAAATGCACATTTCCGCAGTAAAATATTGCATATAAAAAAAATATACACAAAATAACAAGTGGTCCGTAACTTTTTTGTGTAGTGTACATACATTCAGGCTCTGATCTTTGGTTTTACACAGGAACTTACAGAACAACAGGCTGAGTGAGATTCCACCTGGAATCCTAGCACCATTGACTAACTTGGAAAAACTGTACGTATTCCCTCTGCAGTGTACTTTATATGCACATGAAGCACTACGCAATGTTAAAAAAAAATATGTAAAATTACAAGTGTGTGTATGCTACCGAGGGGAGGTATAGACCACAAAAAACATGAAATTCAATCATTGCAACCAAGCAAATGTGATCAAGGTTGTCAAACGTTGGGCCTAGTCACAGAATTCATTTCACTTCGAAATGAACAGTGAAAGTTTTTAAATTGCATTGGAAATGGGCGTAATCAATCAAAGTAATTCTTATACCTTCTCTTAAAAATGGGGGAAAAATCATTTTTTTTTCTGAATTGCTGAAATTAAATTGAAACAGACGGTCTTTGCTTTGAGTACTTTTTCTGTGACCCATCTCAGAAGTTTGTCACCTGTGATCATGAATAGTCCCTGCACAGTACATCACTTGTGTGTCAAGATACATCACCTAAATCATCCTCGTCAAGAAATTTGAATGTTAGATTCCTTGTTTTAAAAGTGCTGTTAAAAACTGACCCATTTGTTTTGAGCAATCTCGGCTTTGCCTCAAATGCAGTGTGCCCTGTCAGGTGTATGGAACAGTTATGTAGTAGAGACCATTTCCAAGACCCCACATCAGAACATCAAATAATTCTAATGTGAGGAATGTTTCCACGTTGAACATTATTTTATCCGTTAAAATTTGCCTCTACAGTTTCATGAATAAAATATCTCACTAGTATGGATTAAATTCTAACTCTCAAAAATACATTTTTATAATGAAGTTTGCCTTGAACTTGAAAATAATTTGTATGTACATGTATGTAACTTTTATTTTCCAAGTAACGATACTCGGCAATTTGTTTTAATGTGCGAAATCAAAACGATTGAAAACTGAGGTCTTGGAAGGTCTCAACTGCAACAATGGTCGAAAAGACTATTGACCACATTGTTAAAGCAATAGTGAAATCACTTACCATTAGCATGTGTAGATGTGTTTGCAGAAACACTCAAAGAGATATTTATGTCTGCATATCCACAGCTCAGGGAGAAAAACTGAAGCCGTTTTTAATATGATCAATATTTTCTTAGACTTGTAATCTGCCTCAAGCAGAAGCACCCCCTCATGATCATCGATTCATTTTGTAGGTAGCGATGCACAGTTAGTACCAAAGGAGCCTCCGCTGCTAAGGAAATAGCACCCTCTATCTCTTGGTCCAGTTCAAGTCCCATGGAGATACTTAAATCCTAACTGGTACAAAGAGATCAGAGATGTGAGAAAATGCCCCAAACTGACATTCAACTCGATTTCTCAGTTCTCCTTGTCACATCATGATTTATGGTCATGGATCCCGAAATAAAGTAAATAAGCATGGCAAAGTTGCATGACTCGCTGTCAAATGTTGGGAAGGATGTTGGTGTGGCTGAATGAAAATATCCCTTTGTGGCTGATTGGTAAAGCGACTTTTGAAGTTTAGTGTTAACTAGTTTTGCATGCTGATGATGTTGCTTTGGCTCGCTGTTCTGTCAGCATTTTGAATAAAAGGCTGCTTGGCACTGATTGTTGGTATTTTTTTCATTACTGCTACGAAACCTGAGGGATAGTTTTGGCATTTCAATTTGGTGTATTTTTTCAAGGGAGTTTAAGTATCATTACGTTGTGTCATTTGCATTTCATTCATAAACATGTCACAATTTGAATGTTGTTACATTTATAAAGATTGCTGTCCCATTTGAAGGTGCATTTGCAGATCTGACGAGCCAACAGAGGATGTAAGTAACATCAAATCATGAATATTCATTTCATTGACATCACAAGTTTTACCATTTTGTAGTTTATGTGATTTACATTTATGGGTAACTCCAGAAATTAGGGCTCCATTTTTTGTGTCCCTGTCACATCTGACATGATTTTGTAAGTTCAGAACACATTTTCTAATTTCCAAGTGTGATGAATTACCTGCCAAACAAACAGTACTAATAGTTTGAAATCAATTCCGGTGATATTTCCATGTCAAATAACAAATGCCAGATGTAACAAGGACACACAAATGTCACACTGTTTGACCCCTAATTTCTGGAATTACCCTGACATCGTGATGCAAAGTACACTGTTGTTCTGTATACATCCATGTACATACTGCACCTGTTTTCCCAATTGAAATTGAAATTTTTTGATGTTGTACAAACGTTTTACAGAATGGCAGGTTACAATGAAAATGACTTTTGTCTTGCTTTCTTTCCTTTTTCTCGAAATTGCTCCGATATAGCTCTTTCAAAAGTGTACTTAAATTGACGTCTTGTTCTTCATGCGCAATCACAGGAAGTTTTGGTTGTTGAAAGAAATTTTGAAGTCTTGTTTAGGCATTGTTGAATTTATGCTGAATTTGCGGGAAAAAGGTAATTTGCATTTTCACAAGTGCTAGATTACTTGAGATGATTGTTGTGATTGTTATTAGTGGCACTTGGTGAACCAAAGTGATTCGGCTCCTTTTATCATGCTGCTATAAGACGATGTCGGTCTGTATAATTTTCCACAGGTACGTGTGCGAAACTTTCTTAAAGTATAATTTTTAAAGAGGTACACCATATTGTTTGTTTTCCAGAGATCTGTCAGGCAATGAGTTGAGTCACTGGCCCATAATGCCCAGCCTTCCAATGCTTCAGCAACTGTGAGTCATATATTTATGAATGCTTTAGTGCAGTGTTTACAATTACAGAGAGACCCCCAAAATTCCCAATGTTATTTAAGCTCGTTGTCTGAAAAAGCTATACAGGTATCATTTGGCTACCCCACCAAGACCCAACTTGCGTTGAGTTATTTTGTCTATAATCTTCAATAGCAAGCAAATTGCAATAAAGTCCCAACATGTTGGAACATTTTACTTTTCTCCCACACGCTTTTGGATAGAACAGGCTCTATATAGCTTAGAAAATTACATTACGTAAAGGCAAAAACCATTATCAAGAATTCAGGGCTTACTAATCTTACATTGTGCCTTGTTGATCAATTACAGTGATCTGTCCAACAACAACATAAAGACAGTTGGGCAGAATGCCTTTGATGACCTCAACGCCGATGTCCTTATATGGCTGTAAGTTTTCGTAAACAAAAGTTGAAACGATTGTCGGGCGTACATGTACATAAATATAAACTGTGCAGTCATTCTCACAACTCTTCATTGTTTCTCATCTCTGTCAGCAGACAGCGTAGTTGGACTGCATACAGTGTAGCAAAACGGACTTGTTACTGAGTGGTAAAAAAATATATAAAGATGGCTGGCATCAGTCTAATACTAAATTTTAAAGAAAAAGAGCTGCACACTCAATGAAGCAAATTTAGAGACTCCAATTTACAATTAAAAAAAAATTAGTAAATATATATATATATATAGCCTTCTGTAATCAATCTACCATGAACACTTTCTATTTTAGGAACGTGTATAAACATTCAACAAACCAGATAAATCAGTGCTTGTGGTAATCCTCAGTGAATGCTTGCCACGTTGAAACTGAGCACTTGGTTTCTGAATTACAGTTGACTTGGTTCTTATTGGGCATTGACCAGTGAAAGTGTGAACCCTTTCCAACCGTGCGAACTTGCAACTCTTCACAGAAATCTTGCCAGCAACCCTCTGGGCTGCACCTGTAACCTGTATTACTCGCTGGATTACGACCGCACTGCTGTCACTGGTGGCAAATGTGCGACACCAGAGGAGGCAGCTGGAGTGTTGTTCTCATACTTCAGTCAGTCGTCCGATATGTACTTCACCAATGTACCCCGTCGGCTGTTCCAGTGTGGTGAGTCCAGTCCCCTACTATAGCTGGACTGTGTGTATTCTGGAAAGACTGAGAAATTTCTCTTCACTCCATTTCATAACCTTGCAGCCTTGGTCAACCGGATATTTCAGAGCAACCCGAGCCTATTTGATGATTTGTAACCGAAACCTGCATCCTTTCTGCATTGATTTGTAACAAAATTTAACCTCTCTGAGTAACCCTGACTGTTGTTTTCAATAATTTAGTTCGGTATTCAAGTAGCGCATGCGCTATACAAAGCACGTCTAAGGTCATACAGGAGCAGCAATAGGCAAGTGTAAGGTTACCCTATCCACTCCGAGCAGGAACAAAAGAGGGCCTTTTTTTCAATAAAAATGACGGTCCTTTGGTACAAACTTGCGCGCAGGTGTGCAAGTTTATCTGTGCGCATGTGGCGGGGGCACACAGAGTATGCCCATGTGAGAATAAGTACGGGAACCGGGTTGGAAAACTTCTCACCAGCTTTTCTTTTGCTGGCGAGGGTGCACTTCAACTCAGGGCGGATTGGCATATCCAAGGTACAAGGTCATCGGGGAGCACCAATATGCAAGGGCAAGGTCTGCCCTGTTGGCACATCTATACGTCCACTTGCATGCTTTGTTCTTGAATGATCATGCCTGTTTGAAATTCCAAACTGTTTCATAAAGGTTTGCAGCATTGCTAATGTGACTGCCAAAGTGTGACTATTAGCATTTGGTCTCCAACAAGCTCCCCTTTAATAAAATACACTTACAACTGGGAGACCATTAACACTAGGAGATTTCATCCACATTAGAAATATTGGGGGTCAAGCCTGTGGTAATGTATTTTCATCCAAACAGCACCGTATAATGTGACGGCAACTCCCCCACACCTTTGGCAGATCTTAGTCAGCTGGACGGAACCGTTTGAAGTGTTTCCCAGCATAAATGCCACAAATTCAACAGATGACTCCACGGATGATGAATGGTATGTTCTAATCTGAAACATCCTTACTGGTGCATCCCAAGCTTGCAACTGTTGTACAAAGTCTTGCCATAAAGTGGTGTGGCCATTGAATATGAAAGGCCCTCCTGCTGCAAGTTTCTGCACTGAAATTTTGACTTTGACAATCTGGGATCAGTGTTGCAGTTTAGGTCTTCATGAGACCTGACCAAGACCAAAGACAAGACTGAACACAAACGTAGGATGAAGTTTGTGACTTGAATTAAGACAGGAGGTCTTGTGATGGTTTACAGGGTTTTAATTGCAACTCTGGCACTTTCCATTAAAAAAGCGTTACTTTGACAAACACCAGGGAAACTTTCTTTTTACAAAATTGAGATCACCTCTCATGTAGAAACTGCAGGCTGGACAGTTCCGATTCCATTCCAGTGCTGGAAGTTGAAGGTACAGTCCATAATTTGTAGTTTAAGCCAAAATAATTGATGAAATTATGGTTGAAAAGCATTCTTGGTTTGGGAGAAAATAATGAAAGAAGGCCACATCCAAGGAAGCATGTCCAGATGCATTTTTGGAAAGCATGTCCAAATGTTGACACAACACTTGTGCATGGTTACTATAATTTGTTGGTTCAGTGCATGACATTACGGACATGTAGCTGCATTCAGCTGAAGGTGAGAATATGTATCTATCAGACACTGTTTCCAGGTGCAATGTAAAACATGACTCAGCAACTTTTGAACTGAAATCCAAATCGTAGTATATTGCTTTTCTCAGGATGTACAGTACTCACTGGGCTGAATCTTCACCAGGCGTATTTTAGCACCCTTCTTTACATTTGGAGTACTTTGTTGCCTCAAAGGAACACAGTGCACAAATGACAAGTAATGGACTGCACCTTTAAGTCTGATTTGAGATTACTGATTTTTCTAGCAGCTGGCCACTTTTACAAGGGACCTTTGCCAATGTCTCAAGCCCTGTGTACATGTCAATGCAGGATGTATGGTGTGACCTGTACCAGTAACACGGCACCTCTGCTGTATTACAACACTACCTCCGTCAGCCATCTCTTCACTGCTGGTGATGGGGTGCAGGTTGGCACGGATTATATCTGTCATGTGACCCTGACTGTGGGAAACTACACGGGTGCACCTGATGAATATGTCCCAGTCACCACACTAGAGAATGTCGGTGTGTATATTCAACAGTGTTTTAATAATTGTCAGACTCACCTTTTGTCGATGTTCTCTACGAGCCCCGAGCTGGACCAAGAGATAGAAGGCTCAATTTTCCAACCAACTGAGGTTCCTCTGTTCAGAATTGCACTTCCCCGGTTCAGAAATGATTATGAACTGCACGTGGTACGGTCGCGTCGCTACCAGCAAAATGAACACTCCCGACCAACATCGCTTTGTTCAAGTGATGAGGGCGTGGTCCTGCTCTAGGCGGACTGTAATTCAATCATAACGCTTCTAGGCCGAGGCACTAAACTGCAAACACTACATTGCGGTGTTAGTTGAAATACTGCCACGACTATAAGATTATCCTGTGCGCATGAAAAATGTGGAGATCTTGATACACCGTTAATGCATACACATTGATGAGCACTTTTTGCATGGTACATTAAAATGCTTGGCTTGGGCATGTGCTGCGATGGTGCATGCAGTGTGCATGGAGCAGGCCGGGCCGCCGGTACGCAGCGGGCTGAGTGTATGACATCCCCATATACACACAGTGTACGCACGCCCTGTATATGCATGCATGCCATGCATTTGTGAGGCGCGGCGCGGTGTTCCCGTGGAATATGAATGATCATGGAGCGATATGTCGCTTTCCATGCCACTTTCCCTGTACCTCGCTAAACAGGGGCAGTCGATATGCACGTGTACGGCACTACAGCCAAGAGAAAAAAAGGGCATTACCACCTTGGCGGTGAAACACGCTCACTTTTCGGAGGCACCATGGCCAAATTGGAGGGCACCAACGGCCATGGCCGTCGTGGCCGTAGGGAAATTCGAGGCCTGATGCAGTCACTTTGCTCCACTTTGATCTGTTGACACAATGAATGGTTTTAGCAACCTTTAATAATGGTGGCAGAAAGAAAGGCTACTATCAAATGCTACACTCAAATATCATTGGCATCATGCAGAAATAGAGCACCCTATATGCACACAAATGGACTATAGATCGCCACTAGAGATTTGTAGACTTTACAGGATAAAATTGTACCAAGCAATGATAGGGTGACATACCAAGCCCTTGTGCTTGTTGGATGTTGTCCGACCCGGAGCACACATTGTAAGCCATTAGTGTACTTGCTTTGGCATTGGGTACAATACTGCATGGTGACAAATGCATATTGACTTTTGCCTGGTAGCTATAGCATCTCCACGTGTTACCACTGTGACTGGGTACTTGTACAGAGAGCAGGTATTTAGATGTGAGTCCGTTCAGCATTTGCAGTACTTCGGACATTTGAAGAAATTGTAAATGCACTGTGCTCATAAGCAGTTTCTTGCTAATTTTGAGGTTATTGCTGAATGAGGTTTTGGCACGTTAAGAGGTTTATTTGTATGATGCATAATTTTCTCTCACCTTCAGCTGAAACAAATTTTACTGAGGCAACAGCTCAAGACATCAAGCTGGCTATTGTCTACTATGACTTCAGGTTTGTTCAAAATACTGCAATATGCCTGTCTTCCGTGTTGTTAATCTGGTAGATTTTTACACATCATGTAAATTCTTTAGGCAGAGTACATGAACTTCATTTAGCATGAAGACTGCAGCAACAGAGAAACAATCCTAAGCGTCTAATGCTCAAGAAAGGATGTGTAATGATGACACTCACTCCATGTGACAGTACTGAAAAAGCTACATGTTGCCACCTAATGTGAATGTTGTGATACAAAGTTAATTCATCCTTTTTTTCTGTGGAACATGAAGTCTATTTCCGTTGGAATTGTTTTTACTTTTTAGTATGTGACCCCACTTTCATAGGATTTCTATAAAACACGTTTACTTAAAATGAACGAAACCATTTGTTTTTTTCCTTTGTGCTGCTCAGCTCTGGAAATTCGGACTTCACCCCAGTTGGAAAAGATGTCATCAGCCAACCAACATATGTGGTCTCACCCTATGGGGCCTGGCTGGCCATATCAGACAACCCCACTGGTGACGCCTTCTCCGGCTGGTTTCGTAACAACCCAGGCGTGAACTACGCCATTGATACGGAGCTGGTGTTGAAGTGGCTCAACTCATCAGGTGTTGTCGACCCCGTCAACAGGTGGGGCTGCTTAAGAGCTTGTGTTTGTTACCGTTTATTTGCTGTGGACAGTGTTCTGCAATGCATGTATCTGGCTGTCTTGAGGGTTCGTTTCCATGAGTCTGTACTTTTTACTTGTGTTTACAAAGTATTACAATTTGGTTATTTGATTCCCTCCCTGATGTATTAATAGAACTTTTCCAGTGCCTGGGCAATGAAGCACATTACAGAGAGGGTAGGCATGGCTGTTAAGGATGGTATGAGACAAAAAGGTAAAATACTGATGTGCTTTTTGGATTAGTCTATAGGTCCGTGTTTTGTTTCAGGTATTGGTCAGAGGCTTTCTACCCAGTGGATGGTCTTGGCTTTGCCGCTGAGGGACAAAGGGACTGCAGCTTCATTCTCCACAACTTTGGGTAAGACAGGTGTAGACCTCGTGACCAGTTAATGTGAAAGCGAAAGAGAAGTACAGAATCTAGGGATACATAATTCCATCACTTCTGTCAAAGGGTTTTTATGATTATACAAGGGGAAGTTTTGCCTTTTCAACCAAACAGCTGTGTTCTTAAGTCTGTTATTAACACAAAGCAGTCTGTACTGTTGGCTGTAGCTTAAGGTGGTGCCGACATTCTAAAGGATATATAACTCAATTTATATCCCCTCGACATAACAGTCCTGAAAAACAAATGAAGACAAATTAAGTACCTTTGGCTTGTTTTTTGACTCTTGAAAGTTTCACGAGTGCCATAAGAACTGGGATCATGTTCAATGAGACTGAGGTCATAACGGTTGGTGGCGGGGATGAAATCTGGGTGTACGTCAACAAGGTCCTCGTATTGGAAGTCCACGGTGACTCTTCAGGCAATCCTGTCAGGTGTAAGAGCATTGCACTGGCATTAGCAGCTGATCAAGGTATGGGCTGTCTCTTGTTCAATTCGGAATGCATGTTTATGTACACCATTTGTGAAAATGTGAAGCAATTTCATGGGATTCGTTGAAACTTGCACGAAACAAATTTGAAACCCAGACTTGCCTGTGTGACAAAAACAGAGTTAGTGACGTGATGTTGGCATTTCGACACAGAATCCTAGCAGAAAATGCTAATGTGGTAGAACCAAGAATTTCAACTTGACTTATGTAAAATTTGACCACTGGAAGAGACGAAGCTGAAGTACTTAATCATATTTCTCAGGTGGGAACTATTTAACTCCAGAGGAGGGAACAATTGTTGACGGAGAATGCGTCATCACCAATTCCATTCCTGAAGAACAAGTACTTCTTGAAATGGAGGTAAGAAGAAATAATTTTTTTTAAGATGCCCAATGATTCACAGGGATTTGCATTTGTCCCAGCTCATTTTAGTAGCTTGAAACCTGAATTAAAACTGGACAAATAAGATTTAATGCAACTTATGCCATGACCTGTGGTACCTTGACTACAACTTTTTGCTATTACTATCTCGCAGGCCGTTGAGTCTTGTTGCTATAATTTACTATCTTGCAGGTTGGTGAGTCTTACCACTTTGACCTCTTCCACACCGAGCGGAATCCTTGCTCCTCTGAGTTCTTCCTGGAGGTTCAAGGTATCAAGTTCCTTCCTCTGAACCCAGATAACCCTCCAGTTGACTATGCTGTCACTGTGGATGAGGACCTACACCTCAGTGCCATCCTGGAATCAGTCTGGGTGGCAGATGCCTTCTCTGCCGGACCAAACTTTCAAGTCACCATCACAAGTGGTATGCGTGACAAATATTCCTGACACATTTTTATGAGCCACCCTACACATTTTTGTTGGTTGCTGAAGTGCTGAGGGAGAAAGCCAGTGAATCTCATGGCTGAAGCTTTTATGACGATACCATTCTGGTTATTAAGATTGCTTAAAGGTATGATGAGTGTTACACCTAGACTTGTTTTTTGTATCTCCATCTAATCACCACGTTAAAAGTATTACCAAGATGTCCACTGGTCAACTTTCACAATCTGTGATACCAAGATACAGTATAGAGTAATGTGTATATTTTATCTGTTTAACAGGCAATGAAGCAAGACACTTCACCCTCAAAAACAACACCAAAGAAAATGTAGCAGATGGTGAGGCCCCTACTGCTGGTCCACCATCATTTAGTAATACGGTGAATGGTACAGACTTCATCACTTGTGACTCCGAATCAGAGAAAGGTAACGACACGAGGCGTTCAGGAGTATTAAAGATGTGTCTTCTTTTTAGTTTGCTCATGTGCATTTGATAAAGGTTTGTACATTCAGTTGAAAACTGGTTGCAAGTAGTCTGCTGTGTGTAGTTTTCAACTGAAGGGTACAAGCGTATGGAATCCGATTGAGGGGTATTCACTGAAGCATGGTCCAGGACACAGAGGGTTCTTGCAGTCTCCAACATTTGCACTTTTGCTGACAGATAACATAGTTTGCAGAGAGTCCATCAGGCTTATTACTTGTTTCCGTTTTCCAGTGCTGCCTGAGGTCCAAGTTTGAAACCTGTCTTTGTCAATCTGATCATAGGGTCAGGGGTTCGAATCCAGCTGGTGTTGGCATGTTGTAATCTTGGGCAAGTCACTTTACCCCAGGAGTAAATAGGGAGATGTTATAGCAGATATGGTTATGTTTTGTACTCGTTTGTGCCAAATATGGCAGCATTGGGGTTGTGTACTCCCCAGGGAGCTGAGATGGTCTCAGAAATGTTCAGAATTTTTTAGCCCAGTATGCAGGGATGATGATAATATGTGTAGTGTCCATTTTTATTATTATCTTTGCTTTTGTGCTGTTCAGTGCCGGAGCTAAATGAAACTGCAGAGCAAACATTTAATGTCAATACGGACAAGGCCTTGATAACACTTGCAACTGAGCTTGATTACGAAGTTGCTTCATGGTACTTCCTGAAGATCAGTGTAGTTGATCTCAATGCCAGCCCACCGCATGAAGGCATGCTGACCGTTGAGGTAAGTTAACGCTGAGTATTGCTCAAACATCCAATAACTCTTTCAGTCCAATGGATTTGCAGCATGGGTCAATGGATGGCATGCTTTATTATGAAAGAAGTGATCAGTCCAGCCTGCAATATAGAATACTGATGTGTGACGTCATTTTGAACCAGGAAGTGCTGTGCAGAGGAATAGAGTATGTGTTTGTGCTGGTTTACGTGCTGGTTATCGCGCCAATGCCTTTTACACGCATAAATGCATGCATGACGTATTCACTTTGTATACAGTAAAGAGCAGTGTTATTTGATGGTCTGATATATATACAGACCACATGACAGTAAAGGCCTGGGGTTCAGATGCATCTCACCTGTAGCTTAAGCTCACCTTTTCTTTTCCCAGATTACTGTGACTGATGTGAACGACAACTGCCCTGTGGTGTCCAAGAACAGCCTTGTCTTCTTCCCATTGCCCGTTCTGCAGCAGGAACCCCTGGCCGAGGTGCTAGTGACTGATGCGGACAGCGGGGCCAACAGTCAGATCACCTATCACACCTCAGCAGTCACAGAGATGTGAGTTGATTGGATTTGATCCACAAATGTAGGAACCCAATGTGAATATGGAGCTCGCTTTTATAGGCTCCTGTTTTGATTAGCCGAGGAAAAATTGAACATGGCTATTGTGGACTTTGTGTGAGTTCGTTTAACCTCAGAGGCACTGATGAAAGAGATTCAAGCCACAATGGAATGCATTGCTGTTAAACATCCTTAGTAGTTTCACCTTGCTGTGTTGTGTGCTGTATATCCAATGCACCTGAGCTCCTGTAAACAATTGTTTGACTTCGAGTACTGTATGAGTACAATATATTCCACGTCCATCATTTAGTCTTATTCTGTATTTCTCAGAGACAATAGGCTGCTTTGAATCATGCAGATCATTGTTGATTTGAGTAAAAGATCAATTTCATCCCGCATCTTCATTTTGGCAAGAATAGCAAGGTTCAATCCTTTAAACTCCCTATTTTCCTTCACTACAGACCAATCATCAACGACACCTTCTCAGTACTTCAGCTGACAATCGTAGCCATTGATGATGGCACTCCAGCTCGCGGCACAGTCGTCAACGTCACCGTGACCATCAGCAACACCTGTCTCTATGATGCTATCAGTGAGCCAGTTGAAGTCAAAGTCTACATTGATGTCCTGACAGGTGGCCTGTACCTTAGGGTGCCCAAATACTACGTCTTTGTTTATGGTACGTTGAAGCTGTGGTAATTGACCTGCAGAGATTCATGTAGGAGTGGACTGTTCAACAGATTTTTAAGTTGTCATATTGTTTCTTCCTTCAAAGATTGTAGAGATGCCCTCGGAATGCAGACAGGCGTTATTCAAGACAGAATGGTATCAGCGTCATCATTTTATGACAGTGCGCACACACCAAACAGAGCAAGGCTCCATGCTAATGCCAGCACAGATGGTGAATTTGGGTCAGGTGGGTTTCATGTAATTGGATTATCTCAGGTAATGCGACCAGTGATTCCTCAAAAGTGCCTCAGGCACTGTAGCCGGTAAATCTGAAGAAACTGAAGAATTGAGACAAAAATTGGAGTTCTAGATGGGAGGGACATCATGGAAGAACATTCCAGGTGAAAGCAAAGGAGTCAGGTAGGGACTGAAAACCGATTGAACAGGACAACCTGTATGACTGGGGTTCGAACCTTGACGGCAGGGGGGAAAAAGCAAGGAAATAATCAGTATGCCATCCTGGCCCTCCAACCGAGAACTACAACATCCATCAAATATTAAGTATGACGACATTACTGCAACAAGTTCATGAATGAGTACATGTAAATGTACGACTTGTGATATCTAAGGTGGCAAGAACCTTTATGCGTCGAGTAAAGATTTGGTGGTATGGCAACCTCATCTCAACTTGTAGGCTCTTGACAAGAAGAAGTCCTGGGGAAACTGTGTTGAGAAAGAAGAAATTCCAAATATGCACCGACTTTGAGACCTTTCGTATGTTTATTAGCATGGCAATGTGTAAGGTACAGTTTATCACACACACACTGTTTGTAAAGAGCTTATGGAAAGAAAAACACTTGAAGAGAAAACTTCTTGAGTATTATGCATTGGTCCCCCCTGCCGCTGCTGATGGTAACTAGCTTGTTAAATCCGTATGGCTAATCTAAAAGTATAACCCACATCATAGTTGTGATTCCATTTCGCAGGCTGGATAGCAGAAACCACTGACACGAACCAGTGGCTGCAGGTCGACATGGATCTGGTTACTATCTTCTCTGGTGTCAGGACTCAGGGTGTTGGGGATGCAGAAGTCTGGATTGAGACTTACTATGTGGCATACTCCAATGATACCAGCACATGGTATAGGATACAGGATAAAGATGGCAATGACCAGGTACCGTACTTCTGCTGAAGTACATACAGCACACTCCACTGATAATACGACTTTGAACAGAGATACTTTGTAGTGTGGAAGCAGGATAAAGATGGCAGTGATCAGATATAATGCTACTGAGACAATGTACCATACTCCAATGATAGTAGTACATGGTACGTGATAAAGATGGAAGTAACCACACTACTTCTAAGGTGAAAATAGTATCTAGAGATATTTTGTAGTATGGAAGCAGGCTAAAGATGGCAGTGGTCAGATATAATGCTACTGATAGTATCTATGAAGAATACTCCTATGATAATAGCACACTGTAAAGGATAAAGTGTAAAGATGACAATGATCAGATACAATACTTCTGGTGAGTGACTATTTAGCACACTCCAGTGGTCTTACTACTTGGTTCAGAGATACTTTATAGTATTGCAGCGTGTGCGTGTATTTGGTAAAGGAGAATAATTGGACCTATGCTCATGTAACGCCATTCGATTAACCCTTGATCGGGTGAAAACTCCTTTCATCCTTGGACAGAAGCAATTACTGCAAATAGTCTTGCCTAAGAACACAAGCACTATGACAGGTTAGAATCCTCTTAGAAAATATCAGCATGGCAGTTGCAGCCACAAACCACTGACTGTCTGCTTATAATGTCAGTGCATTTTCTTTTGTACTCCTTGTAGCTCTTCACTGGTAACATAGACCAGGATGCTGTCTCCAGTGTGTACTTTAATGAAGTCTATGCTCAGTATATCCGCATTCTGCCCCAATCATGGCACAGCAAGATAGGGCTGAGGCTAGAAATTGTTGGTTGTACCACAGAGAGACGGCTACGACGTAAGTCACATTGATGCATTTGCCTCTACTTTTAAAGTTAATCTACCTGTTTGCTATACCTCCTATAAAAGTATCTGACTCAGAGTTGTCTGTAGCTGGCCAAATAACTCCACTGCACTGTAATCACATCTTGTAAGCTCTTCCAGCATATTATCATAATGCTCTGAATCCCATGAGGAAAAGCAATAGCTTTCAGCTACGTGTTATCTTATTTCTTTATCTGGTCCTAAGTGACTTCGTCATACACATGCATGCAACACTTATTGCAAGCCTCCACTGGTTGAGCTATCAAATTGCTTGTTAACCTCCAGTTCCATGGTTCAATGTAGCTCCATGTGCAGTGGGCATGGTTTGAACTGAGTGATGTCACACGTACGAACCGGATTGCCTCTGGAGGTTGGTTTAGGGTAAAGATTGGTTCATCACCAACTCCCTCTGCATCCAAGAGCAGGGCAGTCCAGGTTACTTAAAATATATGAATTTAGTGGAATGGGCAGGGCCATGGTCACCTTTGTGGCTCTGTATTCTTGTAGTTTAATGACCCTGGATCAGCTACTTTCAACATCCTTATTCTTGACAGACTTGACCCAGTGTGAGCGCTGTCTAACCACCAACTACTGCATAGGGGACGGTTTACAGCGCCCCTGTGGTCGCTGTGATCCTCCGTTGGACTCGTGCGACCGGTCACCAACAGAGCATTCCTTTGGCCATGCCTTAGAATGTGTACCTTGCCCTATTGGATGGGTAAGTATAAGGATCAGGAGTTGGATAGGTTTTTGAAGAGTTTCAGATAGTTAGTTTGCTGACCAGAAGCTTCAACTATTGACAGTGAGATGCAAAAAGTGTCTGTGGAAATGAATGAAAGACAGGTTGGTGTTGACTACATGTATTTTCTATGAGAAATATGAAGCATGACCTGTGTGTTATCTAGAATTTTCTAAAGCCAGGTAGAACGGAAAAAAAGATATACTGTCAAATTGTTGGTTTTCCTTTGGGGCTAGACCTTTTCAAAGGAATAATTCTTGTGCCAAAATTACCGATTGCTGATGACCATTTGTTATGTGCCTTAATGGTGATAATAATCTCATTTCACTGTTTGCATTTTGCAGTTGTGCAAAGATGGTTATGCTACACCATGCCCAAAGTATCATCATGGCCGCTGCAATGAAACAGTGAGTGCAGAAGATCTGAATGCTTTTTCTGGGTTTTGTCCTACATATGCTTTAGTTCCCCTAGCACTCTCTCTTTTCAATTTCATCTGTGGAAGAAAACAATTAATGAACTTACCTGGGTGATATAAAACACTTGACCTCCTTCACACTAGTGGAAGATGTGTCGCCTCTAGCACCAAACTTGTAGGGATTACCTTGTTGTTTCAAATCCAGTTTAGCACTTGGTTTTGTAGTCACTGACATCTGATGGTTTCCTTGGAGAAAAGAAAAAATTGTAGTGTTAGAATGATAAAGACAGAAGGCAGTCTCGGGAAATATTGGTGGTAAACCATTCAATCTATCCAGATAACTACAGGATTTTTGCCCTTACACCGATTTATATTAGTCACCACTGTATTCTCAGTGTGTGTCTGAGAGCTTGTGATAAAATTCACAAGCTTACTCCAATGGGGCTCAAACCCCCGACCTCCTGCTAACTAGAGCAGATGTCTTAACTGCTTGACCACCAAGCTTGCCGGAGTTGGCTGGCCGACCCTAGTCAGAATGGGAAAAGTTCAAGCTTATTAAATTGTTATCAGTGATTATGATGAACATCAAGTTGCTTGACATCTACCCACTGAATGCTATCTCAAAGGAAGCATATTCATTATTTTAATTGGTAAACCAAAATTTGAAGGTAGATATTTTTCAGTTCTCTCATGAACATTTGTCACAGTGTGCAAGTGTTGCTAAGTTTTAGGTGTCTGCATTTTGGCTACCTTCATCAGTGTTCTAGTTGAGTCATCACAGCTATTTAGATGAATTTGGACTCTAATTGTGTAGTCCCTGTTTTTTGTGATTGGTCCTGTGAAAAGATGTGCGATTGTGACTAGACGTGTGGCAGACATGTGATGGACTTCAGTACTTGAAACAGGAGCAAGGCCTCACAAGTTATGATTTCTGATTTAGTTTGCTGGTTTTGTCTATAGTACCAACCCTTCACGTATAGAACGGACCCTTGAACATGAAAATTACCTCTTTTTTTCCCAGCACTGCCCAGAGGCCTGTGCTCTGTGTGACCCAGGCACAGCTTGCTTTAGGGGGATACAGTCCATCTGCCCCCAAGGCTACTTCTCACAAGGATTTGATTCAGGTCAGTTGCAGAGATCAGAGATCACGTTTGGTTGGTAGAAATCTATGCCCAATCTCAGGAAACAGTACACAAACACAGAATTGTGATGCCAAAAGATTGCAATGCAAGTGCTAGCATATGTTGGGATAACAATCCTTGATTATTGTTTTAAGAAACTTGTCCTCGTAGGTAATGATTCCCGGCAAGAAATGTAGCATTTTGAAATTTTATAATCATAGCACCTCAGACGAGATCTTGACTTCTTTAAGTCTGTTAATTACCTTCCCTGAAGCAAAATATGTCACCAGCCAGTATAAAAATAATTCCTGGAATCAGTTTGTGCTTAGATTTCAAGATATGCAAAACTGACTCTTTTCACAGATATGTGCATTCATAGTTTGGATCATTCCATGAGATTTGGGGACAATTTGTGACGGTGTCCTTGTTTATATACATCGGTAACTTTTACTACTCGTCATAACCTTTAGAGTAGGTTATTTACTCTGTAAAAATGACACACACCTCTGTATTTAGCCTCGCAAGATGTATAATTTGGAATCCACTTGCAGGGAAATAGCTGTTCATTGTAACGGAACCCACATAACAATGGACACCGTTACAAATTATGCCCCAACGTCATGGAATGGCCCACTTCTAAGATGCTCAGGTTCCATTCATTCAGTGGGGTTCATATTCTACCTAATGTTACTTTTACTGCTGCAGAGTTCTGCAAGCCCTGCCAGCCGGGCACATTCAATAACTTAACTGGGCAGTCGATCTGTGAGAAGTGCCCTGCAGGATACCAGAGCACACAGGGTAAGAGTTCCTGCGCACCGTGCCACATCACAGCATGGTCGGCTGGAGACGGGAGGCCTTGCAAGTCATGCTCCAGTCAGGCTGAATGTAAGTAGCCATTAATAATTGCACATTAAGGGTGCGTTCGAGCGAGCTACTCGTGTTAGCATGGGTATACTCCTAAGCGCTCAAACAGCTGAAGTACGTTCTGCGGGTCAGCGAGAGTATACTCTCGCTGGGGGGGTGTACTCCTGCATCCAAGTGTAATGTGCACGCATCCTACTCGTGTTAACAGGAGTAACCACGCAAACGTATCCTAAAACTCATGACTCCGGTAACTAGACGAGACCGTTTGTGACCCAGTCTAACAAATTGAGTTGAAGATTGCCAGGGCCACTCTTGAGTTAAGGGCTGTGAAAAGATATACAACCCTTCAACATTTCTCACCTACGTAGTGTCCACTTTCATCAGGATGCCACACTGAGTGATATACGAAAAGAAGTTTACTTTTTCTCCCCACACTAAAACAAAATAACTGATCACATTTAAGCCACTGAGCAATATAAGGGCCACAGCTTGCAGTGGAAAGATGCAAGACCTAAATCTATTGGATACACACTTTTTAAAAGGACCTATCAGCTTCCAGCCTAGTGCCCTAGAAATTTACAGAGAAACCGAGGTGACACTTAACTCTGTTCCTGTGTGCTTGGTGCCTGTATGAAGACACTACAGATGTGCACAATTGCTGGAGTGTTGTTCTCCATACCCGATGTTTGCATGTTTGTCAGGTGTGCTGCCTCAAAGGAAAAACCTCCCTCTCTTTTCATGCAGGGTTGTTCATTGGACTACTTGACGTTACTGCTCCTCCTTTTTTTTAATAGGTCCCTGTATGACAGAGTTTAGCCCCTGTGCTGAAGATGTACTATGCATCAATCAGGGAGCAGGGAAATATATCTGTGGTGGGTGTCCGACTGGCTTCTCTCAGGTTGGAGATGGATGTGCAGATATTAATGAGGTAAGGTACCGGTACCAATGATCAGAAAGTTTGTGGGATAGGGATAGTCACTATGTAATTCCAAAAAGAATGAATGATTTTAAGGAGTTTGAAACGAAAGATGCTTAAGGTTGTTGTAACTGATTAAGAAATGATAAATCCTTAAAATGTTCTCTGTTACGCTTGTACTTCAGTGTGCCATCGCAGACCCTTGCAACTTCACCTGCATCAACTTGTCACCAGGCTATGAATGCAGTGCATGTAAACCTGGCTATGCCGGCAATACACCTCATGGTATAGGAGTGGATCATGCATTGGCTAACCCCCAGGTAATGGTTGGTGGTAAAAAGGGTGCCAGGGAGGGCCTTAATTTTCTAAGTTTTCTACTACTTCAAGGAGATGCCATAAATGCCATGCGCGTTCTTAAGCTTGACGCGAGTGTGCTTTTGGCAATTCCCAACACCCGATTTGTCAAAGAGGCATGTGATGCGTGTGTACCACCTGTCCACGAGCCTTGCACTACCGCCCTAATGGCTTGTAATTCTTGTTGCCGAATTACACTATAACAACCTCAAAGGATAACATTAAGTAGTAACATAATAAACATACTTGGGAAGTCCCTCTTGTTTGCATCTGCCTGAGTGCTGTGAACTTTTCACATCAACATCGACTTGGCCTTTCTAGACCTGTCTTTCCAGGTGAACAATAACCACTCTTGGTCATCTTTGTCCTTAAGTCTGCAGCTAATGCAGGGTGTGGTTTGTTGTGTTTTTGTCAGGTGTGTAAAGATATTGATGAATGTGCCATCGACAATGGCGGATGTGATCCGAATTCTGAGTGTGTGAACACTGAGGTACAGTAAACATCGATAATAATTTAAAGGAATAAAAACAGTGATCCATGCATGGAGAAGCAAATCTGTTTTCCTTTTCCATTTTAGGATTTTCTAATGACTGACTTTTGCAGTTTGAAATTAATAACAGAATGTATAATTTATCTGATATCCAAACTCTCTGTGCTTTAGAATAGCTTCATTACCTCCTGCTATATAACAACCCTCCTCGTTATCCCTGTGCCAGCTTTCTGGAAATACCTTTTGTGTATCACAATTTTTGTCATAATTGATTAGTAAACATTCTTTGCCTCAGGTCCATGAATGGGAGCCACTCCCTGGGTCTAGTGTGATTTTTCTGTGTCAGTTTAGCAGCAGCTTTTTTTCTGCCGTTTTAAGAAGCTTGGTCTTTCTCAACTAATATTGTTTTTACAGGGAAGTTACCATTGTGGTTTCTGCCTACCTGGTTACCTAGGAGACGGTAAGACTGGTTGCCTCCCTGGCGACTATTGCCTCACGGGCAAAAACAACTGCCATGAGAATGCTACATGCATCTCCACAGGAGCTGGTACTTATGTCTGCGAGGTAAGTTCTCAGAGACTGACATGGTTGATTTGCCATCTCTTCAGTCCAGTCCATCTTATCTCAACACACCATTAAAACCAGATCTTTGTGGTCTTGATTCCTTTTTTTCCAGTTTCGATATGACCCCCCCCAAAAAAAATATCCAGGAGTATGGATTGTCCATAGGAGAAATGTTATACTTATGCTACACAGAAATAAACAAGATTAAAGTTGACAAAATGATGCACTAGGTGGGATTCAAACCAAGGTACCTGGAGATACATGTTGAAGGCAAAGATTAGCCAACAACTGAAGCCTGATAATACCTCTAAATCGCTAAATTACCAATTTATCATTCTACGTATATTCTGATGCAGAGTACTTTTTGTATGCTACCTGGGTCAGATGAAAAAAACTTTGAAGTCATGTGGCTCTTTCTTCTCTGCTGGTGATTTTTAACATCAGTTGTTTGTTTTTGACAGTGCAACAACGGCTGGGCGGGCAATGGAGTCTATTGCGGCCTTGACACCGATCTTGATGGTCGGCCAGAGATGACACTTCTCTGCAGCGATCTGGCATGTAAAGCAGTGAGTGGAATAATTTTTATGAGCCCCACTGAAATTTTTAAAATGAAAAATTTATATCCAATGTCAGACATGACACTGTATAAGCATGAGGTAAATTCAGAAGAGAATGTGGGTTTGAGAGACAGGTATGTGACTCCTTCGAATAAGTACTGTTTAGATAAACAACATGTCAGTACACTCTGAGTTCAAAATCACAGCATGCCTATTGCACACAATTGGATTTCACATCTGAGACCATAAACCTAATTGAGTAGTTTGCTTTTATGTACTTACCAGTACTGTACTTGGCCTAGAGGTGAGACTCTAAATATGTTGATTTTGTCTTGAAGGACAACTGTCCCCAACATCCCAACAGTGGGCAGGAAGATGCAGATGATGATCATATTGGCGATATCTGTGACGATGACGACGATAATGATAGTATCTTTGATGCCAAGGTCAGTATTGAACTCATCAAAAATTCACAAAAACGGTCACTAGTTTGCTGGAGAAGCATTCACTGCAGACAAGCCTCCAGTCAGTTGTGAGAATTTACCAAACAGATGGTTGGTTGTTAGTAGATAGTTGTTACTCATTAGTAACTTGTGCAACAGTATGGCGTAGAGGTAAACCATAGAAGGTTGGCTGTAAAACCAGAGAAGATATTGATCATTTTTTTTCAGAAGAACCAGTCAGCCATGTAATCATCTTCAGAAAGAGAGATTCTTCAGGCTTTTACAGTGAACTTATCACATTGTGTCTCTCAACAGGATAACTGCCAGTACACAGCTAATTATTTCCAAGAAGACACAGAGGGTGATGGCATTGGTGATGCGTGTGATAATTGCCTCAGCGATAACAACCCAGACCAGGCTGACACGGATAGTGATGGGCTTGGTGATGCATGTGACCCAGACACTGACAATGATGGTATGCATTAACTTGGCATCCATTGTGCTTTGGAACATCAATGCATCTTGCTCAAGTGAATGGTTTTGTTGATGATCCGGTGTACTTCTAACTTGCGAATTCGAAGCCTGTTTGTACACAAACGAAAGATTTTTTGGTATCTCTTTACCTAAAGGAGTGCTTAATGCTGCCGATAACTGTCCACTTGTTCCCAACACAAGTCAGGAGGACTCAGAGACACCAACCGGAGATGGTGTGGGTGACGCATGTGATAACTGCCCTGCTGTGTCTAACACAGCACAGACTGATACGGACCAGAACGGATATGGTGATGCTTGTGATGTCGTCGGTGGCACAAACAAAGACATGTAAGATGTCCCCCCCAAAAAGCTGCGAAATTAAGACAGTGTAACTCGTTGGGTGCCCGGCAGAAGGGTGTAAGCGCACTTACGCCCTTTTGCCGGGAAGCATGATCACAGCAGAAAAAATGTTCCCGGCAAAAGGGTGTAAGAAACACACTCTCTTTATTTAGTAAAAAACGGATATAATTTACTATAAAATCAACCTGGGCTGTACAAAAAGCAACCTTTGAACAACTTATTAAAGGGACTTGGGCCTTTTTCTTTTTACTTTTCGCCAAGAAATATTCATATTTCCTTAAAATACAAAAGTTGCATACTTTCGTCCTTTTGCCGGGAAAAGTTTTTTTTGCAGTGATTATGCTTCCCGGCAAAAGGGCCTAAGCGCTTACGCCCTTCTGCTGGGCACATGACGAACTATACCCGGTTACGATAAAATACTGCTTGAAACAAGTAACGGTAAACAATGGTTTATTTTAATCAACAGCGACATTTGTCAAGAACAGCATTACAACCAAAGATTGTATAGCGCCGCATAGCGGCGCAAGATGGGGAACTTCACCATGAATACGTGTAAAACGTTGTTATCACATGGGCGCCATTCTGGTTGGACTACGCCTGCGCAGTGCATGTTAATGCACAGGCGCCGCGACAGTCAGGCACACACAGTAACGTTCACACTCGAATGGCGCCCATGGTGATAACACCTTAATGTCCGAATTACCAATCTTGCGCTGCTATGCGGCGCTATATAATCTTTGATTACAACTGTAGTGTTATGATTATTGATGGCAATTATCTCTCTTGGATAAGAGTGGTGTTTTACTAAATAATATTGTTGCAATATGAATGGGAGAGGGTTCAATTTACTGTTGAATTATTTCATATAGATAGTTTTCCCCTATAGCGTCCAAAAAGCTGTGCTGGTATTGCAATACTTATACTGCGGACAGAAGTCTGGCTTTATTTTGCAGAGATACATCTATCATTCTCAACTTAGATAACTGCATTAGTACTACGAGCCAAGATTTTTTTTCATTTTGCTTAGGGATAGGGATGAAGTTGTAGATCCACTTGATAAAGGGTGAGCAATATCATATGTGCAGCACTGAGACATTACCGTATTCAAGGTTGACCAATGGGTTATCATGGCCCACCAAAGAGGGGCGAAGGTTTTTTTTTATTTTTGATAACACATAATGAGAAATGGTAAGTAGGGGGAATTATTTCATTCTCTTTCTTTCCAGTGCGTGTAAATAGCCCCAGAATGTAGCCTCACCTGTCAGAAAGGTCCCAGAATAGTCATATGTATTATTCTGAAATTTTTTGACCCTTGTGAAAATTTGGATCTGCTCTTGCACTCACCAACTTTAATTCAAGATTATGTTACTTTTGCAGGGATGGTGATGGTATTCTCAATATAGACGACAACTGTATCAGCATTCCTAATGCAGATCAGACGGACAATGATGCTGATGGTGTTGGTGAGTCATTGCTCATATTTTGCCATCCCTAGATTTGGTTGAAACCTTCATGCCCAATGTTGTTATTGAGTCCGTCACAAGTCCCTACCGGTCTTGCCAATGTTCACTCTCTAACTTAGCGGTATGACTTGTCTCGTAACGGGACTTGTGATGGCCTGATTGGACTCAGCTAAAACACTGTAGCTGCTCAAGTACCTTCAATTAAGTTCTATTTACAAAACACTTCCACTTAGCACTTCTGTAGTAGAGTCCATCATAATTCCCGTCATAAGTCCTTTCACAAGTCTTGTCACAAGTAACAGGGTGAAAAATGACAAAAGAATGCTTTTGTCACAGTTCATCATTGTGACCAAGACTGAATGACTTGTGATGGACTTGCAGGGTTTACAGGGACTTGTGATGGACTCAACTACAGCACCGCCAGTTATGGCCATGACTACTGTCCAAATTCTTTGCTGATGAAGTCCTTTTAAGAGTGCAAATGTGTTAGTCTGCTTACCCGTACAAAGAATGCTTCTCAGTAGGTTTGGAAAATGTTACCTCCAAATTAAATGGGCACTGATAAAGCCAAACAATTTTCCTGACAGGTGATTTGTGTGACAGTGACAAAGATGGTGATGGCATCTTGGATGACGTTGACAATTGTCCTTATGTTTCGAACAGTGGACAGGAAGACACAAATGGTAAATTTGACATTTATGACTTGTAATTGCAAAGTTCGTTTCTACTCCATGCCACAGGTTGTAATTTTCTTCTACTGGGAGCATGGTAAACAATTATAAAAACAATGTCATACACTCCTTGTAACCTTTTAATGCTGCTTACCATACTCTTCAAATCCAAGTGAGATTTGAGCCCACAGAAGTGATCACCAAATCACATCAAGGAAAACAACTTTTTGCCCGATAACTCTCTCAAGGTAATAAGTTGGGAGATGCATGTGAAACAGACTACGATGGTGACGGCACAGTTGACAGCGATGACATCTGCCCCAACAGCAACAAGTATCAAGTTACAGATTTCTCACGAGGCTTCATCTCGGTGGAGTTACACTCTGGACTCATCAACGGCACCAGTCCAGTCTGGGTTGTTACCGATAAGGTATGTCAAGCTGGTTTCTGATTATCTGAACAGAATTCGCCCTTGTTTTATAGTAAATAAATATGACGTTATAGGAAGATATAGCCATGTTCAGATTTACTTGACTGCTACCTGAAGTTATGTGTGAGTCTATGGTTATGGCTGTAGACAGATCCCATAGAGTCGTGCACAATTTCAAGCCACAGCCGAGTGATTTGGATAAGGCTCAAGTCTGCAAAATAGAAAAAGCAAATAAGTTGGTTTGTGTGAACAGTACATGCAATGCTTGTTCAGAGCTTGCTTGGGGTTACAGGTGATTGTCATTAGCCATACTCGCTCACTGCACATGCAAAGGTCTTCCAGATTTGTGAAACCACTTTTGGATACACTGAGCACTTAGTTTGCTCAGAGGGAGATTGGTATTTGGTTAAAAAGAGCTTGCTCTCATTTATGCATAGAGCTTTTTGGCTGAGGACTGTATGCATGAGCATGGCAAGTCTTCCTGCATTAAAAATGGGAGATGATAGAAACAACTCTCAAACAACTAAATCAGTAAATGTTTTCATATTATTAAATTATGCTCCTGAGACCTTTCCCACCTGGACAGATTAAAGATTATGAAATTTTCCATTGTTGTGTATAGGGGAAAGAGATTCGTGACATCAGCAACACCATCATGCCATCCATGTTGATTGGTCAGGCAACACTGGCAGCAGTAGATTACAGCGGGACCATGTTTGTCAACACCGATGAGGGAAGTAATTACATCGGCTTTGTCTTTGGTTACCAGAGCAACCGGAAATTCTATGTGGTGATGTGGCGACATGATAACATGAACAATCCCAGAAACAAGGGCGGTATCAGGGGAATACAGATTAAGGTAAGTTGTGTAAACGATGTTAACATCTAGATCACACTCGGTTGTGAGAAGAAGCAACTGTAACATTGCTCTCTGAAGGCCATTGAAAACCTCTTCCTTGGGGCGTGAACTGCAGTCTGTGTCCATCTTGCAACCAGATTGATGCAGTCCATTGTGTAGTCCCTTGTTGATGCATTTGTCTCCTGTCCTGTTGCAGAAAGTGAACTCTGCCAGTGGGCCTGGCCAATTATTGGCAGATGCTCTGTACCACTCCTACACCACCGCCAATCAGGTTGAGCTGCTTTGGCAGGATCCATTTTTGCAGGGGTGGCAGCACCGAACTTCGTACAAGTGGTTCCTGACACATAGGCCAGATATTGGATTAATCAGGTATTAAAAGGTCATTGTGTCTGTGGCCAAACCCATGTTGGATGACATCTTCATTGCATTTCAACTAACATACAGTGTATCAGTTTATCCTCCTGCCATGGCAAATCCTTTATAACACTTTCGTCTTTTTCACACTTACCTGACAGAGGTAGCTGAAGTTGCAGTCACATATTCCGTGTGTTCAGAGTTACATAAATGCTAGGTGGGTCATTCTATAAATTCGGGATCCAAAAATGTGAATTTTTTGTGCCCATTACACCTGACCTGTGTCATTTGACATTGATATATCACTGAAATTGATTTCAAACTATTTACATTTGTTTGGCAGGTAATTTGAATTAATTCATCCCTCTTGGAAATTAGAAAGTACGTTCTGAACTTACAAAGCATGAATGCCAGGTGTGACAGGGACACAAAAACTATTGGACCCCTAATTTGTAGAATGACCCCGGGCATGTCCTTGGGCAACATGCCTCTGTCGTAAACATCCTGAAGGAACTTCTTGTTCAGTGTAATAAAGACTTTCGGTAGCCATGGTCATAGTTTAAGATGTTGCAGTTGTAACTGAAATTGCAAGCATTACATTAGCCGTAGTACCAACCATAGGCATAGCCATATGATTAGTACCAACCATAAGCATAGCCATATGATTAGTACCAACCATAGGCATAGCCATATGATTAGTATTAACCATAGGCATAGCCATACGTTTAGTACCAACCATAAGCATAGCCATATGTTTAGTATCTGTCATGCATTTTGCCTGTGCAGAGTTGTCATCAAGGTGGGAGAGGAGACTTTGACTGACTCTGGAGACATCTATGATGCCACTTACCTTGGTGGTCGACTTGGGGTGTTTGTCTATGATCAGAAGGATGTCATATGGTCACGACTTAGCTACAAGTGTGCTGAAAGGTAGGTGCTGTGAGCAAAACTGGTGACAAATTGCCTCTCAAGTAATCCAGGACAAATGTTTGGTTCACCAGGCATGCAGTAACCTGTTAATCATTTCCATCTTTGGAAGTAGTTGTTCGCAGTACCCGCTGCTACATCAGACTCGAACCAGCCAGCCGACCTCGGCAAGCTCGGTGGTCGAGCAGTTAAGATGTCTGCACGAGTAAGCAGGAAGTTTGGGGTTCGACTCCCGCCCGAGTACGATTGTGGTTTTTTCACAAGCCCTTCGGGGGCAAACACTGAGTATACGGTGTGATACACGTCGGGCAGGGCAAAAATCTAAAATTGAACATTTCAGCATGTTCTGAAAAGTGAGTAAACAAGGTGAGAAAATGGTTCAAAAGAGAGCCTACATAGGAATTATGGGAAACTGACAAAGAAAATGTTTGGTTTGTTCACTCATACTTTTGTTTGCTTTAACACTTCAGTCATTGAATGCAAAATGCTAGAAACAAGGATTTACTCCCGTGAACAAGGATACTTACCAAGGTTCCTCTGATTCTGAGTACCTGCTAGTTTTCAAAGTTAAGTTGAAGGTGTAGATGCTGGTTTTATTTCTGTGCCATTGTCAAACCACTATTTCAAATGCTGTGGTATTAAATTTTCCTGTCCTTTTATTGATTCAAGTGCTGGTTAACTCAGTCTGAAGAATTGGTGTAGCTTGCGACAATATCATCCTGTCTCACAGACACCTTGCACCTCACCTTTGACATCATCTTGGTTTATAATTTTCATTTGTTTCAGGGTCAATCAGGCACTGGAGTTTGATGGCGTTGATGATTACGTCATCCTTCCTAGCCTAGAAACCTTGCAACTTACCTCGAGTTTCACCCTGGAAGCATGGGTGCACCTTCCTTCAAGTTACCCCTTGGTCACCATGCCCGTCGTGTGCACTCTCGATCGAAGACTTTGCATGTTCATAGAAAATGGGTTAGTCACTGACAATACTGACCTGAATGATGGAAATGCCAGTATTTCCACACCAGACCTGGACGCAGACTTAAGGATACAAGTAGTCATACTGAGGCCAAGATTTTATGACTGACATTGGCACGATGGGTTTATCCAACCAGACAATAGAGTATGCATTTTGTTATTGTCATCAATGGTTAGCTGCCAGCTCTAACAAATACACTGTTTGTCTATGTCTGGTGTAGGTATCTGAAGGGCAGAGTAGGTGATCAAATTGTTGTTGGCAATACAGTTCTACCCAACTCCACCTGGACACACCTGGCGATGAGATTTGACGCCCAAAGTAAGAGGAGTATTTTTAGAATGTGTAAATCAATTGAATTGTGACCTGCACTTTCTGATAAAGAGACGCAAACTTCATGTGCAATAATTTTTGCCACCCAGACGCTTCATCTGCAAGATTTTCTGCCATGTCTTGTAGTTACTTTGACATAAGCAAGGCCTTTAATGAGAAGTATTTCTATTGGTTTGCAGTAGAGTTTTTGAGGTAAGCATTTTTGGGCTTAATACTTGGCTTAAAAGAATTGGATTTTGTGAGAAAGCAACTGAATATAATAATTCAGAATCTTCTTTGACATCTATTGCAAGATTCATTTGTGAATGCTGGGTATCGTGTATATTTGTATCATTTCAGATAGACACTTGACTGTGTTCATCAATGGAAATGCTGGAACCACACAAGCCAACATTGGAACCCCTGAATGGGTAGGTATTGTTGGAACGAATCTGAAAGACAGCATTCATTTTTTCTGGCATTGTGGGTTCAGTTTTTTTCCTGTTTTGTTCGGTTTTGGTTTTTTGTTTCCTTTTTGTTTATTTTTCTTTCAATTTCAATGCACTTTTTCCCCTAACTGCACTTCTCTTCTTTAACAGGATGTTAGTGCCCAAGTGCATATTGGTAGAAATGAAGACTATTTCTTTAGCGGAACAATGGATGAGGTAGGTTAATCTGTTCCTTTATCCTCTTGACAGTGTTGAAACTTACCTGGATTTATCCGAAAGTCCGGATATCAGCGCGGCAGAAATATATTTCCTGGATTTTCCGGATTTTAATTGATTTTCTGTCCCTGGTGAAAATACACTTTATAGCTAACCTCAATCTCATGCATTGTCACGTAAAAATTGCATGCAGAACGAGCTGACATGAGTAGTTTATAGAATAGATCCATCTACAGACATCACACACGGACACGACTTAACGCGCGCATATAAAAAAGGCCTTCTTCCATTTTGGGTAGAATAACGCCTTGCACAAAGACTAGAAGCTGTATCTCTTATGCGCCTGCGCTTTGCTACTCGTCTGACATGTTCTGTTTTTAGCCTTGTATCATGTCAAGCTGTCAAGCGAAATAATCTGCTTTTCATTCAACGATCGGCAACATGTACAAAGTGGTAGATCAGTCACGCAATATAAAGGACATTGACAAAAGTATAAGAAATGTCTTTAGTTCGAAATGGTTGGAGGAGAAGGATTGCAATGGAGACTTTTTGTCGGATTAGGTCCTATACCTGTAGCGTAAGTAGGATGTCCTGGGTCATATGCAGAGCTCCTGCTAGCCTTTAGTCACATTAATTAGGTTTGAAAGCGGCACAGTTTCCTTATATTTGGTGTATTTTCTGACCCTGTCTACAGAGATGCCAACTTGTTCAATTTAGGCCTACAAATCTCACCTTAATCTCATATGGTTTTTAGGATTTCAGGATATTTGGGAAATTTTGAGTTTCATCACTGTCTGAGCATGTAACAAACGTAACTTTATTTGAACTGTTTGTCATTTGACCCTAACAGATGGGTTTCGTTACCTTAGTATACCACTTTTTTAACCTACCAAAGTACAATACCTGCAAAGGCGATGGGTTTGCCGTGGTACCAGTTGTGAGCATACCGTTCGAGTACCCTCCAGTTCTTATCAGAACCACACATACCAGCCAGTACTCACAAAAAAGGTTTTTTTAATGGTTCGAGTGCAAACCCACTACCTTTGCTTGCCACCTTCACCATGAGAAAACTTTAAATCTGATACAATACATGTATCTCTACCAGTACTGACAGGTCTGCCACAAGGCTTACCACTTTTAGAAGATTGCTGAGCAATGTTGTTCTTATGACAGGTGCGTATATGGGGTGTAAGTCTCTCTGATGCTGAGATTGAGGAGCACATGCAGCTGGCTAGCCTGGAACGACAGAAACACAAAGATCTGCTGGACGCACACTATAATATGGACAATGAGGAACAAGGTAGGACACAAGTTTGGACACGCCACTTCTGGTGAAAACCTCAGCCATGGATGATTTCCGACAGTAAACCTGTTAAGGTTTCCAATCTAAATCTGGTTAAAAGAAGGTATCACGATGCCCGCAATAACAGATGAACAACTGTTTCTTTAAATGTATTTGCTCTGAGGTTTTGTAAAATTTCTTTTGGAGTTAAAAACCTTTTTGTTGAAACTTGGTCTTGAGAATAAATTGTAATATTTACTCCATTTGACACTCAAACACTCTTCAACTTGTGTAGTAGGTCAAAGACCGAGCATTCAGTTGAATGTGTGAAAATGCAGGAGAATTTTTTATTTCAACATAAACATTCTGGCAACTGTATACAGCAAGTTACAGCAGTGAAATTCCGTCACTATTGATGACGAGTTTGTATTTCTGGACTTTCAGGATCCACTATGCTTCTGGACCACGGCCTGTATGGGCACCATGGTCTGATAGTAGGGAGCCCTGTCTTCACTCCCAGCTTTGTTGACCAGGGTCGCTTCCAGGTCACATACCCAGAGAACCGACGCAGACGGCGAAGTGTTAGAAATCACTACATGGAAAAGCACGCTGAGCTGTAGATTAGTACACAGTATTATTTTGGCTGTTATATTTTCAAGCCAAAGCACGAAGGAAACTATTTGTTTGGTCTGTTCTCTGAAAAGCTTTTGAAGCCTTTGAGTTGAGACATTGATTTCTATTTTCACTTTTGATGGTTTTCTGGTGAGAGTGGTTGACAGCCTCGGCAAATTTCACTAAGCCTTTTGCGAAGTAATTTTAATAAAATCTGGTACACTGAATTCTTAAAATTTGTGTGAACATAACAGTTTGAATTCTCCTAACTAAAGACACTGTTGCTGCAGCTATACCTCGTGATTTCTTAGTTTTCCTTAGTTACATAAGAGATGCCTTGCATTAATATACTGTTTTCAATGGATAAGAAGGGCAGGAAGGAACCAGTCCATTTCAGAGATGGTGGTCGCTATGCAAAAGCTTGCCCTGAGTCACGAGGTGTAGCAACAGTGTCTTTAGTCTGGGGAATTCAATTGTTATGTTTATGTGCAATAGATAACTCAGTTTAGCAGATTTTATTCAAATTTAACTCGCAAAAGGCTTATTTACTGTTGGGTATTTGGAATAAGCTGGACTTCAGTACTAAAATGAGAAACTGATGGATTTTAGAAATGCAGTTATGCTAGCCAAAAAAGTCTCCAGTTTCTGGTTTAGGAGCTGGCTCCAAAAGTGGTGCGGCAAAGCAGCTTCTTTTTTTTCCCCTCACTTTTTTTTCTGGAAATGATGTATGATAACGTGTGATGTCCATTGCGACTGCATGCGCGGGTAACGCTGGCTGCTAAAATAAAGTGGTCCCCACACATTTTACTGTTTTAAAGCACTTTCAGCTTGTACATGTACACAGGACATATTAGACCAGCTCGTTTGTCTGGTTCCCAGATGTACATATAAATGTAAAATATAGAAATGACGTCATCTGTAAAAGAATTCCCGACTAAATGTATGGGAAACTAAAGGAACTCCTTTACTGTACGTACAGTATTACTCAACCGTACCCCATCAAAAACACGTCAAAATTAGGCAGTAACAGGATTAAATTACAGTCGAAAAAGTAAATTTGGCAGCTTTTGGACATCATTTAATACCAAATAAAAAACTTATTTTTCCTATGTGCAGGTCTACGGCAATGCGCGCACTGACCATAAACTGGAGCCTTTTTTGGCCTTACGAGGTGATTTTTGTTTGCATCCAGAAAAGAAGGCAATAGTTTACTGTACTTTGTCTTGCATATTGCACCAGTCTAATTTTGGGGGTGTAAAGTGACTTTTAGGAAACCAAACCCGACAAGATCAAATGCCACGATGTCAATGCCTTTACTGTATGGTAAAATAAAAGTGCTATAAACTGATTTTGTGCTGTCTATGAAACAGTAAAGAAACTGAAAAATTCGGGTTACCAGTACAGTTTGTAAAGAATACCCTTTAAAAATTTATGGAAGAAAATGTTAATTATTGAAATCATTATTATATTATACATGTATTATCATTAAACCTTTTCATATTTGAAATTTTTTGAAAAAAAAAATTTACAGCGTGGCTGGCTGGCTATGTGATTTTATAACCTGTTAGTTTTCTCTGTTCAGCTTTTAATATATTTGTTTAGATTTAACATTCACATTTTTATAGACAGTTATTTTTGTTATGAATTATGCACATCAGTGACCAAGGTAAAGGTGCTAGAATTTTACTGTTTACGCCTAGCAAGTTTAGGGCTTTATACTTTGTAAGAGACAAATATTACAGATTTTTTGCATTCGGACTGTATTCAGGTTAGCAGTATTGGCCATATTTGGTAGTACATGTGCAAAGGATACTTTTTATATCAAATATAGCTTAAGCCTCTACGCAATGTGACTAACGGTAGTTGAAGAAAAGTAGATCACAATGTTAATGCACTGCATCCGAGAAAAGTGAAATTAGGATGTATAGTGTTTCTGCACTGATGAGCACATTTAACATTAAATTTTAAGATTTAAAAGCAAGCATTTTTGAGAGCTTGTGTTTTACTTGGTCTTTCTCTCCTTCATCAAATTGAAATGAAATAATATAAAGTGAAAGCATCATCGAGCACAGTGTGTCCTGTTGAAAACCGAGTCGGTTATAAATGCTACCAGTTGACATCAGTCTGAATTTGAAACGAACGGTATTTACTCACTTTTTTGGGGGGGGTGCGGGCGTTGCAAAATGACCATAATGTGACTAGCAATAATGAAACACAGATGTTTGCGTCAAGCGCTCTCACTACATGTATGAGCAATATCAATACCACACGTACAGAGTGAACGCTCTTTGAAAAAACGTGGGCTTAAATGGTAGAAGGCGTTGAAAGCCTGTATTGGGCTTCGTTGGACATAAATGGAGAGGCCTATAGCTTCATGCTGTTCATGCACCGCAGCGCGACATTCGCTGCGACCAATCGATTTTGGCACGGATAGGCCTCCGGTGTGGGCATTGTGTGCGCATGAATTCGCACGCGTGAACAATAATGCCCACTACGCACGCACGCGAGGTTTCCTAGCCTTTGTCAGTGTTCAGAATCAAGGCGAATAAAGCACGCTCAAAACCCATGAAACACGATAGTAGAGACAAATTTAACTCATTCAAAAGCATGTGGGTTTGATAGTACAGCTGCTGCATGTCATGAAGGGAGAAAACGAGCGTAGGGGCAGAACAAAATAGAGGGAATTTCGAGAGCAACTTTGCATTACCTGTTCCTCGGAGAGATGGCAACGACAAGAGAGGCTGACAAGATGTCCGAAGGCGGTTCACATGGCAAAGTGTGTTAGTCTTCCGCTGCGTCACTCACAAAGCTAAAGGCAGGGTGTGTTCAGTCCTTTGCCACAATTACCCTATTTTCTCAAATACTGACCTCATTAGCGTCATTAGTAATACTTTGTCTATGGCTTATTGCATCGGTTTTCACCAAGGGATACAAAAGAGCTCTAGATTTTGCAGCGTATGTGGAACATAACAGTCGTGACAAGTTGGTGATGCAAATAAAATTGTGACACCGTGGAAATGTCCGATGATCCTACTCGGGGTGTTATAACATGTAACGCCGTGTCCGAATCACTTGGCTTCGGCCGGAAATTGCACACAAATCTATGGGAACTGGACGCAGCCACTACCTTAGACTTGTGTGTAATTTCAAGCCGCAGCCAAGTGATTCAAACACGGCCTAATATGTAGGCCTAAAGATGTGCCCCGACGCACTTTAATTTTGTTTTTAAACTACGAGCTAGTAACTTTGTCCAACTTGTAAGCACAGGGTGTCCACCAAATTCATAGTGCAGCAACCAAGGGTGTAAATCCGTTGCCGGGCAATGTGGGGTGGACATTTTTGACTGGGGTGATTCAAAGTTTGATCAACCTACAGTTTTTTTTAGTTTTAAGAAACAAAAAAGAGTATTTTGAGGTCATTTCTCAAAAATTTCTTAACTATTTTTCCAAAAAGCTGAAATGTTTGCCACTGGTCCCTGCTTAGTTCATTGCGCAACTATAAGTTCCGAATTGAGAAAAACTAATATAGCAAAGACATTAACACAGAATAGGCCTAGGCCTATTCCCTTAGTCAGTTTTATTTATTCTTTTCGGGCTGGCATCATGTTCTGACTGAATTATTCAGTCAAGTTCAGTTTATTGATTAAAGGGGGTCGGAAATCTGAATCCACGTGCACTACTTGCGAAATTGATCCTTTCCCAGGACCGTTTCGATTTTTCCCAATTAAATCAGGCTGGACGATCTCAACGTGGATGCGTTCCTCCTCCATACACGGCAGCAGTCCCGACAGCTGTCTCAGGGTTGTTGAAATTTATCACATAGAAACTGTCCCAAATTACTACGATGTTGGGCTATATTTGTTATTATGTACAATGCTAGGTGTTCAAATTTGTGAGCATTATAGTAGCCTAATAATTCGAGGACAAGTATACGTAAAGTGTTAAGACAGGTGTGCTGTCTTAAGTGTTGTAGGCCCTTCGTGGTTTCGTTTTTATGAGTGTTTTTGACTTCCCCTATTTGTATACTTATCATTAATTTCGCCCAGAAGCGATGTTTTTATATAACGCTTCTGCTTTAATTTTTATTGCAATTTATTGTCTTACATTTGGACGTATTTTTATACCTCCGTTTTGGTATTATTAATGTTAATGATGCTGTAATTTAACATCAAATGCCTAAATGCTGCCATCTCACAGCACCGGAAATTAGTTTGCCTTTGCACACGAGACGTTGGTGCCATGTGTCCAAACCCCACGATCTGTAAATAATATTACCACATACAATTACATTATTGTGAAACTAAATACTTCGTACTAATACTGTGCACAATGAGTAACGTCGTTGCAAAATCTTTTTTAAAGTTTTCAATAAAATCTTTCTCAAATAATTATTGAGGTTGGTTTGCATAAACACACTTACAGTATATGGATTTCATAATAGATCACTGATGCGTAATGTTTGGTTCATCAGTCATCCTTTGTAATTCTTGTAAAGATTGGGATTGGTGATGGGCCTACTCAATTGATATACAACGGTCTCTGAGTCAGGGAAAGACCTGGAACCCTTAATCGCAAGAGTGGTCAAATGGTAGTTCAGTGTGACCTTCGCCCTACAATAGATAAAAAGGTTTTGCGTTTTAGTAATCAACAGTGTCATTGTTAAAATATAGGCGGTACAGCATACGACATAAAAGAATTTTGATTAGATTTTACGTTAATCGCTTTTGCTAATCGCTTTGGCCTTTCTCACAACCTCCTTTTTACTTTCCAAAGCCTGTCTAAACAAAACACTATAAATACGATCCGCCAAAAAGGCAGGAAGAAGAGACATTGGTTTGTAGAAGAATTTAGCGTCCAGTCCTGGTAGATAGCGTCTCCAAGGAAACCGGGCACAGAGGGCGTGCTCCATTGCATCTGTCACTTCATGCAACTTAGGGGATGCCATACGAAGGGCGTCAACAATGAGAAGTTGCACTGGAAACGAAATTGAACATAACGAATCAGAGTTCAGTTTAGTTTTGGATAGTGAAAAATATCAGAGTGTTAGCAAAGAATAAGCCAAGCTCTGTGCCTCAAAAAGGCAAGGTCATTTGAGAACTAAGCACGCGTGCAATTGTTGGCATGTGGCTGATAGATATCAGAATAATTCATCCGACATTGTTGGGCAAGTTCGGACGTAAACCACAGTTCAGCCAATGGTCAGATGGTCGTCTAACAATGCGGACGCTCAATTAATTCAGTAACTTTCGAACGACCCTAGTCAGCCTATATATTTACTTTTTAAAATCTCATCGTTATTCATAATTATTTCTCTGTTGGTCATTGAATGGTGTACAATTATTGTCATGGGAACGGTTGCCTCCGTAATGATAAATGAAATCGACTATTGCTAAGCGGCGCGACCATACCTTTGGGCCTGGTCCCAAAGGGTTGACTAGATAGTCCAAACCATCCATTGTTGATCGAACAGAGAGGCTCGGTTTCGATGCAGATATGCGCAGATGGCGCTAATGTGAAATCCATCTATTGTTAACCATCCAGTTCGTAAGTGTGACGTCACTTCAGTTTAAACCACGCCCACTGCACGTGCACTGCACATAGAGCTAAATGCATTGATCGCCGTTTACATGGAATGGGAAATTAACGGGCAACTTCAGCGATCGTCCAGTGGGAGCCCGAACGTCACGTCGTGGCGCGTCGTTGTGTATGACTAAGTCACTTACGAACCGAACCGGATAGTCCTCGCGCAAACTTGTCCTATGATGGTGGCCTCGCTGATAGAATGAACTCACGCACGCGTATTGCTGTTTCATTTTGGAAAGCACTTAATTTTGGTACGCTCTGTTGAAATACCGAGCTGGTTCACGACCTGAAGCTTAACAAAAAACGACAAGGGAGTGTGATAACGTTGACTGAACTTTTAAAATTTTAAGCCATACTTCGATAGGCAAGTCTGTATAAATCTTCATACGCATGCAGGCATGGCTCATGTAGCAAAGGAGCGAAAGATCTATAATCATTTAAAATGCGAGGGATAGATTAAAACGGAGATCTCCTAGCTCCCCCGCTTGTGCACAGAAGAAGCAGTTCGTGGGGAAGCTATCGAACAGTGAAACAACTTATAATGTAAAGTGATGAATTATAGCTGGCCAAATTGAACCCACTTGCTTCTCGTGCAATGTCTCCGCCAAAGTGGTCTTTCTCTGCCTGCGGCAGACGCCCCCAAGCGGTGTCCATTCTTCGTTTCATGGCATCCGTGTCGGAGAATGTACCCTGGAACGCCCCGGGCTCGATGATGTGAACCGACACGTCTGACTGCTTCATGTCGCATCTTGTGGTTCATGCGGGCCAAGAGTTGGAAAGGGGAACAGTTAATTCATTTCATGGCAGTATGGTGACAGGGTTGCGGATGCCAAGACTGCAGGAGTTTGTTTTCATATCCTACGTAAAAAAAGACCACTTTTAATACTGAGGAGTTAGAGGAAATCAAATAGAGGAAATTTAATTCAATGTATATATGTGTGTGTGCTGACGTAGGCTGAACAATCACATTTATACTGATCTTTTGACAGAAATTAAAGTTAATATGCCATCAACCAAAGATACTAGTTGAAGAGTTCCCAACTCTATAACTTGATATCAGTTATACTGTAAACTTGATTTAAGCAGTCGAATTAGCCTGAAAACAAATTCCTTTATTTCGTGCAGGATTCATTTGGTCCCTCTTCCGGCAGAGCGTGGACGGATGTTGATCAGTTTTTAAATGTAAACAACAGTTAGTTGAACAGCATTTCAAGTTTAATGTAAATGTCATTTTGTGTTCGCTGCTTAACTGTACATAGTAATAAATAGGAACAAACGCCAGAAGTACCTGCACATGCAGAAAACGTTCCTGTTGAAAATTTACATTGAACCCATTGACCAGAAAATGCAAACATGGCTAGTGCTATTATTTCTTTCTTTAAAGTCAACATACTCTGCACTAAAAACGGTGTTTCGAAATCACCATACCACCTTGCCGACATCAGGTAATACGTTACTATTAGGGCAAGATTTAGTAAAAAAAAAAAAAAAAAGGAGAAAAAAAAGCCAGTTCCCCAAATACCTGATGTTGTCGGAGAAAGCTTCTATCCCAGCCTTTGAGGCTGTGTATATCGTGCCCGATGACGGGAACAGCGCGACGGCGCTGGACACGTTGACAATTCGTCCTCCGGCAACGCGGATTAACGGGTAAAGCATGTTTGTCACCTCAATGGCGCCAATAAGATTGACTTGCAGAACTTTCGAGATGTCTTCCCTATTGAGCCAGTGGTATGGTCCCAGCGGAGAGATAATTCCAGCATTATTGACTAGGCCCCACAATCCTGAGGAAAATAATTATGAATAGTATAACAAACCGATTTTGTTCCCGAGAGTTGTGCATACCTGCAGGGTGAGACAAACAAAATCTGTCTCGACAAGGGAACAACCAGGCTATACACTTTTGCGTAGAAATACTATCGCTTAGTCCGTTTTCAGCAGAATGTTTGGCAAGTCGGACTTATGATACAGAGCATGTTTAAATTAGCAAGCTTTTAATGCCGGTCACACTGGAAACTTACTTGGGTTGAATTTTAACCCTAGGATGGGTGAAAACTGCAACTATATACCCAAATATGGGCTGTATTAACCCAATTTTTGGTTGAGAATAACTTTCTGTTTCAGTTTTCATCCACAAAATGAGCGGATATTAACCGCTGTTTGGTTAAAACAAACCAGAAATTGATTTCAATCACCCAGACTGAGTTGAAACAACCTGAACTATAGTTGCAGTTTTTACCCTCGCTTGGGTTAAAATTTAACCCAGGTAATTTTTCAGTGCAGTGGCTTATCTCGGATGACTGTGAGCCGGTGCTCCTGAAACATGTTAAGATTTCACAAGTCTCAAAATATGAGCGTTAGTTTCATGAATCTCAGATGTAACGTTTAGAGTACAAATTGAGGGGAAAAGTACTAGTCTGTGCCCGCATTGCTCAATAAGTAATGTAAACAAAGAATTAGTCTTTGTGTTTATGTAACTGAGATGCCATCTGCAATCCCCTTGGAGAATGTTTTTACATGTTATCAATAATTAATGAAGCCAGTGGCCGCGGGAGGGGACACGTGCCCCCATCTCCAATGCATGGAGGTGGGAATCCCAATTTTCCCTTTTAAATTTTCAAGTGTGCACATGTACCTTTTCCCTCTGGGATCAAGGCTTTTACCGCATCACGCGCATCCCGAATACTCTCACTGCTTGTGACATCCAGTCGCAACGTAGTCAGCCTGGGCGACGCCACACGCTTCAGCGTGTCTCTGCCTTCTTCGGTGAGGCAGGCCGCTATCACGCAGCAGCCCCTGCGCTTATCCAGGTTGCGGGCCAGCAGGTTGCCAAAGCCCGTGTCGCAGCCGGTGATCAGGACGTACCTGCCGCTGGTGTCCAGATAGATGCGATCCAGCAGCACGATCAGCACCAGGCAGGCGAATACGGCAGCCGCTGCGCCTACCAGCACCAACATCCTTGCTGTCTGTTGCTGTACTTCAAGCGTTTTGAGATCGAGTTCCCGAACTAAAGGTTTTAGAAATGATAAACATACCGAGCATAATTGAGACCACACAATATGAGAACGAGGTTGAGGCTGATGTATAAAACTAGATGATGGATATGCTTAATGATTCTTTATGCATTACAATCTTTTCACTCGTTATCAACAGTGGCTAACATCACGGTATTTGAGAAGTAATCATGCTCCTTCGTTCAAGGTTGTTACAATGGACAATTAGAAGTCAAACGTAGTACAGGTAGTCGAATAGTGTCATGATAGCATAAGTACTTATATTGGCGGCGGAAAGGTTTGTGGGCCAGCACAGACCGGCACATCAGATGAGAGATTCTATACAATAGACTCACTTGCGCTTACATTTCCTCGTCCTTGGACACAATTCATGACCAGGACACACGTGAAATCGTGAGCAATAACCTACCTGCTGTGTGTTGAGAAAAAGCCAATAGTCTGTGCTAGGAGACCACTGTACTGACAAGAGGTCAGTGGTTTTCCCATGTACTATGAACTCTGTACTATAAACTTGACGCACTTTCTGACTACTGAAGCGCTGTTCTTTGACCTCTGGGAGCTAAAAATACTCTAGTTGACTTTAAATAGTTTGCTGCCAGAGTTCAGTTAATGACACCAATAGTCTAATAGCAGACTGTGCAAGATGCAAAACAAAAAAAAAACCTAAAAAAAACACACCCAAACCCCACAATTTTTATGATCTGTCTATCAAAAACTTCAGATTTAATGATGGACATATGTGACGTATAAGACAAACGATCAGTCACTCTTCACTGTTTTTAACCAACTAGGATTGCACTTGCAGTTAATAGCCATGTTTAAAAGCCCAAGTAGAATAAACAGCGGCACCATGAAGGCTGTTTAAAAACCTGAGTATTTTCCAGCTGTGAGTGCTTCATAAAATCCAAAAATAATTACAATGCATTATTAAATGTTACTAATACCAGCACATTTCTGATAGGTGACTGAAAAAGCTAGTCTCATTTTCTCATTAACTTAATGCTCGACCTCGGATTTGACTGAACGAAATGTGGCGAACCTTTCCAATTTGTATAATGAAATACAATTATACCTGCCCGTTCGAGTGTAGAATTTGTTCATTATTCATTGCTTGCGTGCCGGGCGACGTTCATTTGTATTTGATGGAGTTTAAAGGGACATGTATTTGTTTCTATATAAGTGACAAAATAGGAAAGTGTCTGAACTTTTCATTTGATTTCAGTCTACGTTCGAATTAAGACCTTTTAATCCCCAAACTCTCTTTTTCGACAATAGGCCACTAAAATAATTAATAAAATCCAATAGCTACCGTGTTAGATTGTCATTCACTCATTCTTGGTTTACTGAAACTCATGTCTCGTAGTCAAATTGCACAGGATTTACAATAAAAGATGACACAATCAACAAATGGGTAAAAAAAGAAGTTAAGATACCACGTTAACTAAAAAAAATTCAAAAATTAAAAAGTCCACGCGTTATTTTGACCCTCCTGCCCACTTTTGTCACCCTAAGTGCGGATATTTTGCATTCCCTAACCCCTGATCCTACAAACGGAAAACATAACACAAAAATGGGAGGCATACAAGAATGCAAAAATAATGAACAGACATCTCATTCGGCCATACTTCATGAGGACTATTTTACCCGTGGTTTTCATTTGCTAATTGAAACAATTTTCAACTATTTGTCATTTCTAACACCAAATAACTTTCTATTCCAACTGAAAGTAACTGTTAGTCTGGAATATACCAAACTTTAAAGCATAGATTGCTTCATAGATGTTCACGTATGAATAATGCTATGCTAATAGGTTTATTTATTTTTTCAGTTTGGGAATAAGAGAAACATTTCATGAAACTAGTCATAATTTATAATACAAAATCTTTACTTGAATCCATAATACGCTTTTCATTATGAGATTTTACACTTCTCTTGCAGTCTATTATCACTTCTTAATTTAGTTACTGGAACATAAACTAGTTTAGAGGACTGCATCCAAAAACAAAATGACCATTCCCGTTTTATGTGACAGAATGAAAAGTCTTCGTATTTCTTTTCAAGAGGAAATTGAGCCCCAAGGCGAAGACAAAATCAGTGAAAAAGGCGGGTAAGAGCGAGAAAACTTTGTAAAATAACTTGGCTTCCAAACCGGGCAAGTATCGTCGCCATGGAAACCTGGCACTCAGCGCATGCTCCATGGCATCCGTGACTAGGTGCAGGTCGGGAGACGCCATTTCCAAAGCTTGTGCCATGGTTAGTTCAACTGTTTAGAGTGAAAACAGAAAAACCCACAATACCACAATTATTCAGTTTGTATTACCATGGCGACGAAAACATCATTTTGCTGTCGATTTAAAGTTGTTTGGACGTACAGCTTTCCGTCTCCCTTTTTTTTTACAGGTATAGGTACACCTACAAAGACGGTATCGTTTTACTTTTGTATTCCTTTACAAAATACTTAAAGACTGTCTTAAATTGCCAGTGCAGCGCATGTTAAACTTACGTGCTTTATAGGCCTTCTCGCCACCAAAATCCTGACGTTCTTCTAAGGGTAGCCTGTACCAAAGCTTCTTCAGCAAGTCTTTTGTTGTTTGCGGGTTGACAAACGAACTTTTAAAAGAACCAGGCTCAATGATATGCACAGATACTCCAGATAGCTGCATAGACGCCCTGCACATACCAGATATTACAGGAAAAGGCAAAACAAGATTGTGAATGTGTAACGAATTTAGCTTTCTATTGACATCGCCTACAGAAGAATCCAAATCTAACAAAGGCAGTGTGAAGACGTAAGTGATTTTTTTCTTAAAGGCGTTTGTATTCCCAGCTGCGGTCGGCCTCATAGTTAAAATTGTAGGCTACGAACAATAGGGACAGAAGAGTGGGACATTGTCACCTCGCTGGGATGGTCCGTTTTCATCATGTCAAATATCCAGGAGGTTAGAGGTCAAAGGTACTCTTGAACCTACCTTATAAAATCCGAGTAGGCCTCCACCCCAGCCTTGGACACCGCGTAGTAGCTCCCCGCGGTGGGAAACAGCGCCACTCCGCTGGAGACGTTGACGACCCGGCCTCGTGCCTCCCTTACCAGCGGGAAGAAAGTGTTGGTGACGTCAATCGTGCCCAGGAGGTTGACTTCCATTACGTTAGTTACCTCTTGTCTCGTGTGCCAGTGAGGAAGACCCAAGGCGGATATAATTCCGGCATTGTTGACTAGTCCCCACAGTCCTAAGTCGAAGATCCACTCCACTCAGTAAATACACTTTCGCCAATGCAAATCACACAAGCATGTCTTCAGATCGAAGAAAACAGTATTGTGCTTTTGTGTAGCATTAGGGCACATGGCTCTTTGTAATGGAGGGGTTACCGCTATCTAAACTGAATCTAGAACAATCCCATCAGGAGTTGTTTTATATCCAAATTGCAAATCAACTTGAACAAGTTTATTTTAGGAAACTGTTGTAGTCTGAACATAAGTCATGCCGCTAAACTAACAACGTAGTATTACTTGTTACCCCTCCCTAAGTTGGCGAACGGCGGTGAAACAATTTTTGGGGGGTGGGGATGGGGTAAAACCATCAGGCGTCAGCCATTAACAGACCTCTCCACGAAACCCCTCCCGTCCCCTTCGGTGTTCTGTACCAGTCTCATTGCCCTCCCCTGGTCCACTGTTCCCTAGCCAAGTGATGCAGTACGTTGTATTTTACATCAGAAGCCAATTATCGTGGAATACATAGGACGTTAATGAAAACGTCCGATCAACGACTCCTGATGGAAGCATTTGTCAAATTAAAATCCTGAATACTTTAAATTTGATTGGAGAAGAATTCTAAACATAGCACGTGCATGTGGGCGTTGAAGGCTCGTGTTACAACCTGAACTACACTATCGACACTCTTCTGAAGAAATCGGTTTGATGTATAATTGCATCGACGCGGGTATGACTTTTTTGAGCCTGTGCACTTCGTTTTAAATTCTTAAGTCTGATATTTTCCATAATTCAGATATTCTAATTTCAATGCAAAATCAACCAGTTAGGTTATATTTCTGTTTCAAGATAGCTACAGAAGGTCTACACCTGTTCACTGTCTTACCTTCGCCTCTTGGTATAATACTCTTTACTCGATCGCGTGCTCTTTGAATGCTGTCGCTGTTTCTGATATCCATGAAGATAGTGGTTACATTTGATGACGTCACACTGTCCAGCGCAGTCCTTCCAGCTTCTGTCAGGCAGGCAGCAATCACATGGCAGCCCCGTTTTTCGCCGAGACGACGGGCAAGTAAGTTGCCAAAGCCGCTGTCGCATCCAGTGATGAGGACATATTTACCAGTGATGTCGACAAACAAACGATCCGTGAAGAGTATAGTGGTGACCACCACCAGCACCACAAACAACAATCCCAACGCTAATGGCCAAACTTCCATGTTGTTTTCCCATACACTGCAAGAACGAGATTAATGGCAAAGCCTGCCGTAGACAAAAATGAAATATTTGTGACGGTTTAAATACAGGGCCTACTGGTATTTTGAGTCAATGCAAACGGGTGTCGGTGTATCCCAGTACACCATTTCCATTGGAATGCACTTTGTTTACACTAGCGGCACGCCGGATCTGTGACCTCGCCGGTGATCTTTGTACTCACTTAGTTTTAAATTTCAATATTGTTATCGACGCCTACATCTAAACAGACGGCTAACGTGGCACTCGTTAAAGATGCAAATATATCGATAGGAGTTATGTCTTAAAGAGTTGAGTTCACAGTTTACAGTCCAAATCTTCCCCTAAGACGAAGATCCTAAGTTGGGTGAATTTTTCCTCCTTCAAATATTTCTAAGGTTGAAAGATGATTGTTTTCATCGAGCACGCTTCATCTATGGTCGTCCAGGAGAATTGGCTGTTTCCAAACCAAAAATGCTCAGATCTCGGCAGTCGATGTGAAAACTGCAAGCATGAAGAATTAAGCCTACGTTTCATTAATGCATCTCATGTGTTCAACCTATTGGGATAAAATGTAATTTCGCGGTATCTGCATGTAAACACGTTCCAGGGTAACACGGAATATAATTCAGCGTGCGCTTGAATGCGAGTACATATAGCACATGTCCCTTTTTTGACTGTAGTGTTGTGGTTGTTTTCATAAAACAGAGTGAGACGCATGGTTCTCATAAAGAGACAGGCTAATGCCGACAATACAGGAATAACCATGGACCTGTTGTAAATGACGTACGGTATAAATAAATTCACATATCCGTCAAGCTTCCTGCCTACAGTACAAGGACATTTTGGCGATCAATTTTCAAAACGGACACCCTGTTGCACGTCCAGAATTTTATATGAAGCAGATATAAAGTGTATTCAGGTATCTAAATGTTTTCAAGGTATCTGAAACAGGATTATACCACGGAGGCACGGACACAATCTAATGGTGCATGGTTTAAAAAATGAGATGCCCATGGTGGAACTCGCGAAACAAATCAAGCATTATGGTCCTATATTGACATCTTTGGCGACCTCGTTGTGCCGGTACTGCCCGGAAAAGAAAGTTCGTGATGAGAATAACTCAGCTTGAATTTGCGCCATTGCCGATGCGAAGTGACGCAGGTCTAATAACCAGGCCAGCAACGGGAGTGCCAAGCAATAACTTCCGATTTGTTCACCCCATGAATGGAAGCCGCGTTGGCGGATTGACCCGCTGCTGGGTGGTCGATACACGACACACGGTAAATACGAATCTCTTCGTGCGAAATTCTCCGTGAACATGACCCAGTTTAACCGTCTATAACAATTAGGTCTAGCGCATCAGCTGTTACGATGTGTGAGCATGAACCATGGCCTTTTCCCTATACATGAGCTCTACTTTTACAGCGTGCACTTCCACGGTATCCTGTTGTTGGCGGCATTTTGTATTGGCGCAAACCTTCAGCTGAACTTTATTCGGTCAGACAGAAATATTCAGAATTGTAATAATATACTATGGAAACCTCCAAATCCACAATGCCCTAATTTGAACTTCGTTCTGGTTATCTTCGGACACTGATGGTACGTCGAACTCATTTAATATTTTGATCCATTTTTTTCGACACTACAGAAGAAAATCTGACCTGTTCGATCTTCCAATGAGTAGTTAACGTTGGCAGTTTCCCATTGTACTTTACTTCGTGATCTGTGTTTGAAATCGCGCGCTCTCCGAGAGCTCCCAGAGTTTAAAAAGTCACTTCCCAGGTTGTGTGCTGGCATGTTGGCTGGCCACGTGCCGCAGACTGAAGTTTGCAGCATTAATTAAACAGGCACCGCCTTCAACATTGATGGACAGTGGCCTACCGGACGGTAATGGGTGGACAGTTTAATTTTGCACATTGTAGGTTCGACTCTTGCTGCCGTCCATCGGGAAAATGTAACAAGGTTGACTTCTCATTGGAGTTTACTTTTTGTAAGTTGACTACAGAATAGTCAAACTTACATTGTTAAACGACCCAACTTCAATGTTCTTGACTATAGTTGTACTTGCCGTTAAGTTGACCTCCTTTATAATTGAACTATGATAAATGCGTTTATCACTTTAGTTTTATTTCATTTCAATTTCGTTTTCAGTTTCAGGTATAAAGAATGTACCCCATACAAGGTATGTCCAGGCAAAGTATCCTAAAGAAAGAGTGTGTATTTCTAACTAATTATATTTATCGAACAATAATTCTTCAGTTCAAGAATCATTTACGATGAAAAATTTAATAGAAATCATTATCAGTGAAAGTGCAAATGCTTCACTGCAGCTAAGCAAAAAAAAAGAGCTTTGTTGAAGTGAACTGCATTTCCAACGCGTGCACGACGGCGCAGAATAAGTCTATTCTAAACACGCAGAGTGCGTGCATCCCGACAGATTACATGGAAAATACTATATGTAGGCCTATAGCTTTTTCCTGACCCTTCCAATATAATTCGTGAAGTTTAATGCGACGAGGCTCATGGAAATTAGTTTAAAATCTGCATTTGCACATCCAAAAGTGTTTGATTTTGTTTTCGAATTTCTTTAATATGTCGCATCAAATTTAAATAGTCCTATCGTTTATTCATATTCATCGGAAGCATTTGGAAGAGATTGATCAAGAATTCAATGTAATCAACGAGCAGAAAATTTCCATTCTCAAATTGGTCTCTATGGCAACGTGTGCTTCCTGATTCGTATTTGCATTCATTGACGTGGGTTTATACTTGGAAAGAAAATGCAGAAGAGAAGGAAACGATAACAAACTTTGTTTTTAGGTTAAAATAGTTGACGCTGTTGGTTATGTTGTGCATCTGCTTCCTTATTCGTATTTGCATTATGTTTATCGAAGTGGATTTTCTAGGAATAAAAACAGAAATTTCAAAAGACATGAATAAAAACACAACGAAACAAGGATAACACGTATTTTCGTGTCCTTTTTTATTTCGTTTAAATTGACTGATTTGCATTGAATTCAAGTTCAGACGAGCTCACAACAGCATGATTTTGTCTCAAATCAAGACAGTGATTGTAGAGTACTGTAGGTATATCATTAACTCTATTCCTTTGGGGGTTGAAGAGCAATTTTGATGAAAACAGGATGCCAAATAAATGAACAAGAAACCACATTATTTTAAATGAGAACCGTAAAAATAGAACACTTATTGTTTTAAACACACGACTACTGACGAAATAGGAAACGTCACAAAGATTTAAATTTCCTTTGTGTGTCAATAAGTTATGATTAAATTCGCACCAAGTCTGCCTTTAAACAAAACGAATGATTAAAATGATACAATAATTTTAAGAAAACAACCTAGAGTAATAATCGCAAAACGTACATGAACTTTGTCCGGAAAATCGGAGACTAAAGCCCAAGGCCTCTTTAAATTCCGGAATCGTGATCGAGGAAATTAATTTTTCCCCTCGTTATTAGTGATTCAATTTAATGTACCCAGAAAGAAGGATTTTATGTGCCACAGATTCTGCGTAATCCCATAATATGTCAAGGATATACCTAAGGACTATAACCGGCAATTGAATTCGGTTTTCAATTTCATTTGACGAGAGTTGTTCGGCAAAAAAAAAAATTATAATGGACCTGAGTAAATCCTACTTTGCCCAGAAAATGCCAGAACATGCATATTAATGGTCGACGAATTTACTTGCATCTGCTCTACTGGCGGTCGATTAATTTTGTACAAATTTCCACGGATAGCAGACTCCATCCACTATATCACAATTACAATATACATCCAGTGTATTGCAATTTGTCAGCTGCTTGTATCGCTTGTATCGTGTGGCTCTTGTTTTTATGTTTGATGTGTAACAGAATGTGCACAATACGTGGAAATAGTTCTGGCGATAGGCTGTCCAACAGCTTTGATTGCTTATTTTTTATCTATGCACAAAACCGTGGCGGCCGTCGATTTTGAGCACCGAGGTTCATTAAACTCTTATTAATTATATTCCAAACAAAACCTCTGTGTACCCAAATTTGCAGGTGTTTCAAACTGCTTAATTACGACAGTATTTGTGACAATCAAAGTACGCCCATGCAATCTCTGCCACAGACAATGAGACCAGTGCAGGTGGTTCATGGTGTCTGATATTTGCCCATCTTCGATCAGTGGAAGCCTACATTCAACCCTTTTGCAGTCTGTTGACGCAGGTGGTACATTTCCCGAGCAGTTGTATTTACCAGCGCCGAATTCGATATTGTAATGTACATATTCTGTCTCCATGTTTCACATAAAAAAAATGTCCGACTGTTGGAATGTTCAGCTAGGCCTATATGATAGAGAAGTGCAAACCTCGAGTCGCACTGTGCCATTATTAGCTTTGTCCACTGTTTGCTTACCCTATTTTTCGAATATTATATTCGTTAGATTCATGTCATTTATATTATGCGAATCTTCAATATAGTGGGCTGAGAATGATGGGGAATTAGAGGGGGGAGGCAACGGGGGCAATGCCCCCAAGGAGAATATTTTTTGACAAGAGAAATGCGATCTTTGAGTCGATTTCCTCCCTTTTCTTTTCACAATCGTGTAAAACGCACCAAAATATAGCTGTAACCATCAGATAGGCCCCAAAAATTTACCTTAAAATTCAACAGTTCCCCTTCTCAAAAAACCCCGAAATTTACCCCCCCCCCGCGAAAATGTGTCCACCAGCAAGTTTCTATGTAGGCTCTAGGAAACGCCATCTACACGGGCCCAAATATCTGTCGGGAATGCATGTACATGTATTTTAAAGTCACATTCGTTTAAAGGGACAGCAGAACCAAAAGGGCCTAGCATTTTCTTTTTCTTGCTTTCATCCTGACGGCCTCACGGATGCACTAAGTAAAAAGAAAGGTCGCAGGGTAATCTTGCATCGTCCTGTAAGTCAAACTACAATAACAGAAACAAGGCCTCGCCGACATGTCACGCGATCTGCAAATGGTCCCCTCATTTCGCTCTGGCATCTACCTTCCATGTTTCAATTAAATCCCTGAAAGTCTTTTCCTTCATCCCAAATATTGATTGATAGGATGAAAGGTAAGGTCGTACAGGTAGTAAGTCGAGATGTGACCGATAAGCAAAAAGCGAACTTGAAGAGATATAGCCCTGACCCATTGCCTAGCTCTCAGTCATGCAAATACCCACTTCATTAAAGTGCAAGTGACGACTCTCATTCATTTATCCGAGGGCTGCTTTTCTGTTGTTATCTTGGCTTTCCAGCGGAGTATATTATTGGATGTTTACCCGTGTTGCCAATCCATGGCTCTTAGAAACGTGAGTACAAATGCCATATTCTGTGGAAAAGGCTTGTGACACTGTGTTAAAGGGTCAGGGAGCGGATAAACTTTTATGGCTTCCTTCAATACGTACTCCATAAAAGGTTAAAAAAAATCATCTAAAATACCTTACACCAAATCCAATCCAGCTCAGTCCTACACAACTAATGAAAAAAAAATCGAAACAAAAAGAATTGACGTAGGATGAGCTTCATCGGGCCAATTAAGAATCGTTCTTCAACGACAGGCTTAATCACAAACAAAAAGGCTTCGTAACAATATTCATCCCCTTAAGGTCTTAGAAGGTTGCGAGGCTCTGAACGGTTTTGTTGAGCTCCATTGAGGCGATATTTAAAATGAAGACTACCAGAAGGTAAACTGCCACTGTTGATGTCGAAAGAACGATTTTGACTGGAATGTAATTAACCCTAGCAGGTAAAATCTTGCTTCCAAGGGCCTCTGCTTTTTCTTCAACGTGGAACAGTGTCCCATTCAATATACCTGAGCAAGAAGGCAGAGATTTTTTTTAAAGACAGCATTGGCACAAAAGCAGACTTAAATTCTTGCATGGAATTGGGAAGGGTGCGCTGGTATCTTCCGAAAAACAGCAAAACCTTGAAGAAATCACCTCGCTATTTTGCAGTAGCAAAATGCAACCGAGTCACGGGCCTCACGCAGCGAGTTGTTAATACGATAATCCCCAGACAGATCGAAGGATGCGGGGAAACACCCGCGTACGGCCATGGGAGTGGGCGCGACGGCCGACACCGTCTTATCAGCACACTTCCAATTTCACGGATGAGGCCTCTCCAATTTTATTTTGCTGACCTGGACCGTGTGCCGGGGGTTGTTGCCCGGGGAAGAGAGGCGGTGCTGAGGAGGAAGCAATATTTGCGTAACTTTGAGTAAGTTTACACTCTTCCCCCTAGGAGTAAGCCCATTACCCTCATCCTGTCAACCCCATCAGTTTAAAATGTTCAGCTTGCTTCCTAAAAAATAAATAAATAAAATTAAAAAAACTCCACAAAATATCTGAATATAGGTTATTTTTTTACTTTAGGCTATTTGAAACCTAAATGTGGAAATCGCTATAAGTTTGTTTATTGGAGCACTTAAGCCATATTTCTGCGGAGGACGTATGGGTTTTCGATCACGCAAATAAATTGAACCGGAAAGCAGGTGTACCATACTAAATGAGAGGCTGGTTTAAAAAATAGACTTCAATATTAACGATAATCGCTTTTGAAAATGTTCTATTAATGATGAATAAAGGTGTTTATTAAAACATGTCATGAAAAATTCTGCCAGTGTCTCCTGGAGTTAAGATCAAGGTTGTCTAGTCGAAAAGGAAGAGAGTATTTCATGCTCAATCTCCATTGAAATGAAATATTTTCAGGTTTATAGTATATAACCTGAAATATATGGGAGGGCTTGTTTTCAAGGTTTAGGTTCTTTTGTATTTGAGTATTTTGGCCCACTTTAGATACAGGAGCTCGCAGATTTGTATGTAAAGTCCTATTTTGAAATTCGCTTGAAATTTCTGGTGCCAGATGGATTATTCAATATTCTACTCAAATTGGCTCCAGCCGCAGTCTCCCTGCGAGCTCCTCGATCAGAGGTATAACTGTGCCAATCATGCCAAGCACCGCATGAGGCCTCACTGTGAAAAAAAAACAACGTTTTGCTATTGAAACTGTAGACGACCAAAACACTAGACTTTTTGTTGCCAGCTTGCATGCCAGCTATTATTATGCAAGCTGTGATGACAAGATGAGATTTTAAATACATTTCGTGTAGTGCAAAGGTGCATCATTGGTTTAACGGGAGCAGACGTTCGGAGACAGAGAGGCATTAATTTCTGAAAACCCCATCCCGGGTCTGTCCAAGTGATCCTTCGGATAGGCGCTCCTGCACGCTATGGAGTGTGTAGACCATCATCAGGAACCCATTCCATTGATTAACTGGGCCAACTAGCCTTTGGGGAGTTAACATCGGGACTCTCGGGTTTATTATGTGCTTGCTATCGACGGGGACCAGGCGCGAAGATTCGAAGATTGCAAAGACACGTTTTTAATTGTGTTCGAGAAAAAGAGAGTGCCTAAAGGCTTATTACACATTATCAGAGGCGGTTATGGATATGCGCGTTATGGGATTACTGCACATTTTAATTGAAAATCAATTCTCTTCTCGGAACACAAAGGATGCAATTCAGGTCTAGCGTCAAAGCATTGTAAAAAATACTCATACCCTCTATGATGAAACGAAAACACTTCAGATGGGACCCACTTTTAATAGGACTTACCTTAAGATATCTGTGATAGATCTGTAATAAAAAACTCATTGCGTAGACCTTTTAATTACACATATTATTGACAATGCATGTTGAATTTGTATACTCAAAGAAACGGCTAGAGGTCAGCTGTAAAGTGACTACGGAAAGGTTCACATCGTGTTCTCCCCATCAACGGCCCACACACAATCGTGTTTTGTTATAGATGTAAACCAATGAGGAAAGGTACTTGGTTTCTTATGTTCCAACGACATAACACTTTACTGAACACAAGTGCTGACCGTCAAGGAAAACAGACAGACAGGGAAAAATGCTTCGCTCCCCCGTGTTTTGTCCTCTACGTCACGTAAAACACGCGGCACGTCGTTACAGCGTGACTTTAACGGAGTATGAATTGCTCGAGTGGCCCAGCATGGCCTCTTACAAGTGTCTGCTGGAATCCACACCCCGTAATTACGGATTTTAATGAAATCACGTGTTCTGCCCTTAGCAAATCGATTCATCCCAGAGCCACATGGACGGTTATTTGAAACACAGGAAGGAGGACTCGTGATTTTATTTGGGGCACGACTGCACGACGTGAGTCGCAGATTATTGGGTTAAGCTTGGCTGCGCGAAGAGATAAAGGTCGCCGGAATACAATACCAGCAGTCAGCAGCCCGCAGGATCAGGAACACAACGGGGATAGATATTAACGAGGTGATTTGAAGTGATAGTGTGTGTCGACAACTCACGTATTAGTATCAGTTTGCATCGTTAATTTAATGGACTCGTCTCGCTCTGAGGGAGTAGATCTGAGCAGAGAGCGAGGCGAATATGTACTTAGCGGAGAATGGGTCGAGTTAAATTCTTCAAAACTCACAAACAATGGCAAATTCTGAAAGCTGAAACGTTTTTACACGCCCCCTCTCCAATGGTACACTACACGGGGAATTTCACGTGGAAACTTCATTTCTTCCAAGTGTAATCGTAACTTATATATTCGATTGAAAAATGACATTGTTGTACCAAATATCGTGGAAATGCGGGACAGGATACAACGCCACAGCCTAATGATCTTCACATTGTCTGGCTTAATTTCAAGGGAGTGTGTCTGTTTGTTTATACACGAATGGCTTCCACACTGGCATTGCCTTTTAAAGCGAAAACTGTCTTCAAATATATGACGCTTTATTCTTATCGTGTAGGCTACACCGTTAGGAAGGAAACAGAAAAGGAGAATAGAACAGTGTCAGAAGCGGGCCTATTTTCTCAGCTGCCCTTCACGTAGTCGAGCCTTTCTGTCACGTTCAGATCGTTATGTTTCCTCTTTTCCACTTAGTAACGCCCTAATAGATGACACCAGTGAAAATGTTATTCTGACGTTATATTAAAACACATCAGTTTCCCGACAAAAAAACTCCGGTGGAATTTCTTGATGTATTTTTTTCCATTTCTCAATGCGGCTGGAGGTTGCAGGATATGTTGCAGATCCTATAGTCTATCATGGCGAACTCCTGGAATCACCCAGACGGCCTGGCAGGTCGAAGCTGCACCATGGATCTCTCTCTCTATGGACGCCATCTTTGTAAGAAAATTGACAACTACGTATGCAACGCCAACAGGTGCGTGTTCGCACGGTGTGCAAACTCTTCTCAACTCGCGCGCGTGCTGGTCCAATTATCCGGTTCGTAAGTGTGACGTCACTTCAGTTTAAACCATGCCCACTGCACCACGTGCACACGTGCACGTGTGCGAACGTGTATATTATATGCCTTCACCGAGCAGCATTCAAGCCTAGTACGAGTTCAATACAATCTGCCTTTCCAGACTGTATCTTCGATATGCATTCACTGACAAACGGTTTTAAGCAGATCCAACTGTGACATTCGCTTTTCCTTTTTGCTGACCTTGACACTTGGAACAACCCGTTTCTCGTTCGGAGTGCGGACATAACTGCAGTGTTCTCCACGGAAGCAACCTTGACCTTCAAAATGGCAGTTTCTTTTGCTGAAGTTTCATCAAAACCTTCTGGGATTCAGTATCTTGACCTGCGTTCACTTCAGTTCTTACTCGCTAGACACAACCGCCCGGCAATTACCGGTGATTGTTTTGACGGTAGTTCAAACGTGACGAAGTCCCTTTTGTGTCATAAGCTTTGTTAGTCTTCCTGGATCAATGGGACGCCCGACATTACCCTCTCTTCAGATAAGATTTGAAGCTATGCATGGTAGAAGTACTAAATAAGGTTAGGCTTGCGGTTGCACCATGAACAAGGAAGAATCTCTTTTATTAGTGTGTGGTTCTGAGAAGAACCCATGGTGAACACTCGGCGTGCCGAACAGTATGCTCTGTTCGTCTTCAGGAGGGTGACTGGTTGCCTGGCTCTGAGGATGTTGGTCTCAAGCCCTGGAGAGGATGCTATGGGTGTACTAGAGCAGTGGACCCACTAGACTGAAAGGCTACTGTGTGCGCTCAATGATGCATGGCAGTGGGGCACTGGGTGTAGTGAGAGGAGGAACCAATGACCCATTGGTCTGGGAGGGTAATATGGAGTGCCAAATGCTGCTGATGTGGAAGCCAACGTCTTGGGGGACTGTGTCGTGCTTGTAGATCTCGATTGGTTCCCTGACGCATCTTGGGTACCATCTGTTGACCAGATCAGAGCGATGAGTTGAGCTGATTGCCAGTTGATGACGTGATCCTTGACGTGTGAGTGCTTGACAATCGCTGATTTACCTATGCGTCCATGGGCGATGTGTTCTTTGAGTCTGGTGGCAAGTCCCGACTAGTCACGCCGATATACACCTTTCCACATTCGCAGGGGATCCTGAAGACACCAGCTCCCGTCTTCAGTTTCTTGGATACAGCGTAGAATACTCGGATGTTAGCCTGGTACTCTTTCGCTATCGCACTTTACAGCATTCAGTAGGAAAATAGTCAATGCAGAGCCCGTCGTGCCGTTTCCTCCCAAAGGTTGGATCCCATCGCTGTTACCTTGGAGTGTCCACGTGAGGATCTGGAATAAACCGTACTTAACACTGGATTTAACGCAACTACTACACACACTTCTACTGAGATCGCATATTGGCGTTAGAAAAGTTCACAAATTTATTAAAGCTATGGTAAATAAGATATTAAATTCAGAAGGAAACAGTTTGATCAGTGTTGTGAAAGTGCATACTTGAGTAAGTCAAATGAAAATAAAGTTGGCCGCTGGATGTTACTCTAATACGCACACTCTGTCTCTGTAGCTGTACGTGTGGCAGATTAGGTAATGGTACCGCAAACGATTCTGTGTGTGACCTGAGTTTGACCCTAAGCCACAGTGAATGAAAAGTCATTCTCGTCGTACGTCTGGGAAATTTCTTGTAAGCTGACGTAATCTAGTGTCTGGAGGTTTTTTGTAATATTTTTTAAGTAATGCTAAAAGACTATTTTAAGAAACTTACGTCATGAGAAGAAATTTCTAAAAGAATTGTAGACTATAAAAATACGGGCTCTGGCAGACAAGGTCAAGAAAAACACAGAGAGAGACACACACATCGCGAGAGAGATTTTAGAAGGCAATTCTACCGTACGCGGGCTGTGAGAAGTCTTGACTTGTTGACTTCTGCACCATTTCAAGTTGTGGTGGCCAGTCGTCTGTGGAGCGACTCTTAAGAAAAGTTCGTCCAGACCAAGTGAAGTGCAGAGCTGAATCTTGTTCCCGAAGAGACAGTTTGTGAACTGAATCCATTTCCAGTTTGTGGGATCATCAAGTTCCTGTATTTGCGACGGTCATCACGCCCTCGCCGTTTCGTCTCGAGCCCGGTCATTCTTATTGGAAGCTGTCTTCGTCCCCGTTGTAGCTCATTTTTGAAACTATTTTGCGCTATCTGTGGAGTCCAGCATTCTTCGCTGTAGTGCCTGCCAAGCTCTCGCCCGTAAGATCATTTTGTTGTATAAGATCTTTCTTCATTCTTTATCCTCATTGTAAACTAACTCCGATCAGCGTTTTCTTTGTTATCCTTATTTTTTACATGCAATTGTAACGTTCTCATTAAATCATAACTTTTTATTTGATCCTCATATCAGTCTGATCTTGTTCGATTTCTTTGTTGCATCGGAGAAAATTCAAGTTTAGGAATAATTACTATTCTTAAATAGTTTGGAGTTTTTCGGATCGTAACATTACAAGGAAGATGCAATTGAAAAAAAAAGCCGCAAAATTTTTGGTCTATCCATGCACCCCCTGACAATTCAGCTAAAGGTGAGGAAATACTGTGAAGCAAATTTGCTGTATGCGGTACCTTTCATTGAGCAATAAAATGCTTGGATAACTGCAGAGTGAGTTAATGAACGATTAATGATGTAGCATGGAAGTCCAACTCGACTACGATAAGGAAGAGCCACCATTTAGATATATCAGCTTATTTTTTCATGTTGCAATAGAAAATACTGAACTCTATACTAGTCTGTTTTTTATTTTATTTATTTATTTCGGGCAATACAGATTCAAATACATTGAGCACTAGATATCAAAAACTGCTTTACAAATAGAAAACAAGCCTCTGGATTACTCAAAAGCGAAATAAACCACCATACAAGGTCAGACCACACACACAAATAATTGAGGAACCAAAAATACTATACACAAATTATATATGATATAAAAAATACAAAGTATATAATACATTTCATTGCATTTTATCAAATTATAATAAAAACAAAATAGTAATCAATTCATTTGTTTCGAGTAAGTTTTAAAGTTAGGGGGGGGGCTTATTACTATATTTAAAATACTTGAGGAGGGCACCTTAAAGTAAGAAAAGGACATAAATATAAAACTTCAAAGTTCAGCAGAACACAGATCTTCTACACTGGGCCAGTGGGTAGAAAAGAAACAAAGCATCAGCTACCACCCCACCAATATATCAATATATCCACACCAAAAAATATCCACACCAAAAATATATAAAGACTGGTCATATAATTACAATAATTATAATTTTTGTAACGAGAGGAGATAATAGCGTGATCCCTGAAGTCGGTAATGAATTCCAAAGATTGGGGAAAATTGAAAACAGGGAATTTGATAGATTTGGTTCAGGCAAAAGGGATTCTAAATCTGAAATCATCAAGGTCCTGTTTTCAGGACGGAGACGAGGGTCAATGTCTAGTCGTTTGTAAAAACAAGAACATAAAAGTAATAAGCTGGTATTCGTGACGGTCAGCAATAATTAGGAGATTAAGAAGTTCAAGGCGAGCAGGGTAGCTAAGATCTCTGTTGAAATTGAACCAATCTCTAGTAAATCTCCTTTATACAATTTCCAGGGCATTGACATGATTGGATTGATGGGGAAACCACGCAGGAATGGCATACTCTAAGATAGGTCTACAAAGGGCCTTAAAACAAAACAAAATTAGAGAGACCGAATCCTTCGAGCAAACCGTTCGTCTAATTACTCTGGAAATCCTGGAAGCTCTAGCAGCAACATTTGACATGTGGGAATTCCAAGACAAGTCGCTAGAGGTTGTCACGCCAAGATACTTGTATTGCTTTATAACCTCCAGGGCTTCCGAACCTATAAAGTAAGGACAAACAACAGGTGATCTATTCCGAGTAATTTGCACAACTTTCAATTTGTTCACATTAAGCAGCATGCTCTTATTTGTACCCCATGAAATCCACGTTTATTTGTACTCCATCTTTATTTGAATGATAAGGTTTTTTCCTCAGTTCTTAAATCCTGACGTTCATGTCGCAGTTTTTACTTTTTTCTTAGCACTAATAATTAGTTCACAGCTGATACCTCACCAACTTCGTACTTACGAGTAATAAGTCAATTTGTGGCAAGCTGGAAACTTCCCGTCAGAGTCTCTGCCTTTGCTCCCGCACATGGAAAATAGTGCAGCTGTACGTCTTTCCACACACGTAACTTTATAACCGATCCTCTGTTGACTTATTCCGCTCAACTTCTTAAGGACGATTACCGTCATAGAACGCTCAAACGGTTACCAAATTGAAGGATTTCCACGCATGAAAGGACGCGGACGAACGCTGAAAGTGTAATCAGCCATTTGGATGAATGATAGTCACGCCAATTATTTGCGCATTCAAACTGTTTAGCCTTATTCACGAAACTAACGGCAACGCATATGACGCGCGTTTCCTATCTATCTTTCTTTTACTTTTCTGATATCTATGTTCGAAATACGGCACAGCTGATGCGGGTCACGAAAACTGAAGTAAAAAATGGCAAAACACTTGGCAATCTGTCGGAAGTGACTTCACTTTGAGAGAGGCCTAGAAAAGGAAGTCACCAACGCCACCTCAATGCAGCAATATAATTACAGAACATAGAAAGCCGCGTACCCCCAGTATACAACTTGAGTCCCGTCGGGTCTCCGTCATATGACCCTGCATATCCACTTAAGAACGGTTTGTTTGATGATTCTACATGACTACCAACTACGTAAACAGTGGAGCGTATTGGATTAGTGAATTTGTACGAGTATCTTGACAATATCTCTCTTCAGGGGTTCTCTGTGTTGCTGCCATTTCAAAGATAAAATTCTAAGGCTTGCATCGGTTTTCTCTTGATAAAGACAGTCGTTTGTTCCAACTGTTTCAAAACGCCAAAGTTCTTCTTTAAGTCTACACGTCATTTTTGCGAGAAAATTATACAAAACCCACAAATTTGTGATGCAGGTTTATATTCAAATTTTGCTCTGTTTGTTTGAGATTTTGCCAAGCGACAGTTGATGTTTATTGAGCACATACAGTGGCTAGACAGGAAGCCTGAAGGAGACTGGGGCCATTTTGGGACTTTAATCTTTTGATCTGCCAATGACATCTTTAACTGGACCCCCGGGGAGGCCTAGCACAATTTCATCACGAGTATCACATAATCATTTCGGTCTGCACTGATGAGGTCGCCTTGATTTAAAGTGAGGATGCACTAGAAACAGTGCTTGGAATGTAGAAAGAATGCATCGTCTGGATAACTTTAGTCGGACCCGTTCTGAACGGAAATGCGTGCCCTGTTGGTATAATAATGTACGCTGCTTGCGTACAGAATCGCTCTACCGCAATAAGACATGACCGTAAACTTACCAAACGAAGACATTTCTCGCTGTTAAATCTTGTTTACCCAGCTCACCCGTGTATGGGCCTCTTCTCAACCCAAGAGCTGCATGGACGGAACTTGTGGGCAGAGCTCCTCAGGCACTAGGCAAGAAAACATTACGTGAACGTATCGAGGAGATTTTTCAATTTCAGAAACGAGAAGAAAAGAATTGAAAAATAATAGAAAAAGGAAAAGCGAGATTAATTCCCAAATGAGCAACATCGGATTCTAATTACGATGCAAATGTTGGAGTTCAATGATAGCAATGAAGAATTTTCATACAGCGCACACATCCACCTAAAATTGCTCAAAGCGCTACAAATATTAACAACGCAAGAAAATTTACAGGCTAACTCTTTAAGCAAGTCTATCCAAATATGTTTGATAGCCGTTTAAAACGAACTTAGATAAATGTGCTGGACCGCAAACTTAGGGAGCAGTAATCCTGACAGATCTGTCACCTCAGGACCGGTATGATCTCTTGGTACACATAGAAGATGTACCCGAGTTTGCATCAATTCAAATAAACTATAATCCAACATCTAAGAAAGACTGGGCAAAATGTAGACACAAAAAAGTAGCCAGAACACATCAAATTTATTCCTTATTGAAAGATGAAAAGTACTTTATATAGCATTATAACCCTGAAAAAATAGATAGCATAAGTCATTTTCCGGGGCCGGGGTGCGGGCGTTCCTGGTATCCCTTATATGCGCCCACTGTGCATGTTAAGAGGCCCAGTAGAATCCTTGCAATTGGGCCAAACCATAGCGTAGCGGGGGGGGGGGGGGAGCGGGTTAGCGTGGTGGTTCTTTCCTCGCTTTGCACCAATGAGGCCCGGGTTCGAGTCCTGGCTTGGCCCAGGCTTTAAGTGCATTTGGTTTCCAGTCCATACTCGCTCTCGCAGGTTTTCTCCGGGTACTCCTGTTTCCTCCTGCTTCTAAAACTGGACCTTCTTCCTAACTCCGTTATGTGATGCTGATTAATAAAGTGTATGAATAAACGTACAATTATTGGCGCAAATAGCCCGAACGTCATTAAAACAAAACAACAACATAGTTCTACCCTACCCCATCCCTCTGGTCACAATTGGTTTGACCGAAACGGGGGGGGGGAGAGACACGAGGGCAATCTCCTCATTGTTACGAAACTACCCCTACTGTAGAGTCGTCAAAATAATCTACAGTTTGCTGTAGATTCGTCAAAATAATCTACAGTTTGCTGTAGATTCGTCAAAATAATCTAGTTTGCTGTAGATTCGTCAAAATAATCTACAGTTTGCTGTAGATTCGTCAAAATAATCTACAGTTTGCTGTAGATTCGTCAAAATAATCTACAGTTTGCTGTAGATTCGTCAAAATAATCTACAGTTTGCTGTAGATTCGTGAAAAATAATCTACAGTTTGCTGTAGATTCGTCAAAATAATCTACAGTTTGCTGTAGATTCGTGAAAAATGATCTACACTTTTAACAAAGGAGTGACGTCGCAGAAATAGTTTAACCCTAAACCCCTAGGGAATACGTAAAATCATATTGAAATCAGAGGATTTGGGACTGTTAGGGTTAATAAACGTTAATACACAGTCATATGATGCGTTTCGACCAATAGGAATGGAAAACTGTCCCGGGTATTTATGAATGGAATATAAACAACCACAGCAAATCAATTTCGTATGCTTGAACGGAGGCAAACACTGACAGGATATTTATTTGGATTATGAGATTGGTGACACCGTCGTCTGAGCTATTTGTTCCTTGATGCCGTTCCTCGCTCACTCACTGCTGTTTCCCCGTTTCTTCCATCCAGCTCATTCATCGTAACCTTTTAATAATGCAGCACCATAATAATGCAGCACCAGTGACGTTCGCTGCTTGTTGATTACTATTCATGCAGCATTGCACAACTGGGCGTCAACATCTGCCGCGCAAAATTCCTCGCATCCAATGAAAGCAGCTCTCAGTTCAATGTTTCCTGTATTAACCGCGCTCACTTCGTGTATTGCATATTCATAAGGTCATCAATGCAAATTCTTGCAGAGTGCGGTCGTAGGAGTGCTGGTACAATGCTGCTTGGGTATAAAACCCGTCTTGGCCAGGTTACGGACCATTTAAAGCGAACGTGTTGCCAGGGAGCCGAATGTGCGACGGCGCGGTGATGAAAGCTTATCTCTGACACTTCGCTGAGGCCGCTCATCTTCCGCGCAATCAATAAAAACGACTGCAGTCAAGCGGCTGTGCCGCTCCCATTGGCCAGCTGACAATACTGGAATCGGAACTCTCGGAGACAATTTCCCCGTATTTATTTTTCATCTGCTCGATAAGGCTGCGATGAGCGCAAGGGACGCTGCTAAATCGGGCGTAAGGCTCTGCTCGTTTTCTGCCCGCCGATGACGCGGACGAAAATTGAGCGGTAGAACTCGATTTCGGTGCGAAACCGGACCTGGACTGGGCGTCGCGGGGGGATGAATTTTATGATGCTCGGTCGCTATCGGGTGGTCACCATCCACGACGTCCTGAGAATGAGCCTTGGCTGTGAGACGTAGTAGTTGCTGTGCGTTTCGAGTTTTGTTGATGTCATAATCCACAGTGACGTTTTTGACTGAGTGGCTTGGACACGTGTTGTTAATCCGGTAGGGCTTAGGGAGTATTTGCTTTATTTCAAACTTACGGGTCGTGCAGCTTTTTTCTTCAGACCTCTTAGAAGCTTCGAAGAAAAACAAGACAAAAGAGAAGCGCTGTAATAAAGAGGCTGCAAAGTCTGGTCGGATCAGTTGGTTCCAGTTCCAATCGGCGGGGAGTTTCAAGTTTCCTCATTGTTCACCACTGAGCTGATGGTTTCACCTGTGTGCTTGACTTGAAGCTTGTTCTTGAGGTAAGTCAGCGGCATTTTGCTTTTGACAACCGTCTCTGATGAATCCGAAAATAACAATCCCCTTTTTCGCTTTGTAGTTAAGCAGAACACTTTGCCAAATACCAGTCTGGACGGGTTTCTCTTGTGGCTGGCGTTAAACAAACGTCAAACAAGCGTCAAATTGGCGCGTCCCCTCGAAATTATGAACAACTCGATACATAGAACCCGTGCATTGTGGGATTTCGTGTAGATATTAGAACCAAAACAGAACTCATCACATGCATCCTGCGAAGCCTTTCTCTGAGATTAACATTACAGTAACAGTCAGACTGGTGCATATTTGTCATAGATGTACAGTTCCCAATGTGTTAAACAGTATCAAACCGATATCGCGAAATTAGTGGTCACTCTCCGTGTCAAACGTGCGAGTCGCAGACGCATTAACATTAACAACTCCGGTTGGCTATTAATCAGGTTGTCTATATGCAATCGTCTGAATCAGTCTGGCAACCTGGAAGATCAGTAAATTGCACGATATAATTGATCATCGCTCGACGCGATTACGAAGGAACATCAGGAAGCGTTATTACCATAGCAACCAAAAGCAATCCGATCTCAGTATGAAGTCTTCTTTCTTAATGTTTCCTGTGGAAATTTGTCCACTGGACGGAGGGAATGAGCGTTGAGAAATTAAAAACTAATCGGGGATATATTTCCATGCTTGTGAATCACACATCGCAAACCATCCGTTGCTGAGACGTAATGAAGCGGAGGGACTCGGATTTCAGCGAGAAATGTCACTTGATTACGCCCACCACCATACGATAATTATGTTTGTCAGGGAAGACGACGAAGACACACCCCAGATGGAACATCAAGGGTCCTCTGCGCGGATTTCACTGAACTGCTGCTGAAGGCACGCTTTATCCGCATGCCATCGTCGGGCTTCTCCAACTTCATGTATGAACCTAATCTTGAAAATGACTCACAAGTTGCCAAAGCCATTTTCGGGTCAAAAGCCTTTAATGGGATTTTGCACAATGTAAACCATTAGGAACTCTCAACTTCTCTTACAATGTCCATTTTCAACGGAATATCGAACTGAGCGCTGCAGCAAAACAGAGATTAAGGTTTACTCTTTTAATCTTAAGTCCTCCACTCCTTTGCTATTTTGAGGGTGGTTCAACACTCTTGCGGCACATCACGGGAACCTTGAATTGAAGATGGGCGTGAGTTTTTTAAATTTTTAGCGAACACATTGCGTTCAGCATTATTAAAGGTAACATGCCATGGACTGTACAACAATACGAACAGATCTCAACAGACTGGGAGAAAGGCCCTTAAGATCTAAATACTTTTTTCATTAAAAGTGATAATGTGGTTGGTTTTGCTTGATTACAAAATCCTTTTATCAATCAATCACACAGGGCCAAACTCACCAAAAGAGCACAAGAAAAGGTACAAAAGAGTCTTTCACAATATCCAGGTTTTGAAGAAATTTTGACCATTAATATTGTCCAAACAAGCTATGGAAAGTGATAAACAAGTACAAATGTGGATCGTGCATCAGGCAAATGTGGAAAAGTGTGATACACACTCAGACACGGGGCTATGGGGGCCACTACTGTTGTGCCTTTGAATGGCACCACACTCGACATTTTCCTTACCATAAAACCAAAAAAGTCGAAGTTTCTCCCTTTTACTGCCACAAAGGCGGACAGCCATATAGTTACATTGCATGAAGGCTTTCCAACATGCATTTAAGTCATAAATATTCTACTTTATCGCCACTGAGCACAACGGCGTAATTTGGGCCAGCCAAGCCTAGCAAAGGCCCTTTTCAGTGTAACGTTGAACTGCAGGGGCGCAATTTCTTAGAGTTGCGTCGAAGAAAGGACTGTAAATGCGCATGTCGAGCAAAAATTAGCTGAGAACCTCGAAGGAGCTTAACGTATCACGTTGGGTTTTGACTGGTAAGCTGTTTTCTGCTTAGAAAATATAATATCTATACCTTCACATTTCTGTGCATACCAGCTCCCATGAAACTGACTCTGTATTATGGTTGAAGCTATGGCCGCGTCCGACCGACTTGGCTACGGCTTGACTACACACGACTCTGGGTAATTTCTGGTCGCAGCCAAGTAATTCGGACACGACCTTCGTGTCTTTGCAAAGAAGTATAGGCCTACACGTACCTCTTAATTTTAAAATGGTACGCGGGAGACTCTTGGCGTCGATTTGGTGACGACTCACTCAGTGAGACCGTCCCCTGATACGGAATCTGCAACACTGGCCGAGTTGCAACTCCGTTTCGTTTTCTTTCTGCCTTTGACTCACAAGTGGCTGTTCATTAAATCTGCCTAAACTATGAACGCAAATGATCATTTGGGTCAACAATTTCACTTAAAATGGCTATAGTCAGACTGTGCCTGAGACTTTTCTCCAAAATGTTTTCGTTTCTACCCAAGGCCACTGTTGCATTGAGAAATTCATGAGTTCAATCCAGTTTTACCTGTCGAAGTCATCCCGTAGGCATTTTACATGCGATTATCAGAGGCATTGCTACGATCAAAGGAAGACCGCCTACTAAGACTCCTGACTCGTGGCGTGCTTTATCAATAATACAGCATAACATCAATTACCCATTTTCGTGCCATGTGCACGTGTCGAAATACCTAGACCTGTGTGTATTTCATTCCAAACGAAACGCCGTCTTGCGTGACTAGCATAATTATGCTGTTCAAATAGCAAGAGGTATCGTGTATGTTGTAACCTTTAATACTGCTGTCAGCTTCCTTTTGGACAAAAAAATCTTGGAAGTCAATTTGAACTGACATAGCGAAGATTTTATTTCCCTTTACAATCACCAGTATCATGTAAAAAATAACCGAGTGATGTATTAAAATATCACCTCGGCTGGGATAAGTAACTTCCAATTAACTAGAAGCGTAATGTACCAATTCAAGTATAAACAAAGGGGAAGGGCAAACAAAAGGGTATCAAAAGATTGACCACTGAGGCCAAATGTCAATTGAGGCAAAATGCATAATGGTTTACAAAAGAAAATCCACCATGTTAAAGACTTTTTCTATAAACTGCGTATTTTCACAGACGATTCTGCTGCACAGTGCTACCAGATAAATGGAATAACAAAACACAACTATGTGAAGTTTGCGGTGACACCATGTAAAGAACCACACACACTCAAAGAGAGAATTTGATTACATGGTGTCACCGCAAACTTCACATAGTTAGTACTTTCGCCATACATAGCCTCAAGTCTTATTTAACAAAACACAACTTTGTTTCTTCATTACACGTCCGCGAATCAGACTTTGTAGTCAGCCTCTGTATTAAAGAAAAAAACATGAGCTTCCAACATGCATATGCATGACTACAGTACCTCATATGTCATGGACAATATAACCAGAATCGGTAAATGCTGAGGTAGAATAATAGGAAATTGGCCGTCTTGTGTGAATACGCTGTTGCCATAAAAAGGACTGCGCAGCATTGAAGGGCAAAACAGTGCCTCATTAAGCACAGTTGTTGAGCTGTTTGAAGCAAAGTTTAAGGAGTAAAAAAAGTGAACGTTTGCCATTTGTTAGACCAGCTGCCGTCATAAGTGGTGCAGACAATGATTGGGAATGCCGCGGGCACGCCTTTGTTATTGTCCATTAACGCTAACATTTTGAACTCAAAAGATTACATTCATACCAAGCAAAACCAGACTACGTGCGCCAATAATTCCTCCCTGTATTTCGCTTGTGGTTGCCGCCTCTAGCTGTTTTAACATGCGTCTATCATTCATTCTACTTGACCGAAGAAACGAAGAGCAAGGCGTTGAGCTCGAACGCCGACGTTTTCCGCAAACAATCCCGGCTGCTGTGTCATCCTATCCGGATGATTTTTACGCACGGTGTCAGAGGCAAAGTAAATAAAGCCAGCACCGGAGACGCACGATTTTGTCCCAGAGGTAACCTCTGCCCATAAAAACTGAGCTTTTTCTTTTCAATGTAAAACTTCATTCACATGACTTAATGTTTCTTTTTAATTTCAGTGGCGGGCATTCGTGCTTGAAATTTAACAAATTATTCATCATAGGCAGCGTTTGCATACATATGGGGTAACTTTAATTTTAAAAATGTAATAATCCGATGTGTTTATGGCGCGCATTACATTGAATTGGAAAATAAAATATCCCCGTAACCGCCAGATGGCATTACACTGTTTAACAACCCATCCCACCATAATTATACCAAACTTGAGAGAATAGATACAAAATGCGTTCTTTGTACAAGTGAAATCGATTTGAAACAATGATGCTGGGAAATCAATATGTGGAATGATGTTGCTTGACTTCGTTATATGACAAAAGAACATCACATAGTAGTTACATACTGATGTGATTCCTCTCTTTCTGCTTTTCATTTTTTTTCTACATAAAAATACTTCTTGAATAACATTTCAACGTGCATAATTTGCCCTTCTGAAGTTCTAGTTGGGTCATCATAATGGATTTGCCCAGTAGATTTTGTACATTTCTTTCTGAAAGCGAGCAAGTAAAGACACTGAGGTCCATCATCGCTTAGCACAATATGATCTAGCCGCAGTTTTGACACGAATTCCTTGCTCTGGACACCGGTTCTTACCTAACAGAGTGGACACTTTCACAATATCAAACGATAAGAGAACAGAGCAATTACATAATAATGCCCATTTTGGAGGCGTGAGCTCCCTTCACCCTCTGTAGGGACACCAGTGCCAACAGTAAATGGTAGCATGCACAGCCCCACTCGTGTTGTTATGGGAACAGTTTCTCATCATTCTGCAAGAGGGGTGATTCGAAATATAAGTGTGCCCTGCTGTGGATTGCACTTGAGAGGTTTAGAGATTTTTGGGGTATAGGTTGGACCATTCCGTACAACTAAATGAAAAAAGGATTAAATCAAACTGCTCCCAAAATGCACTCACCAATCGTCTCCCTTGACAAACAAACATATTTCCCACAAGGCACTGCGAGGAAATGGTATCGTGGGTCATTCTTTAGGTTTGGGGTCCAAAAGTACGACATTTTTGTGTCCCTGTTATAGCTGACTTTTGTTATTTGACATGGATGATGGCCGGAATTGATTTCAAACTATCATTATTTGTTTGGCAGGTAATTTGCATTAATTTATCACTCTTGGAAATTGTAAAATGTGGTCTGAACTTACAAAATCATATGTCAGATGTGAGAGGGACACGAAAAAAAATTGACTAGTAATTCATAGAAATCACCCTTATACCCGTGGCAACCTTTGGTGGCGTACTGTATTATGAATTGTTTATATCAACATGGGAGTTAAGTTTTTTTTCTGCTATAAGAGACACATAAGAATGTTCATGTGAGCCGTGCATTTTGGCAACAGAAAGTCGTATTCCTCACCTAAATGTTAGCGTAAAACACGTGACCGTACATCCTGACGGTAGATTTAATTTCCTTCGAGCAATACCTTTTCCATCTGGCAGGCATCCGACTATTTCAACAGCCCACCTGATACTCGGATGACTGCAAATGGCATATCGTTCGAGTCTAATCTCTCTTCTTCTTGGTCATGGCAGTCCCTGTAAGCAGTCGGTCTACACGATGATTGAATTAAAAGTTGAATAGCTGAATATTAGCAAAACCAACCTGTGTGTTTGTACAGTGTTCTGGCGCAGCTGATCACTGGAGTCTAGATATTATAGCTCACCCTTATTTTCTTACTGGGCTAAAATTGAATTTCCAGGGTCAATATTTGTAAAGCGAGCAATGAGGCAGTCGGCCAAAACAGTCTTTATTTTGAATGTCTCTCAAAGGCTCTCTCTGTGAGACTTCTTACACGTACACCACAGCTCAGTGGAACTTCTTTTTATGTCTTCAAAGCTATTTTTTAACCCACCCAGACTATTCCGTTCGCACTGGATGTGTCTCCGCGCTATTCGTGCAGTATACATGTAGTTATTCGCGCTATCTACCCGGAACTTGTTTATACACGTTTTATTTTCAGTGAAGAAACATCTGTAGCTTATTCTGCACGTGCCTAATGTGCATGTGTTAGTCTTTCACAGTGATCCACAGCACGTTGAAACGATCTTCATATCAGATGAACTACAGCTTAGAGAAAGTCTTAGCATCAAACACGTCCGGCAGATTCAAAATGATTTGGTTTTGAAATTATTGGCAAATAAACCGCAGAGTAATCTAATTTAGTGAAGAGCTTTGCGCTGGCAAATAGTCGGATTTTGCACGCTAACATGTGGCGAAATCCATCATATATGTTATCAAAGGCTCTCGTGGGATACAGTCAAAGGCGACCGCTATTTATTCCTTTTTTCTATGGAATCGAGATAAACGTGTGAAGAGAAACAGACTTGCTCTAAAAGAAACAGAGAGGGAAAAAAAAAAAGAAACCAGAAAATGCACAAGGTTCCCATTATGTTTCAGGCCCTTCTTGCGATTCGGTTTGGTTCCAATGGTCACTATGGGGCTTTGACCATGGTGTGTCCACTGTCCTGCGCAACTTTGATGGCAGGGCTCACACCATCAAGTATACCGGTAAAGCCGTACTTCTGAAGGCCCCCGTGGCGCCGCCTAAGAGGTATCCACACTTTCCCGTGCGTTGACATACCTCTCTCATCGCCCACTTCATACAAGTGCACGCCAGGAGGGAGCTATCCACGGCCAAGGCTATTTTTAGCGGCGGGCGAACAATATTGATGTCCGAGGCATCAATTTAACAGCAATACACCGACCAAATTGACATTTGGCTCTAGTGGGACGTATTAATTTCTGTTGAAAGGGATCCTTAGTTTTAAGATATGAAGTGGATGCGTGTTTAATTTCTTTCACGGAACGCACTCGACCCGCCTGTCGCATCAACTAACTGAAACCTTCGTGATTGGAGAGAGAGAACAAATCTGGAAAAATTACACATGGCGTGATGGTTATTTGCTTATCGGTGGTGAAGATCAAGAAAAACCAACCTCGAATCATTTAGGGGGAATCTGACACCTGAAACATTTGAGCCAGCAATCTTGGACAAGTACCCTACCAAGGATGTCCATTTGGTTCATTTTGTATTGAAAAGGATGTCTTTTGTAAATATAATCATATTAGGGAGGCATCTACCCTACTTGAAGGCTGGCAACTTTAAAAGAGACACTAAATGTACGTAAAATTTGATAACAAAAATAGAAGTGACCAAGATGAGCTGCTTCCTTCGTAGATGCAGCTTTGTAACAAGTACAACCATGTGTGAGATTTCAATTTCCATTTACTTGAAGCAATAAGCTTTTTGTGGAATCCTCTACTGCATTTTTCTTGCAGCGTTATTACAGCCATTTAATACATTTCGCAGAGAGTGTTAATTATTAACAAGCTCTTGTCTGGCGCAATGTTTTTTTTCTTTTTAAACTGTGTATAATTCAGACCTTGCGCAAAAAAACCATGCGTGTTTTTGCCCGGGAGACAGTTTTCGAATGTAAGGTAGAGAAAAGTTGAAAACTTCTTTTCAAGCCAATTAGGCTCAATGTCGTTTGCTTTATTAAACGACTGTACTTCCTCTGCAACTACAACATCTTGGGCCACCTATACAGGATCATTGTAAAGATGTATGACATAGGAAATCGGTTGACATTTCTTCCTAAAGAATATCACGACCTCAGCTTAATTAAATATGCATTTGTTTGCAATATAATACATCAAACGCACTTGTCACTTGGCTTTGGGAATAATGTGATACGCATAATACATTAGCAATGGCGAGTGAGATGCATCCTGGCATGAACTGTGAGCCTGTAGTCATCACCATGTATATCCGCTCCGTTTTTAGCGCTTCCTTTGCTGGAAAACGCCGCGTGTGGGAAAAGTTTCATGATGGGGGCGTTCGATCATAGCTTATAGGGGGCAGTTTATGGCCGCATGCGTTGTGTCAAAATTAATAAGCGAGACGGTGGGAAAGAGGTTAAAAGCGAGACAACTCGTGAACAGACTAGACTGGTAGCGCGTGCACGCATCCCCGTTCATTGTGCGATGAAAATGCGCCATTTTTGGTCCCTCGTGGACGTACAAAAATGGACGTAAAGTATCTTTCTGTCCTCTGGCACGTGACATGGCTTAACGCGCGTGGAGCTTTCCCCTCTTTGCATGCTACTGCCAAAGGCATGCACAGCCTCGATCTGGCAGCTTTACACAATAAATATGGCTGGTTAAATGATTCCCGTGTATGTTGCTTATATAATTTTGTGTGAGCTGTGTTAGTTCTTATACTGTGCGATTGGACAAAGTGATTCTGACGCGATTGGACAAACTGCCAGTTCGATGCTGTGCATGCTATAGCGCTAGGCCCTATTACGACGGCGTGCAAAGAGCGAATTGAAATAAGTATCCAGAACGCGAAGCGTACACACAGTGAATGGCTAGTGTCGCTTTTAGTTTCGATTAAGTGCGTTTTGCGTTCATCACGTTTGGGCTGCATTTCTTGTATCGTTCCTCCAGCACGTGACCTTCCAGATAAAGACGTCATAAATATCTTTAAGGTGCATGACCCACAAGAACGCAGAGCAAGTAATGGTTACGTCATGTGACAGAGACAAGGAAACTGAAGAAAGTACCTTTTTTGATTCGCTGCATGTAACAACAAATTTTGGAATCTTTAATTCACGTATTTCAGAGGCGACAAAGGTTTTCTCAAATTCTGCCATTTTGATCCAGCTTCTACCTTCTGTTCTTGTTCGGTGGGAACAATGACTCAACATAAGCATAAGCAAAGTCACGAAAACTCTTAACCAAGTGACAACAAAATATGTCCCTGGCTCATCACATGTGTTACATTCATGGGTGCGTTCAATCAGCTTCCATACTTTGACTTGGTTTAATTTCGTCCCCAGCGTCTAGTAAGTTTGGTATAACACACACGGCCGTGTTCCGGTTTAACTTCGTCCCCACCGTCTCGTTACTTTTACACAGCATTCATGGCCGTTCCCAGGTCAGGGTTACCCTGTGCACGCTAATCGAACGTACCCTGTGGTTCCATTACGCACAGCTCGTACACGCGTGCTACTTGCCTGATCTACGGTACCAATGCGCCTTGAGTAAAAGCTCCCCTTAATCGGTTGAAAAGAGTCGTGTTGGTCGAGAGTGCTCGTTTTATTGGTAGCGATGCGACCGTAACGTTTCCATTTCGAACCAGCGAAGTCCCGTTCTTACAAAAGGAGCCTGCGTTGCTACGGAAATTGCGCCCTCTTTTGGTCCAGCTCGGGACTAATAGAGCGTTTACAACTTGCCTGAGTTCACGATTGAGATCGCGTCCGACATGCCCGTGGGTGTGGCGTCGCCGCATATATTAGCCTACATGCAACTGAAACAATACTCATGCATTGTCCTGTCAAAATCCAGCTGCTTGCCGTGTCCTCTTACCACATACATAACTTTTCCCACATACCGTCGGGTTGGGAGTGTGTCCTCTCTCGAAGAAAGTGCAAAGCCTTCGCACGTGCAACGGGCTGCCGAGGAACAACGATCTTTACAATTATTGGATTCTGAACACCCGATCCCTTTCGCCATCCAATCTCATCCCAATTGCTGCAAAGGGCTTCCCACAAAAAAAAAAGACCTGTGCACTTCTTCAAAAGCTCCCGCCGAAGCCAACTGGCTCCGGATGCTATTGGATTTTGGCTCCGTCGTTATTGCATTTGCTCGAAATTTCCGACAAACCGAACCGTTCTTATTGAGTCTCCAATTTCTGTCTTTTTGGAAAAAAAGTGAATTACATGCTGAGAACTTCAGTAGTGGAGAAGTGCTTCCTCTGGGTTTAGACATAACAATGGAGCAATGGTCTGTTCTAATTGCAGTCCGTCTGAAATTACTTCCGTCTAAACCGAAGATATTGCTGTGAAGACTAACGCAAGCAGTTGCGTTAGAAGTTGAGAAACGTCCAGCCAAATAAGTGGAGGAGACGTTTTTTATGCTGTCTTGTACCACCATACACGGCAGATGTACAATTGATGTAAAAATATCAGTTCATCTGGCCGGAAATACTGAGGAACGTTTCTCAAAAGAGTTCCCCTCTTTTTCATTAGACCCGAAACCTGAATTTGTTTTATAACTGCTTGTTTTGTTTCAATCTCAATGGAACAGATATAAGAAAAATTGCTAACACAAGCTAACCTTTGGTATGAGAGTTTCAAATCTGCTCTGAAAACATTAAATGTGTCAGTTTCGGTTACAAGGACAAAAACTGTTCTTGTCAGTCGAAAACCATAGTGACAAGATAATTGACACGATTTTTGTAGACTCATACGGCTGGAAAAAAAGACTACAACACTGGAAAACGTGGATGTGTTGAATGCTTGTCATATGACAACAGCTAATTGTCTAGTCATACCAAGAAAATGCTGACAACATTCCATTATGGTGCGGTGCTCACTCCTGTATGGACTCATCAGACCCGACAAGCTCGAAAGTCAACTGGTATAAAACGTTTGTGCTGGTAAGCAGGCGGTTATCGGTTCGAATCCCAACGGAGCGAACGCTTGTTTCTTTTTCATAAGGTCTGGGAAAGCACTGAAAACTTGTACCTTTGCTTGTTTGTTGCTTTTCGATGACAACTTATCTTTTTGACAAGTGAATTCCTGTAGTTACAGATACCTGGGATAAACAAGCCGTATCTTGTCAGCGTGACAAGCTTTTGCTTCGAGTGTGCGTGTATAATTCAACACGTTCCCTTCATCTTCTTTTGAGCACCAACATTTGTTTTGAAAGGTTATTTTGGTACAGACAGAGAAAAGAAAGAGTCGGTCAGTTTAATCCGTTCCCCGATGCTTCTCACAAATCAACCGATCTGCCTTGTTGAAGTCATGCGTAATGCATGAATCTCGATCCGCGTGTATTACCCCGACGGCTCGAGTCCTCCAGTGGAAGTCCATGCCAAAACCCGGGACGGGCAAAATCACGAAAGGTGATATACTATCCCGGCAGCAGGTCGTCTATACAGACGATTGGTGTTTTCTGGGGTTTCTCCCCGGCAGCTGACAGGGTGTCGATAACTCGCAGATCAGTCTCTGCCACGCCTGGGGCAGAAAGACGCTCGACTAATCGGATTTGAGGCGGGAAAATGCCGCAAGAGAGAATTGCTAATGACTAAATATATCCAACACCCCAGCTCGTTATTCAGTCCATGGATTGTATCAATAGTCCATGACAGAGGACCCAAACGAGGGTGTTTTGCCGGGTATTCTCGGGCGCGCAGCCAGGGTTTTGATGTTTCTTGCAAAAGCGAATTTTCACAGTGAGGCGGTGAAGACCACATCAAGATCAGAGCTGAAATGGGAATATGTTATGTAGCACGTTTACTGAATACCTCTATTGGTTGTTTTCACCATCTTGTTTTGCATTTATTTTTTATTTATTACCCATTACACGTCCCAAATTTTCTTTTCAAAACTTCTCAATCAAGTTCTTAATGGGTCTGTTCGGTACTAAAGGCAAGGTCGTTTGAGAACAAAAATTAATCACGCGTGCGAGTCACCGAACGGCAACGTCGACAGGGCAAACCTCGCGCGCGTGTATCGGTGTTGCCAAATGATCTTGGACGCGCTTCATTTTTGGCATGCGCTACATACAGACCCCTTGCAGTTGGTACTCGGCGACAGTTTCCTTAACATGGCAAGAAACAACTGAAAAAACAAACCCTTGAACACTAGTGCAATCCCTGTACTGAAATTCCAAACAGGCTCTTCAGCCCAAGTTATCAACATCGCGCATTATAACGTCTGGGACGACTGAGGATGTTTGGCTATGCAGCAGGCGCACGATTTAAGGAATACCAACGAAATTGACATGAAAAATGTCCTTTTTGTTCTCATTTATTTCTAAAATCTCATAAAGGGATGGCCACATGATCCAAATTAATCGTGGGGGTGAATTGGCATGGAAGTGGTTTTATCAATAAATACTTAATAAATGGAATGGAAAAAAAAAATGAAGGAAATGAAATTTGGCAGTACAGCGTGCATACTCCTTTCAGACTCACAATGTATGTTCTAACGCCAGACACTGTTTACCCAGATAGCACACTGGCATTTTGTTTGATAACACAGTACTCAAATATTGCCATAAGATTCGGACAATTCAATCCCCTTCAGCCCAACACATTTCAATCAGCGAGGGAATTTTCCTCAATAAGGTCTACGGTTCCCGTTCCCCGAGGCCGAAGCCTGTATACCCTAGGATTAACTCAAACGTGAAATACATAGACCCGTAGGGAATAATGTGTGCAATTGACCAAGCTGACCCGAGGCGTTTCAAATTAGAGGTGTCAAACTTGAGAGACATAAGTGGGACAGACGATATTTTTCTTCCATTTTTTTGCGCCTGCCTCTGCGTTCAATGACACACTTAAATTACATCCTCTTTTCTGGTTTCATTTTTTAGTTTTCCCAAAAGCTTTCATTCTTAAGTGATGCAAACACACCTGTATAACAGTATAAGTATACTGTATAAGTATAACAACAGAGGTGTGTCACCAGCTTCAGCCACACTTGCTTTTGTTTAATGGTTTTACTAATCTTGAAAGTGCATTTACCTGCAGTATGTACTAAGGACTTAGTATGATTGACAATCGAGTAGGCCGATGCATCTTCATCTCACTGAGCTTGCCTTGTTGCCCTTTCCAATAGCTCAATAGCTGTGAGAAGTATGTTTTAGTAATTGATTCCCAAGCTGTACGTTATTAAAACGTTCATTAATAACGGTGTCTCCTTCTTGACATAGTCCAACAGACGCATCACTCTTGCCTTTCTCGTATTTTCTTTTTCAATTGACACAGACCTTTTCTCAGTCGATATACGAATTCTCCAGAAGATCTGGTTGGTCCTCCAGAAAAGTTGAACCAAGTTCTCGCAGAATCAACTAATGGACCGTGGAATGGCAATTGCTTTCCTCTTTAAGTGTTTGTGGCATCTTTATAAACCTATGGAAACCATTACTGTACATGTGTCGCAGAGAGGAGTAACTGAAAATGACAACGTAATAGAGCTTATTACAAAATGATGCCTGAATTTTCCTTCCTTTTGAGGCACCCACCTGCACTTTTCGGGTAAAAACGCCACAGCAGGTGTTATAATAGAGCACCAATTGCCTCTCAGTATATCGTCTTTCATTGCAAGCGGAAATCCGATGCGACACTCGACCGTCATGTACCCAGTGTCCGTGCCAAGTGACCCTCTTACCCGATCGAAGTGCTTGTCAATTCGAATACAAAACGTCCAGCAAGGCTATGGCCGCGCATGGCAGCGCGCGGCGGGCTAATTGCTCCGGATCAGTCTGTGGCAGGACCCCGGATTTACGGCGATTAGTGAAGCGTTCAGGGATGTTTTCTTCTCTCCCCAAGAGATGCTTTTTACAGATGGGTAATGGATGGGTGGTAGGAGCGAAGTGTCAAACCCGAGGCAGTGTGATGCCTAGGCTAAGTCACCATTAATCGCTGAGCACAAACCGACCCCCACGGGTCTTGGGACGCTCAAAAGCGTCCGTTGTTTAAAAATACACTTGGCCCTTTGCATGTTGAGACAGATACGGAAGGTGCTGAATAACCATTTCAACCGTCGCAGGAAAATTCCCAGTTATACTGCTAAGCATCTGACCTTTCGGATCACCTTAGATGTCCAACTGATTCAGATATCTGCGTTTCTGAAAACATCCCTAAAACAACCACAAATGCAAATGTATGCCACCACGGTAGCATTCTGCGAGAAGAGTTATCATGAGCATAATAAAAAAAATTACTTGATTTCCTGAATACGTATGGGTGTTTCTTTTCACGTGTACGTGCAATCTGGAGGTTTACAAGATGTGACAAGTCAGATGAGGAGCCGGCTAGCCATACCATTGTCGATACTGTTGTCATAAAAAGAGGTAATCCGTTAGTCCCCTTTCCGATTCATTTTCTTACTTCGTAATATAATACGACTTTGTACCTTAGGGATCCAGCGAAACTATTATAGCTGTCACGGGGCGGAGCGTTTCTGTAACTTAAGCGGACTGAAGTGTATGCTTGATGGCGCGTTTCTTTGCTGACTTGTGAAAACAGGGGCGTTGCAAATCGCATGGAATACCCTTGCCACCTTGCATGAAACGACAATAAAAGCGAAAGTTGACGTACTAGTTGCGTGACTCTTGCTACAATTTTTTATTAATTGTTTTATTCAAGCAGTCCATAAATGAACTTCAAAAGCAATGTAACCCCGCAATACGGTCATCTTCTGGTACAGTATGTGTTAATCTCTCGAGAGTTCCAGCACGGAAAATTGTACTTGAATTAATAATAAAGTACTAAAACACTGTATTGTATTCCAATACGTTTTCAAAAGTACAAAAAAGTACAGCTACCAAGGGTCCATTTCGGCGATGGTTAAACTTGGTTCTTGAAACGAATATCACGCATGCGTCACGGAGACAGTGAGCCACCGGCTGCGCTAGAACTTGTTTCTGATTATAATCCGTGTGTATGCATTTTCATCTGCGAGACGATTTACACGAAAATTTATCGTCGGCACGGAACCCACACCATTTGGCAGAAGAGGATAAAATAGGAAAAAACTTGTCATACTAAAACAGCAATCTGCGAACGTTAGTAATAAAATGTATCTGTGTATCTATGATCTTATCTGCCATGATATCCCCAATATTAATGATAGACTGGAATTATTCACAATGTGGAGCACTTAAAGAAATATTTTTCTGCCGATAGATATATTTCTATGTTCAACAATAACGTCGGGTTATTCTATCGTAAATGGGATTCCTTCATGGTACTTTTTGACTGATTGTTTTTATGGTTTGTATAATTTTACAAATCGATGTTCATTTGCCAAAACACATGTATGAATACATAATGATGAAAAATCAGAAAATTCTCCTGGAATAAAAACAACCCCCCCAAAAAAAAACAATGTGGAACACGTAATGCTGTCCATCTTTAAAATATGCTGTGCCAAATTCTGGTGCCGACAAATCAAGACGCAGCTCATGGTAATAAGAGTAAGTCGTGTTTTGGAATTTAACCTTTGATATATTTCAGGTATATTAAGAATTCAATTTTCTCGAATGTATTTCAAATTTGCTTGATTGTGTCGCCTGAAAAGAAAAGAAGGCACTCAAGATAAAATCCTCTGCGATATTCGAAAAGTTGGAACCATTTAGTCTGGTTCCACTTGTGACCATCAGTGTAGTATTATGCATATTACTCAGACAGCGAAATGATATTTTGGATATTTGATCTAGTATTCGTCAGATATCGTTAGTTTGTTTAGGCGGACCAGACGTGCGGATTGTGTGTTTAAGTTGCTTACACGGGACCTACGTCAACAGACCATAACCGAGCATTGCACAAGCTGCTAGTATCGAATTCCAGCCTCGCGCACGCTGCTCTGTGCATTTTTGTGCGTATTCCCTTCGGCAGCGGTTCATCAGCCGGTCGCTGGGAGACATTTGCCGCTCAAGAGGCACTGCAAATGGAAGAGGTGGAAAGACAATAAACAGGCGATGCATGCTTTCATTTTCAATCCTCAGTCGTTTTGGGCTCATCCTAACATCCTAACCTTGTTAGATCAGGTATCGTATTCAGCGAGGTGTCACCCGTCGTGGTCAACACTGTATCCGGCCCCATAGCCACTGCCACTTCTTGCGACAGTCATTAGCAGACGCAGTCAAGTGTAGCGTTCCATCAGTGTAATTCAATCACGTCGCGAACAAGGCGATCGCCGTCTGTTGCAGACACCCTGTCAACTCTTTTGACAACAATTACAGCTGCCTCCACTAGAATAATACAGCAGAGCTCGGCTGCACGCAAAAACACTTTCGTTTGCGACTGGTGCGCTTTTCATAAAAATCACGACGAGGTTGCGAACCCACACACCAGGAAAACGTGCATTGTCCCCAACTTTTATTCATATCTCAGAATGTACACTAGTAAAACCAAACATTTTTCTCATGACCATTACCAGTAACCCATAAGGCCTAAAATGGAAATGACAGATAAACATGCAAAAATATTCTTACGATATTTCGGCCCACATAAATCCCAATTCCATATATGGATGACTATGGTCATCCTAAGGAAAAAAAACAGGAGACGCATCTGGTTGACGCGATCCGCCATGTATATTGTATAATTCAGTAATCTCTTTAAATAGGTACCCATGTTTAGTTCTTGATCTGTTTAAAAACTGGAAATTCGAACTTCGTTATGATGCGTGCCTATGTTTCAATGCAGCTGTTTTTCTCGCATGCGTATTAATTAACCGTTATATCGTTCTACAGTCTCCTAATTGAACGGAACTGAAGGACACGAAATGTGTATAAAACAAGGCAGATAGGAAACACACGCATTTTATTTCAGCCGAAGAACCTTCAGGATTTTCATTAAAACACCGTACTAGCAATTCATAAATCATTTTCTTTTCTAATTGCTTCATTACCGGGTCTTATAACGTGCTCATCTTTCAGGCTTTTCCAACGTCGATGTTCGGCAATCATTGTGACGCGGTGACGGGTAATTCAGTTGGATAAGTTAAATGAGCGGAGCAGTTTTAAAGCCAGATGTGTCTTCGGTAATAAAATTACCATGCTAGGCCCAATCCACTGGCGGGTTTATGAATACTTTATAGATATAGGAATACATTTCAGATCTGAACTTTGCATTTAAATCCAATATTCTCCTGTTCACTGAAGAAATTGTACTGTTGGTACAAAACGATAATTACAATTGCTGGGCCTTTTCCTTTCTTTTATTTCGGATTGTTTGGTAGCTTAGTACAAATGGAACCACATTTGAAAGAAACATTGTAGGCCTACTTGTAGATTTCTCGGATATACTTCGTTTGGAAACATATCACGCGACTGAAGATAGATCAGTAATAGTGGTCTAAGCAGGGAACCGGGGGGGGGGGAGTGCTCCCCTACGGAGACACGACTTGTAGCGCACTTAAAGGAGCTCCAGTGTCCAACGTTTTTGACAAGATATTAGCACCTTCACTGGGGAAGGAGGATACTTTTACAGATGGAAAAATATGGATATCCAGAGAAATTCCCAAGTTTGCTCCCTAGACTCTACAACTGGATACGCCATTAATCTTTCAACTGAGTGCTTTCAAGGTATCCCATTTTCATCATATTTCATCCAAAAAATTGCTGCATTGAGCACGTTTCTGTATTACCTCCAATTCGGCAAGCACCGGGATAATACAATTTCCGGGGTTTGTTCGAGATGGTTTACGCCAGAGATAAACATTCTAAAGCACACTTTTATCGTACCCGCTTGCCATCAGTCATCACTGTATTGTCAATCCAGTTCCTAAGTCACAAAGGCAGACGCACCACGATTTGCAGGCTCCTATTGGACGATCGCTGAAGTTGCGCGTTGACTTCCGGTTCTATGGTTCCATGTAAACGGCGAATAATGTATGCATGTGACTCTATGTGCTGTGCTTGTGCAGTGGGCGTGGTTTAAACTGAAGTGACGTCCCACTTGAAAACCAGATAATGCAGGTCCCCAGACGAGCGAATTCATCAAAGAGAGCCCTCGAGTAAACTTTTTCGTAATAGACAACCCAATTTGAAAATCTCCTTTCCCCGTGTAATATTCCACGAATTCCTATTGACTTTCGCCTACAACGTGTTCAACATGGGAACGAGACAATTTTCTCTCAGGACCCGTTTGCGTACCAGGACAACCAGTGGTCTTCAAAGTTACCAAGTCCAAGAAAGGACAGTTATGGCATTGTGGGTAGAAAGCCAGGGGAAGAAAAAACGGTGTATAAAGATATGACAGAAATGCCATGGAAATCTCCTCTTGGTCAGAGTTAACCGTTGAGCCCGAAGCCATTGATCCATTTTTTTAATGGATACTGACAATGAAAGCTTTCTAAGAAACCACAATATTTCGAATAAATATAAGTGAATCATAATTTAAGAAATAACGAATGCCCTGATTGTCTTTTTTTTTCATGTGTTCTTCGAGCGCGCATTTTTCTACCGTTTCAGATGCTCTACGGTTCGATAAACTTTTGATATTCCAAGATTTAAAAGAAACAAACAAAAGAAACAAATAGACCAAAACGTGGTCTACCCCGTGAAAGTTTTTTTCGCTCAGTCCTCAAGATTCTCTCTCTCTCTGTTTTTTAACACCATGAGTTATCATGGTTTGAATATGAATAATTGATTACGTGACTTTTTATGGGATTACAATGCAGCAGGTTGAGGTTACTGTTATAGCCTAAAACCAAGTCTTGCGCCATACTAGAGACTCGACTATCCATGTCAATTTTTATATCAACTTCTAACAGAGGAATGACATTCTAACCTCGCTTTAAGCGGATTAAAGATTTCAAACATTACATCTTGAAATCAAAAGTTACGTTTTCATCTGGATAAGCCACCGCATCTTCAATAAATCATTGGATTCAGGGGACTGAGAGGACCTGTGCACTGCATGCGTAATCCGTGTTGCTTCATCACGGATTTACTTTTCAAACTGATTTAAAGATGGGATCGGAGTGATATATATTTGGAAGTCCCTTCAAGCAAAGGGTCGTTAAATATTTATTCAATGCTCAATAACAACCGTTCTTTCGTTCGAAGAGGTTTTTCAACATTTATATGCTTCTAACTTGCAAGTTGGTCCTTAGAAATAAAGGCATTATCTTTTTGCAGAGATACACCGTTTCTAAAGGAGCTTCCCAAAAAAACCTCTTTGGTTTTTAAGAGTTGGTTCATACACGTGTATTTAGACTGTGCCCATTCGCTATTGCTCGTCTGGTGGAATTCACTTGTAAACGTTTCACGTCACCACTTTGGGATTCCTGAATACACCGCCTATGTAATGTCGCACGCTTGTTTGCTTTTGCTTAAAATGACCGGTCCAGAAAGAGGAAATGGCCCCGCAACTGTCACCAAGGCAGCGCGTCAATAGGCAAAGTGCGGCGCCAAGAAATCAACACGCCGCTTTCTTTCGCCGATTTATAAATCGGAATTGCGCCAGCCTCTGACCAAATTAGCACAGTCGGCCTACCAAGCGCTGAGCGAACATGTGGTATGCGTCTCAGGATAATTTTACAGTCCTATCTATCTTGCCTTGAAATACTTGAAACATTTTAATGATTTACCATTCACGAGCTAAGCATGATCCAGGCAGAAATAACATTCATGTTTTTTTTATAATTCGAATGAATCCTTGCCGGGACTAATGCTAGTTAAAGGAAAAAAGGGTCAAATTTTTTTTCTAGTGATTTCTATTCCTTCAGTTAGAAACTCAATTAAGTGAAGCGTATTTAAATTAATGTTTGTCTTAAGACAAAATCATGAAAGAAACGTCTTAATACGTAAACGGTGTCTAAAAGCTCTTCATGACTTACATGATCCAGTAATTTTGGATGGGATTGATCTCCCAATTCCAGCTCTTTGAGTCAATATGCATATTTTGAGCTGACTTCCACATTTTCGGAGGAAACTGCGCGTGGGTCGAAATGCATGGACAAAACTTGAGACTCTCAACGTCAAGGCAACTTTGAAATGCCACGCCGCTGGGCGTTCAAAATTCAAGTGGGCTTGAGAGGCAGGCAAGGCTCCTTTGGGATGTCAGAATGTGCAGAGAGAGAGTGAAAGAGCGCGGCACTATGCATGGGCAGTATAAGTAAAACGAACATACCCTGCCACTCTGCGCCATTGGCGCTAGTTCGGTTGCCAACACTCGTTGCGCACGAGTTCCATATAAAAAGCAGCTACTACTCACTTAAAGAGAGGGTGCACTCAAGGCATCGCATCACAGTGCATTAACTAGCTACTTGAAATGCCTCTATAAACTAAAGTGTATCAAAGCGATGCTTATCACCGTCCTTTTCGATTCGACTTGACGTCGCTTGAAAAGATGAGCGATTGCAGGACTTCTCCGCATCGCCGCGCCTTTTAACCAGAAGGGGCTTGGTACATTGTGCTTAGGCTCATAAAGACCTATTTTTTTTCTGGAACTGGTGATCAATTGCTCGGAGTCCATTAAGATTTCGACAAAGAATAAAAAAGTGGGGAATTGCACCCCACTTCGTAATAGATCGGCTGGACTGCACCGTCCTCGTGCCTTAAACCCGCATACAAAACCCCGGAGGTCTGAAATCATTGACGCCTCTGTTGATTCGCCATAGGGTCGCATGAAGGTTGTACTGTTCTAAGTTTCGCTCGGGCCTACAGCTGTTATTGCAGTGTAACGTGGTGTGCATCGTCCAGCCCAATTTTCAACAGTCGTTTAGGAAAGATATTTTGATGCTGTCAAAACATATTCCCTAGCATTACGATCCTGTGAGGCCGTAGCCTTCACTTCAGGCGTCATCCTCACTGCCACCTGCACTAACAATGAAATGGGGCTCAGCCAAGAGCCTTGACTAACTGGATATATTTTTGGGACATTGGCGGGGTCGACACGAATAAGGCAGATGTCGTGATAAATGATCGCACGACTCGGAGTCTGTTATCGCCGAGTGGTAAACAGACCGTGTACGTCAAACTGACTTTTTTTTTCGTTTGGAGATGGAGTCCACCGCCAATGGACGAGAGATAATTAGGTAGGCGGGTCATTTGCCAGGGTGGCTCCCCATGTGGATATGAAGACGGATCTTTATTATGTTTAGAATACAGTTTACAGCATTCGAGAGTCCTGACAGTGTTGTCACTGACGTTAATAAAGATGAGGTTGCTCATGAAAAACGAGAACTCTGATATTTCGAATGGTGTAAAAAACCGCTTAGTAAATACGCCGCTGTAAACCAATGAAAATAAAACAAAAGGAATGTCACACAACAACGATTTCCTGGCTAAACCAGAAGTAGAGGTAACAAACTTACAATGGGCCAGCTTCACGCTCGGTGCAAATTTTTCTTTTGAGCTGATGTTTTGCGGCATAGTTTAATGACGCGACATAATTCAATGTTACTCGCTTTTAGGTAAAACACACTAATTTTCGTTTATCCAAGTCTTGTGCTGCTAGTTGTCACATGTTTCATCAGTTGAAGGCTACAATAAATGAGCTAGTCTTCCTTAGCTTATTTCTAATCATCGGTTATAATGCAAAATTCTCAGATCTTCACGACAAAAGAGCAATATCCTGTCCATAAAAACCCACCGACTAAATTTTCCCAAACCGGAAACCCACCAGTACAGGAGGTGCCACTTCTATCTGACACTGATCGTTGTGCCTCGAGAAATCCATAGGCCTGGATTAATGCAGCGCAGAACTCATTATTTTGTATTTCCTCTTCCGCCGTTTGAATAGGAAATTTGACTCGACTCGGTGGGCACGAGTAGATTTATATCTCGAAATGATCCTCTGATGTATAGATATATAGTAAACGCTGCGGCGCAAAGTTCTTTCCTTCTCCACTTCTTTCGTGTGCCTCCTCGTAATGCTGCCTCGGTCATAAATAACACATTGCCGATTCCAGCGCCTCTCGTCAAGAGTCCCTCAATCCCCCCCCCCCACCTTGGGCCCGTCCCCTTGCAAGGCGTTGTGATGGATGTACTCCTCAACTCCATAGTGTTTAATGTTCTATCGGCGGACTTTCTCTAAACAGAGTATCGCCCGGCACTCAGGCTGTTTGCGCGTCTGTATTGGAGGAGGGGGGACGCGGCGGCATTATATGCTTCGTGACAAGTTTTCGACCGGTCTGACAGAGGCAGCACCGCGCGACAAGTGGAAGGGTTAAGAGGGTTGGCATTCGCCAACATCGGCCGCACGATTCTGTAAGGCCCACTTGATGATTCGGCGGCGGAAAGTTAAACACGAGATACACTGTCTCAAGTACATCGATGCACACCATCTGTTATCGAACAGATCAAGCTCTGAGTTGTGTGTTTAATCATCAAAAACCCATTCCCAGTGAAAGTAAAACCGTGGCAACGACTTGGTTAAACAGGTGGAAGGTTTTGGAGTTGTAGGTAATTGTGATTGTTATGAATAATATTAATATAGATGATGACTGTTGAAATCAGTATCACGTAAGAACTCACGCTTGACGCGTGTAGCAAAACTACACTCTCAGAAGTTTAGGACACGGGAACGATTGTCCACAATTTAGCCATCAAGCTGCGACAGACACTGCATTTCAAAACAAACGCTGATTTAAACCAAAGTTAGGCAACATACTATTTCTCATCTACATATATATATTTAGAGTATCATTTCATACCAGTATCATACCTGGATGAGAGAGCAAGGAGCCATGAGGGCGCACTGCTCGACAAGCTGGGAGCAAGGTTAAATGAGTCAATGTTCAAGTAGCCACTTTCCCTCTGATATTGATTTATGGAAAGCATTGGCGCAGCTGATGGCACTGCCGAGAGAAATGCACATATCCTTTTGTATTTGCACTCTCACCAAAATGCGTATCGTAAATCATGCACAACACTTGATATATGCTCTCCATGTGCATCTGCCTTATATCTTGGAACTGGGAAATGCCTTAGTTTGTCAAGCATGTCCGTAAGACAGCGATAACATGGTTGAAAAAATATGTACTGTTTACAAAAAAATCATTGCAACAAAGGAGAGTTTACGCGGCTGAGAGGATGCTCAGGGTTTCTACGCCTGGACTGTAGTTTGTTAGATTGTTAGTGTTGTACGTGGATGAATGCTATAAGTGATTTACATTTAGGACACATTAAGGCTCTGCGAAATTGTTTTTTTGTGTACAAACAAGACACAACCAACTTCTTTGCCTCGAACTCAGGACAAAATCTGCCCCTTTCTGATCCCTGTGCACATATCTCACGTTGTGATTTCTGTAGTGAAATGAGGGTACTTTAACAAATCATGCCCGAACCTCGACGGACTAGGTCATGTTTAAGCCCGAAGCACATAACAGGTAGATATTTACCCATCCACTTGCATCCACTTTTATCAGCGGGATCAGAAGAATTGTCAAAATTTTCCAGCGCTGATGACAGTAGCGGTCTGTCCCTTTAGACCGTGTTGTAGCCGTACAGTTCGATTCCTTTGAATGTGAATAGACCATGCATCTTACCATACGAAGAACAGTCCCTTTTATGACCCCCCTTAAAATTTCACTTGAAAGGGCCTTTCTCAGGCGAAATCTGCTATGCATTTTTAGATCCCCATGATGGTGCATTCGCATATCATCGAGCCAGGCCTGTCAATCAAACCTTTAATAGAAAAATCAAATCCTGTCAGTCCATCGCTAGCGAACCCATGGTTTAGTAACGAGGAGCCAGCATTGCTTTTTCAAAGGCTTTAATGACATTGGGTAACATGATAATGTTCAATTTTTGTTGCAAATATCACATTACCACCTGAGCTGTCACCCCCCACTTATAAATTAAGCTGTGCTTTGAGAAAGGTTTGGGAATTTATCAATTACACGAAGGATAAAGTCACTCTCTAACTGCGTGGTTTGACGCAAATTTCAGAGATTTATTTCCTGCGGGTATATACAAACAAGTAACATAAGAAAAAGTAATTCCTCGTGGTCTAGGAATTTAAATGTCAACGATACTCATGGCCATGTATTATTCAACTGGACTGAGTAGGAGTTGGTTTGAATTGGTGTTGGTCCGAGCTGGTCGTTTGGGTCTGTGCTTGTATGGGTCCGATTTGTTCTGTTGTCCTATGAAATTTGGGCACCTGAGAAATTTGGCCCCTTTTCCGTTGTGTGAACTCCCAACCTTGCATCATCATACGACCCAGTTTATGTAAAACGTGCCTCTAGCGTAATGCGACGAAAACATCAAAACATCCCTTATTTGTGTCTATCACTACTAATATGCATTGCTCTTTCTCCTAGAACATGTTGAATTTTCAGTGTTTCTCGTGAAAAAAAAAGACAGAGAAGACCTTGATGGTGATGTTTTGTTTTTATATCCGGGACGTGTTAATGCACCCTTCACCTGCGAGATCCGAAGATGGTACAGCTTGAGCACTAGGAAAACCACTCGTGATCTCCGGCCTCCCGGCTTCGATTTTTCTACGTACTGTTTAGGGCGCGCTGGCAGACGGCGCTCATACGGCTCGTCTTTGTTATGCCACCTGTCATGATATGCTGTTCAAACACGATGACAGCCATCAATCAACAGTGTGGCGTCTACTCGTTGGAATGTTTTCAGATTCTGCGAGGATGTTTAGATATCAACTGGCACGAAGCAGCTAGGCATGAGTAGTTTTGCCCCTCATGAAACTGGACACTTTATTCATCGTTTACATGCTCAGTATATATTGTCTCGATAACAAACAAGAGGACGCAATGGTACAACCTTTAGATAATAATTTCCGTAGAAAAATATAGTAATTTATTTCATAGGTATAAGTCACAAAATTGTCTTTGTTCACGCAGAAAAAGTCTACAAATTTTCCATAATTATTCAGAAAAAATGTTGGATGCTTTTCCGTTTTTATATTGAAAGACTTCCGACTAAAACTAGCTAGGCCAAG